>NC_073308.1:58273982-58648390 GCF_027595985.1 Sorex araneus | reverse complement strand
TGCCTTGATGGAGGGTTAGAAGAAGAGTCACGAAGAATAACAAATACATCTAGGACTCGAGTTCAGGAATGGAGAAGCGCTTTGAAGACAATAAAAGCAGAAAACACCGAGGGGGTGTGTGTGTGTGTGTGTGTGTGTGCGCGCGCGCGTGTGTGCTTGTGTGTATTTGCAGAGTGGTCTAGAAGAGTGAGTCTTCTCTTCACTGAAACGCAGCCATGGGAAGGGGTGAATGCAGGGTAACCTCAGGAACCTCAGGGTAAGTTGAGCCCATGGGGTGGGCTAGATCCTGGAGGTCTCGGTACAATCCTCTCAATACAGAAGAGCTCTCTGATGCCTCAGCTGGCACGTGGTGCCAAGCATTCACTGCAGGAAGACCATATCCTGAAACTATACGTGACCTCACACCCTGCTGCTGCTTGGAACATGCCGAATGGACGAGAAGGTGTTGGTAGAGCTGAAGATTGCATTCGGGAAGTCCTTAGCCGACTTCCAAAGCCTCTCCCCTGTACTTCTCTTCGCTTTGTTGTTGCTGTGATGGCCAGAACTGCCCACACTCTCGGTTGTGGTGCTCATACACTTACCTCAGGTGTTCGCTGGAGATAAAACACTTGGTTGTGGTGCTGGGAGTGCCAGCAACGCTGCCTGGGTTGCACTTGGCATGTGGACCCAACTCTCAGCCTTGCAAGGCTGGCACTCTACCACTGAGCTATCCCTGGGAGCCTCCAGGAAACAATTGACCGATTAGATCATTATCAGCCAAAGTAGAGGCAGGACGTCCCCCGCGGGGTGTAAGCAAGTGTCTCATATGCATGGGCTGGAAAAGGACTGTAGTGTGGGTGGGGGAATGCCAAGAATCCTTTATTGTTTATTCCATTGTTCGGCTACTCTTTAAATTCTTTCCACATGGACAAATTACCTTCTGTGGAACACCAAATTTTATTTGGCTTTCCACACTCTTGGGGATCATGTCTCAACTTTTGAAAAGAACATCTATATTAAATCCAGGGACAAGGATTTTCTAAAAATTGCAGCATGCAACGTATTGCTTCTGGGGGCTCTATTCCAGCCCCAGTGAATAGTTAATGCCTTGAACTACCCCTATCACCACCGGTTGCCAGGCCACCAAATAACGAAGCCAATCCAGGATTTGTCCATATAAAATATGCGTGCGCTCCCAGCTAAATCTCAGTTAAGGAGGTTACTTGATATGAGCCAAGTAGCAGAAATATTCATAAATATCATTTGCAAATATAACCAATGTAATGAGTGTGTATTTCCTTTCTTTTGGTTTTTGGACCACACCTGGTGGTGCTCAGGGCTTAATCCTGGCTCTGCACTTGGGAATAACTTCTGGCAGTGCTCAGGGGACCATATGTGGTCACAAGGATCAAACCCAGATCAGTACATTCCAGCAAGAATCTAACCCCTTACACTAGCTTATTTTGGTCTTTTTGGTCAATAAATACTCACTTAAAAGCTCTTTAAAAGACCTTTGAAACATTTGGTTATCCTTATTCTTTCTACCATACCTAAGTCTGCAAACATAAATCAAAAGTTTATAACATAGTCCCCAAACAGAAAGAAAAGCACTGGGGTCACAGTGATAGTACAACATGTAGGCATCTGCCTTGCAGATGGCCTAGTAGGTTTCAATCCCTGGCATCTTTTAGGGTCCCCTGAGCACTGCCAGGAATGCTCAGGAGAAACCCCTGAGCATTGCCAGATCTGTCCCCCAAAAACAAGAAAGAAAAAAAATAACAGCAAGGGCCATGTATGAACATGTATGAACGAATAAAAATAAGAGCGAAAGGAGCGTATTGGAAAGCCCAGGTTAAGGGCAGCATGGCCTGGCTCTAAGACTTAAAGGAGGGTTGGAGCAATAGTACAGTGGGTAGAGTGTTTGCCTTGCATGCAGCAGACCCAGGTTCAATCCCCGGCATCCCATATGGTCCCCCCAGCACCGCCAGGAGTAATTTCTGAGTTCAGAGCCAGGAGTAACCCCTGAGCATTGCTGGGTGTGACCCAAAAAAGTAATAATAATAATAATAATAATAATAAGAAGAAGAAGAAGAAGAAGAAGAAGAAGAAAAGACCTAAAGGCCCTCCAAGCCCACTGTGGCTCTGTTGGAAGCCTGTCCTTGACTTGCAGCCCCAGAGGTGAGCTCGTTGCTCCCATGGCCATTGGTTAAAGCCGTGCCTTTTGGTTTGCTGAGAAACAGGGAGAGCACAGACAAGGGACGTGCTCACCACAGCATGGGCAGCTCCGTGATGTGCTCTGAAGACCCTCCCTTCCATAACTGTGGAGACCCTTGGTCAGTGGAAATCACTGTTCTTCTTTAGTAGAGATGTTTCCATCCCACTGACTCCTGGGAGAGAGACAGCAGGGCTGGGAGCAGGAGGGTGAAGACGAGTCTTAGTAGTCACCTCAAGATGGGGCAACTACCGTTTGAGACAAGAATGATATTTGGGCTTATTCACTAGGGATTCCTTAGCATCTCTGAAAATCCAGGTAGATGGGGCTGGAGCCATATGACAGTGGGTAGGGCACTTGCCTTGCATGTGGCCAACCAGGGTTCAATCCCATTTCATCCCTGAGTCCAGCAGGAGTGGTCCCTGAGTGCCACAGGGTGTGACCCAAAAGCAAACCTCCCCCCAAATCAAAGTTGCTGCTGTAAATTGACCGAGTGAGATGAGCCTAAGAGAAGATGAGACATGACATGGAATTTTCAAAAAGCCAAAATTGAGTGGGGGGAAAAATTCTACCTATTTTTTGGTACAAATAAAATCTGGAACATACTTAAATTACAACTGCACATTTGGGGCTTTAAAACATTCCATTCCACATTATTTATCCACTCAGACACCATGAATCTAATCTATGCATTATCTAACTATTATCATCATTGCCTCATGCATTTCCCATCTTTTACAATTCCCACCAGCATTCCCTTGAATGTACTTAAAGTGGAATATATAGAACAAAAAATTGGGATATTTCAATTTTGGCATCCAACTTCTTAACCAGAATTGTAGTACATAGGCACAGCATGAAAAAAGACCAGTAAATTGTTTTAAAATAGGTGGTTAGGTAAAATGTTTTCTGTTTTGATGAAAGATCATATAAGTAGAGGTTGGAAACTGTATCACCAAAAGTCATAAGATAAAATACTACCACTTAAAGAAAAAGGATATGGGTTACTGATCATCCTCTTCAAATCAACCTTCTCTTTGCAGTAAGGACAAGTCTGCTTTTTACCCACAATACACCATCCTCGGATGCAGAATTCATGAAAGCTGAAGCATCTTGTTAGGGAAGTTTCTAGAACTTAAAGGGCAACATCTGCATCACGATGATTGAAGGAAATGACTGCCAGTGTAGGAGATTGAGGTGGAGGGTGGGAATGGAACCCCCAAAGAGTGAGCTTGGACACAGAGAAATTTAACTAAGGAATTTACTAAACAATTTGGTCTTGCACATTTTTTTCCTGGCCTCACTTGACTCTCATATGAATTAAACCAGATTGTACCTGCCGTACTATCTCTCTGGCCCCTTGGATTTTGGGGGTACACATGGCAGTGCTCAGCACTTATCCCTGGCTCTGGGCTCAGGTATCACTCCTGCCAGTAATTAGGGGACAGTATGGGGTGTGGAGGATTGAACCAGGTTAGCCACATTCAATGCAAGTACCTTGCATGTAGTACTATTTCTCTGACCCTGAGAATCAGTTTTTTAAAAAATATTTTAATTATTTTGGTTTAGGGACCATACCCGGTAGTACTTCTGAGGGCCACTCCTGGCACTGATCAGGAGACTTTGTGGCCCTGAGAACATCAGATCAAACGTGGGTTCTTTGTATGCCAAGCGTACTTTGCATGTGCTTAGCCTGTTGAGTTATCTCTCTCACCCAAACCAGTTATTTTAAATACAACATAAGTCTAATAAACTGCTGAAAATCTAGGCATTTACAAATCATCCCCCAGTCAAAAAAAGTTTGGTTCTTTGTCCCCAAGGTTGGGGTGAACCCTGTAAAAAGCACCAGTACCCTGCTCTTCTTAGCACACATCACACAGAGGCATGCCTTTCTGCCCAGCTCCGTGTCACTCCTGGGCCATATGTTACTTCACTGGGACATCTCACTCATTTATCATGGTCTCTGCACCTTATGTGGTCTCTAAGTGCCTTTTCATTGGAAAAATATTTGAGGGAACTCAAAACTGATTACTTTGCAAATAAATTTGTAGATTTGGAGGGAAATTATTAACTCTAATGAGTTCTAGCTTATCACTTTATTTACTTCCATGCTCATGATTCCAACATGATTTCTGGGGTAAGATCTCAATGTTCATACACTGGTGAACAGCAGGGATGTGCAGCTCCCATCACCAAAGATGGGGTATCATGAAGGTGCAGACACGATCAGGCACCCCATATGATTCCTCGTCGTTAGATCTCTGTGCAACTAGGAGTTTCCATTGGTTGGAGACTATAATATCACTGTATCACTGTCATCCCATTGATCATCGATTTGCTTGAGCGGGCGCCAGTAATGTCTCCATTCATCCTACCCCTGAGATTTTAGCAGCCTCTCTTTACTCGTCCTTCCCAATGGTGCCGCATTAGAGGCTCTTCAGGATCAGGGGAATAAGACCCATCATTGTTACTGTATTTGGCATATTAATACACCACTGGGAGCTTGACAGGCTCTCCCCCGTGCGGGCAGTAAACCCTCAGTAGCTTTCCACTTTCTCCAAGAGGGAGAACTAGGCTATCAGATGTCGAGTGGCCACATTGCGGCTGTGTGCTTCTGAGAGCTTGGTTTTATAGTCTCTAGATGTTGGCTGTTGATGGAATTACACAGCATCGGGGGCAGTTTCTGGGTGTAACTGCCTAGCTACTGGAAAATGGGGGATCTGGGTGGAAGAGGCCGATCCGAGCAGCCTTGGAGATCTGGGCCCCGCACACCTGGGTTCCTCTGCCAGTTCCTTCATGTGTGAGGCTTGTTAGAATGTGTGAAGAATGGCCTTGAGCAGAGCCCCAGCAGTTGAAGACCTCCAGAACCCAGCCACACAGCCATGCTCAAGGCCACTTTCCACACATTTGGAGGCTATAATATATAGTATATAATAATTATAATTATTTATAATAATTTTATATAAATATCATATAGCACTGTAGCACTGTCGTCCCGTTGTTCATCGATTTGCTCAAGCGGGCACCAGTAACGTCTCCATTGTGAGACTTGTTACCAGTTTTGGCATATTGAATGTGCCACTGGTATCTTACTAGGCTCTGCCCTGTGAGCAGGATACTCTCGGTAGTTTGCCAGGCTCTCCGAGAGATATGGAGGAATCGAACCCAGGACAGCCGCATTCAAGGCAAATGCCCTACCTGCTGTGCTATTGCTCCAGTCCTAAATATAATAAATATAATAATCTTATATTCTTGAAATGGGGGTCCTTTTGTGACAAACTTGAGTTGCCAAGACATGCCCAATTCTAAGAGAGATTTTGGACCCAACCTCTTTCTTCCTTCATTCAAAAGGATTGGCTGAGAGTCCTATCTTCTAGGTGGGTCTAGACTTCAAGGTCACTAAACATTACATTTCTTTTTTTTTTTTTTGCTTTTTGGGTCACACCCAGCGATGCTCAGGGGTTACTCCTGGCTTTGCACTCAGGAATTACTCCTGGCGGTGCTCAGGGGACCATATGGGATGCCGGAGATCGAACCCGGGTCGGCCGCATGCAAGGCAAATGCCCTACCCGCTGTGCTATTGCTCCGGCCCCTAAACATTACATTTCTTTAAAATTCTCTGTCATCTTCAAAATCTCAAAGTTGAAAAGCTGCCACTGAGACAGGTTTGCAGAGCCATATTCAGGTTAACCCTCTTCTGGTTAATATAACTTATACTTACCCATGACTCATACTAAAAGGAGCCATTCATAATACTCCGTCAAAGCAAATTGAAAGGCGACTACATTTTGGATTACATAGACACTCACATCCAGCAACTCCAAAGGGCTTAGAGAAAAAATATTTCCATTTATAAGTGGCAGAAGGGGCTCTGTTCCAACCTTTGAGAAGTAAATCATATCAAAAACTAGAGCCAGACATGAAAAATTTCCACTAAGAATGATAGATTTAGGGAAAGGTATCATAAAACCACTGAAGAATTCCATGTGGGCTATCTTTGGGTTTCTTCCTTTAAAGTGTTAAGGTTTAAATGCTGAAGCAAATGCTCCTATTACATTTCAGACACATTTGGTCCAGTCTTTCACCATCCAGATTGTATAAAGGGCCGCTATCCAGATTAAACAGAATTGAATCATTGCTGCTGCATATTGAGGGTATTACTAATGGAGTTAGCTGGTAAAAGGCAGATAGATGGCTTACACCGTTGGCAAGACCACATCTTTGAAACAACTGGACATATAGCAATATTATAAAATTGATATTTTATTGTATAGGTGTATGGTGACTCTTTTGGACTTAGAATACAGATGATTGGCCAACTCAAGGACAACTTGGGTGCCTAAGAGTATTGTGTTAGGTAGCACAGCTTGCTTCTCTCATCACTCTTGATCCCAGCAACTTGGCACTAATGGAGGAGTTCCTTAATATGTTGGAGCATTGATGCTGGCCCTGCAATTTGTGTTAAGCCACATTTAAGTGTGAGCCACTGGTGGTGCACACCAGTGTCAATGTATTTTAAAGGTTTCTGGAGTAGATGGGTGATTACTGGTTTCCAGGTCTGTGCTTGCCTGGTCCCTTATACCTAACCCCCACACTCAGTAGATGGTCACTTGGGGCCAGAACCCATAGGAGGGGAGGCTGGTTTATGAACCATCTGCTAGTTCAAGTTTTGATCTTCACTTTGATAGTTTTTATCTCTACTTTTATCATCTAAAGGGTCCTGCTGTCTAAGGGGCCTTGTCTTCTTTGCAAACCCAAATCAGAGAGTTGATTCTCCTCACTTCCGTACTGACACGAGGGGATTCCTAGAATTACTTCTAGGTCAAGCATGCTTTGTTCTTCTTAGTGACTGGAAAGTCAGACACGGGACCCATCTGAGAGCCCAGATCTTCCCCGAATTGGAAACATTTTCTTTCCAAGCTCCATACTGTCTGCTCACTAATGACCAGCTTCCTCTAGGCAGCCCCAAGCCTACAACCTCCCTATTCAAGTGGTAGTGGCATGAAAGTTTCGTGTGTGTGTGTGTGTGTGTGTGTGTGTGTGTGTGTGTGTGTGTGAGGGAGGGTGGCTCATATACAGGGATGCTCGGGAACTACTCCCTTCTCAGTGTTTGAGGGCTGACTGTCGTCAGGGGACCACACAGTGGTGGAAATCAAATTCAGGGATTATGAATGCAAAATGCATGCATGCTCCATCCTGGAAAGGGGCTGGTGAGCCCACCACCTGCCCAAACAAAGCCCCCGTAGCTGAAAACATCCAGAACCCAATTGCTGCCATCCTCATTGTTGATTTCCACAGAATCTGGACTAGCCTCACGCATGAGAATGAATCTACTGAAAAGATCAGGCATGCGGGTTTTGTGACTGAAATCTCCAGGCCCTCATGGAGTTGGGGATGAGTGACCTCTCCCCATTTCCCTGTTCAGTCATGCCCACAAACTGCCTCTGGTGCCACATAAGCTCATTAAAAGGCCATGATCTAGAGACTCACAAATAAATCTCAGAGAGAGTAACAAGCTGCAGAGATGCCTCTGGACCACAAATCACCATCCAATTAAAAATTTAACTCCAGGGACTGGAGTGATAGCACAGCGGGTAGGGCGTTTGCCTTGCATGCGGCAGACCCGGGTTCGATTTCCAGCATCCCATATGGTCCCCTGAGTAACTCCAGGAATTATTCCTGAGTGCAAAGCCAGGAGTAATCCCTGAGCATTGCCGGGTGTGACCCAAAAAGCAAAAAAAAAAAAAAAAAAAAAAAAAAATTTAACTCCAGCGGTATCACCCTATTTAAAATTTTAGAATTCCTGGAGCACATGGCCACATTTGCAGCCACACGACCTCTCATAATTCAACACCACTGATGTACCCGGAGTAGCACACCACATTGGATGTGGTGTGAAGTAGAAGGCAACCAATCTTGATAATATATGTGTGTGTGTGTGTGTGTATGAATATCTCACAAGTCTCAACCATAACAATATGTTAGCAATCTCTTATGCAAGGGCATAATGGCTTCAGGGTGAGATACAACAATCTTCACACACTTTCCTCTAAAGAAATCTTTTGGGATCATTTTTAGCAGATCAGTCACAATAAACAATACAAAATAAACTATTTAGGACTTGCTTTTAGGGCAGGCTTGGGTGGTGGTGGGAAAATTTGAAAAAATGGTGGTGGGATTGGTGTTGGAATATTGAATGTAATAAATTATTGTGAACAACTTTATAAAAACAAAATAAAATTTAAATAAAAAAAAGTGCTCCAGCATGCAGCTGATTTGGGTTCAATTGCTGCACACCATATGGTCCCCTATGCACTGCCAGGAGTGATTTCTGAGTGCAGAGCCAGGAGTAAGACCTGAGCACTGCCAGATGTGGCACCAAAACAACAACAACAAAACAAAATAAGATATATCCCCCACGTGTTTCAGCTCTTAGGACTATCTTTCCACTCCAAGATTCCTTTTGGGGGGTGGCTGGCGATGTTTGGGCCACATCTAGTTGTGCACAGGGCTTAATCCTTGCTCTGTACTCATGAATCACTCCTAGTGATATGACATATCATATGTCATATGTCATACATATGGCCTGGGGCCATATGTAGAGTTTGTGTTTGAGGCCAGCTGTGTACAAGGTAAGTGGTCTAACCCCTCTAGTAATTCTCTAGCCCTCAATTCCTTTTAAAGGGAAGAGCTGGAAAACATCAGTCTGTGCTCAGGGATCACTCCCGGAGGTGCTCAGGGTACCATAAACAGTGCCAGGGAACAAACTGAAGTCATAATATGCAAGGCAAGTGCTTAAATCCATGTACTAGCTCTCCAGCTCTCAAGTTTTTCCCTTCTGTGAGAAGGGGATCATTGGAGGGGAAGGAAGCTCAATTTAATTAAGAGTTCCTATTTAGAAAGGATGATAAGGAAGTCTCAGAGAAAGACAGAAGAGGAACGGCCTAGGGTGTGGAGATGGAGCTAAACCAGCAGAGACAGAGAGAAGAGGGGGCAGGGAGGAAGCAGGTTCCTAGCCAGTCTTCCCCGACTTGCCATCTCTTGAGTCCAACATGGATTATTTAAAGATTGCCCCTCACCAGTGGCTTGATAAAGCCCCAGTGGTTTCTGGTGCAAAGGATACACGTGGTTGCAGGAGAGCTGGTAGGTGTTCTCAATGAGCCCCTCTTCCTCCAGCTCCACAATGATCTCCTGCCCGCAGACGGCACAGATATTATCTGACAGGCTCCTGGTGGGAATCCCGCTGACACTGTAGAACTGTTGGGAGAGGCACAGGGCACCGTGGGAAAAGAGAGCTAAGTCATTCCAGGAGGCGGGACTTACAGCGGGCTTTGGGGTAGGTGGCTGGGTTAGAACTTGAAACACTTTCTAAGGAATGATGCGACAGGGGCGCTCAGGATGCCAGACCCGCAATGGCTCCAAGGCACATTGCAAATCATAACTTCGGGTTCACTCTCTGCTGTGATGGATTCTACTGGGAAGCAGTGTTATTCAGAGCTGTATTTCATTCACACAGGAAACTTTCTATTTCTTATTTCCTCCTTCCTTCCTCCTCCTACTCTTCTTCCTCCTCCTTCTCTTCTTCCTTTCCTTCCTCTTCTTACCCTTCTTCTTTTTCTTCCTCCTCAGCTGCAGTCCAACCTTTCCACACTTGAGGTCGAAGTCGGCCAGGATTTGTGCCACTTGGCTAATGTTTGGTGTTATTAGAATAATATCATCAGCGAAGCGGAGGTGTAGTTCCCAACCATCTATCTTCACTCCCATTCCTTCCCATTCCAGTTGTTGCATGATGCTCTTGAGGGTGGCACTGAAAACTTTTGGTAAAATGGTATCACCCTGCCAAATCCCTCTCTTTACATCAATGATCACTTGTGAATGGTGAGATCCTGGTGGTGAATCCATAATGTAGCTCGAGAAGGATCTTGATATACTGAGTTTGAACACTCTCTTTGGCTAGGACTTCAATGACTGCTTCAGTCTCAACAGAATCAAAGACCTTCTTTAAATCGATGAACATTAGACAGAGCAGCATCTTGAACTCTCCAGAAACTTCAATGAGCTTGGTCACTGTGTGGATACGGTCTATTGTGGTGAATCCTTTTCAGAATCCAGCTTACTCTCATGGTTGTCCTTCATCTAGTGTTCTGCCTATTCTATTCAGGATGACTCGAGTGAACAACTTGTAGATGATGGACAACAGGCAGATTGGCCGATAGTTGCCAATGTCATGGATGTCTCCCTTCTTGTACGATAGAACAGTCCTGCTGGTTTTCCATTGGGACAGAACCTTGCATACAGACAGGTATTGTGTGAAGAGCCGAGCCAGTGTATTGACAAATACTGGCAGCAGATTCTTCAGGTGTTCGGGTCTGACCTTGTTTGGACCGGGTGTTGTACGTGTTGTTACCGATGAAATGGCGTGTCAGATTTCGGAAGGGAGGACATTGGGAACGACATATCCATCCTGCGGAATTTGATATGTGGACAGGTGAAGCTGGCTGTCAAAGAGATCTGAGTAGAAGTTGTGAATAATCCTCTCCATTGCCCTTCTGGAAGATGTGATAGATCAATCAGGACGTCGGAGAGCAATCATCTTGGTCTTGTAGTTGGTGAAAGACAGGCACATTGCGAATACTTTTCCTGGCTCCTGCCACATCGGCCAACACTGCTGCTCTTCTCTCTTTGAGGTCTTCCTTTATCGCTTCTCTGGACAGCTTTGTGAGTTCAGACGTTAGCTTGTGATTGCCTGAAGCTCCTGCCAAACCACGTTGGTGAATGAGCTCGAGAGTTTCTAAGGACAGGTGTCTGTTTGTGGCTTTCCCACTCTTGGCATTCCTTGCTCAGTCATGGAGGTGCTGAACCAGTCGATCATATTCCTCATCGATGTTGTCAATTAAGGCATCTTCCCACGTTGCTGCAATAGTGCCAAAGAGCTCCCAGCTGGTGGTCATTCTGGGAGTTCTCTTCTTAAACTTAAACTCTGCAGTCCTTTCTCCCCGCTCTGTGAAGTAGAATTTTGCATGAAGGAGACGGTGGTCTGATCCCATTTGGAATTTTGGGACAACAGTGACATCGGTCAGGCAAAACCTTCGATTGAATATGATTTGGTCAATTTCGTTGTGGTACTGTCCACCAGGAGACTCCCAGGTCCAATGTTTAGATTCGACCTTCTGGAACTGTGAGTTACCATGGATGGTCTTGGTCGACATGATGAACTCAGACAGTTTCTCACCCTGTTCATTCTATTCTAGGCCGTGGGTTCCAATGTGGAGTTCTTCGGGCGACCTTCCCGGTCCTACCTTGGCATTAAAATCACTGACAATGATCTTGAGGAAGGTGTAGTCTTCTTTATAGAACTTCTCTAGCTCCATGTAGAACTTATCAATTTCTTCTTTGAATTGATCAAGACAATTAGCGTGTGTGTGTGTGTATGTGCATGTGTGTGTGTGTGTGTGTGTGTGTGTGTGTGTGTGTGTGTGTGTGTGTATGAGACCTCCCAAGTGGTGCTCAGTGGGCGTGGGCCTGTCCAGTGACTCCACCAATCTTCCAGCGGTTCAATGTGAGGGCCAGAGGCTACTGCATTGTGCACTGTGTGGGCCCCGTGGTGCTAGCCATAACCGGGGCCAGCCAGGATGGTGCTTAGGGGCCTCCAAGGTTGCACCTGGTGATGCTGGAGGTCGGCGGGGTGCAGGGATTGAACTGGGGTCAGTTTTATATGACTATCCCCTATATGATCACTCTTGCCCCCTGACCAATACAATTCGTGATACGAGGAGAATTCAGGGAGCAACTGGTCTGGAAAAATCAAAAACACTTCCTCTTGCCCACACGGGACCACTCCTTCCTGTGTCCAGTGGTTCCTGGCACCCATGGAGCACTTACCCCTATGGTGGAAGCCATGTAATCCGAGCAGATCTCGGCAAAGTCTCTCCCCATGACGCCATAGTACAGGCCGTAGAACAATGACACGATGCCAAAGTCCATGGAATCTCGAGCCCGGATTCTGCTGGGACAAGAGTGTCAGGAAATCAGAACTCCCCAAGGCAGAGGGAGAACATGAAGGATCTCATATCCTGCCCCAGTACCTAACAGAGCTTATGGAGTATCCCCCCATTTACTTTTTTTTTTTTTTTTTTTTTTTGCTTTTTGGGTCACACCTGGCAATGCACAGGGGTCATTCCTGGCTCATGCACTCAGGAATTACCCCTGGCGGTGCTCAGGGGACAATATGGGATGCTGGGATTCGAACCCGGGTCGGCCGTGTGCAAGGCAAACACCCTACCTGCTGTGCTATCACTCCAGCCCCCCCATTTACTTTTTATATGACTATGAAAGGGTGAAAAATTCTCTAAATTTCCATTTGACCACACGCACAAAGTCTTTGCCATTATTTTCAGTTTGGGGTCACGACTGTGTTTAAGGCTTGTTCTTAGCTCCGTGCAGGATCACTCCTGCCTGTCCTTGGGGACCATTTGTGGAGCCAGGGATTAAGCCCAGTTAGGTCACGTGCAAGCCACGTGCCTGACCCTCCAGACTATCTCTCCAGCCCCAAAAAGTCTGTCTTGAGGGTCTTGAAACACTTTTTAGGACTCATAAGTAACTTCACTTAGACCAAGTTCTCAAGCTTCACTGTACAGAGAGACACACAAAAAGCTCATAAAAATATCCCTGAGTTGTTTCCAGACAAGGTTTTAGAAGCTCTTGAACCCAAGGTGCAGCGGACAGCAGGGTGGGGGACTCCATGGGGGAATCAAGAGCCTCTTGGGTGGAGAGAAAGAGGAATCTCAGCTGGAAATAGAGGCGAAAGTCACCTGGAGCGGGTATGAACACTTCCCTGAAGTGGACACCTCATATGACACACCCTATCCATACTCTGAGAGTTCTGCACCACATTTGGTAGGGTTCAAAGTAGAAAGCAGCCAATCTTTAGAGAAAAATATATTTTTTACATATATATGTATATATATATACATATATATATACACACACACATATATATATATAAAAGCATATGAAAACCAGTAACAATGATGGGTCTCATTCCCCTGACCCTGAAAGAGCCTCCAATGTGGCACTGTTGGGAAGGATGAGTAAAGAGAGGCTTCTAAAATCTCAGGGCTAGGACGAATGGAGATGTTACTGAGACCACTCGAGAAAATTGATGATCAACGGGATGATGATGATGATGACGATATATAAAAGCACACAAGGCTCAACCTTTAACAACATATTAGTGATCTCTTATAGAAGGGCTTAATGGCCCCTGGGTGAAATACAACAATCTTCACACTCTTCCCTCTAAGGATACTTTTTTGTAGCATTTTCAGCAGTTTTTCATAACAAACAATAAAAAATATAAATATACTACTTTGGTTCCCCTTTGGGGCAGGGATTGGGGTTTGGGATGGAAACATCCAAAATATGGTGGTGGGAAGGTGTAATGGTGGTGGGATTGGTGTTTGAGTATTAAATGTAAGAAAATATTGTGAACTTCTTTATAAAATAAAAATATTAAAAAAAAAGAACTGTAATCTGCTGGGTGTCCGTGGGCTGGGGTTGCCAGGGTGTGTATTTCCAGGTGATGAGTCCAGAAATCATCCCCTTATTGGGGCCGAGAATCCTTGCTCTCCAGCTCAGGCTTACAGGCAGCCTTCAAGGAATCAATCTTGTCGGACAAAAATATTTGAATTAGCTATGATCCTATCTGCTTTACATTTGACAAAATGGACATCTAGACAAAAAGGATTTGCTTAGAATGGCCATTGGCACAAACTAAAAGCAGGGACCAAGCTCTGATGTTGAAGTCCCCGGACACCAGGCAGATTCTGCCCCGCCCTCCCCCCCAAGGTTAGATTTTATCAAACACTCTAGGGCTCTTTAGGGAAAATATCTCTTGTTTGGGAGGCCCCTCCCCCAAACAGTGCTGGGAGGCTGCAGAGGTGACCTGGCAGTGCTTGGGGGACCCCGTGCTGGGGACCAGGGCCTGCTGCGTGCAGAGTACGAGCTTAATCCCTGTACAGTTTCTCTAGCCCCAAGGAAGAGGTGTCTTTAAAAGTGGATTTAGGGGCTGGAGCGATAGCACAGTGGGTAGGGCATTTGCCTTGCACGCAGCCAACCCGGGTTCGATTCGCAGCATCCCATATGGTCCCCTGAGCACCGCCAGGGCTAATTCCTGAGTGCAGAGCCAGGAGTGACCCCTGTGCATTGCCGGGTGTGACCCAAAAATCAAAAATAAATAAATAAATAAATAATAAAAAATAAGAAAAAAAGTGGATTTAGGGGCCATATTGTTAGTACAGCAGGTCGGGTGCTTGTCTTGCACGAGACCCATCTGGATTCGATCCCCCACATTCAATATGGTCTCCCAAGCTTGCCAGCAGTGATTCCTGAATACAGAGCGCGGAGTAACCCCTGAGCATCGCCACGTGTTACCTAAAAACCTAAAAAAAATGAAAAATGGATTTAGGGTTGGAGATAGCACAAGGATGAAACTCCTGGCACAGCAAGACACAGACTGCTTGCAGTGTCTCCCTGCCCCGGAATATTAGGGAAAAAACTATAGAAGGGTAAAATAATTTCATCGACATCCCAAATACTATCATTTCTATACAGATAACATGACATTTACTTTCCACACAGACTTTGAAATTCAGTATGTGTTCCGCCTCCTATTTACAATGCTCAGTTCCCAATAGCCACCTGAGCCAGTGGCTACTGCTGTGGAGGCTCCACGTGGCTTAAGGAAAGCAGATACAAAAAATATATTAGTTGGAAATGCTCACTCTGGACAAGAACTGAGTGTTGAAAGTAGAGAAAGGGATATAGATGATAACCTTTCAATACTCGCATTGCAAACCATAATGCCTAAAATGAGAAGAGAGAGAGAGAGAGAGAGAAACAGAGAGAATGAGAGAGAAACAGAGAGAGAAACAGAGAGAAAAAAAAGAAAGAAAGAAGAAAGAGACAGAGAGACAGAGAGAAGAGCGGTGCTGCCTTAGAGCAGGCGGGGGTGGTGGGGTGGCATGGAGGGGTGGGAGGGAAATTGGGGATACTTGTTGGCTCTGGGAAATTATACTGATGGAGGGCTGGTGTTAGAACATTGTGTGACTGAAACCCAATAATGAATAGCTTTGTAATGCTCTATTTCACAGTGATACAATAAAATAAAAAAATAAAATCTGTATCATAAGTTTTTTTTACAAAAGAAAAGAATTGAAACTTCATAACTTTTTCATCTTTTGTTTTTCAGTCCACAGCCAGTAATGTTTATGGGTTATCCCTGGCACTGAGCTCAAGGATCACCTTTTTTTTTTTTTTTTTTTTTTTTTTGCTTTTTTGGTCACAACTGGTGATGTACCAGGGTTACTCCTGGCTCTGTACTCAGGAGTTACTCCTGGAGGTGCTCGGGGGACCATATGGGATAATGGGAATGGAACCCAGGTCAGCCACATGCAAGGCAAAAGCCCTACTCACTGTGCTATCGCTCCAGCCCCCTCAAGGATCATTCTTAACGGTGCTCAGGGGTGTCAGGGATCAAACTAGGCATGATAGCACGCAAGGCAAGTGCCCAGCCTGCTGTACTATCTCTCTGGTCATGACATTTCAGAGTTTTATGGGAAGGAAATTTCTAGTTCAGTAAGAATAATTCTCTCATATATGGAGGCCAGTTGTTAATGATGATTTTTTTTTTATAAATGTGCAAATGGTGTTTAGATTCTCTATAAAACTTATGCTCGGAAAATACTCTTTGGGTGTTTTCTTTTTCTTTCCCTTCCCAATGACTAGACCAATAATAACTACTAAGCACAATGTTTACGTGGAAAGTTATAGGATCGAAGATGGCTTTGCACTGCAGAGAACTTGACTAGATAAGTGTTGCAAGCAAGGGCTTGGAGATACAACTGTCTTCATTGCAAATACTTACTTAAAAAGTAAGTTGAATCCACACATTGTAAACATGATGGCCAAGTAACCCATCACGCCAAAGGCATAGCTGAGTTTATAGATTAGGAGAAACCATTTGTAGACCAATCTAAGAAGTGAAGGAAGGGGAGAAAGAGAGAATGTGATATATTACAATACAGCATTTATCTAGTCCGAATCCTGCTATGTTATTTTTACTTCTAAATTTTATTAATTATGGAATATAATCTAATAATGCTCTGAGCTAAAGTCAGTGAAAAAGGAATTTTAATATAATTTCTAAAGCACAGGACTGTAGCGATAGCAGAGCGGGTAGGGCGTTTGCCTTGCACGCAGCCTGGCAAACTACAGAGAGTATCCCACCCACATGGCAGAGTCTGGCAAGCTACCCGTGGTGTATTCAATATGCCCAAAACAGTAACAAGTCTCACAATGGAGACATTACTGGTGCCCGCTTAAGCAAATCGATGAACAACGGGACGACAGTGCTACAGTGGTAAAGCACAATATAAAGAACTCCATATGCATGTGCACACATATGCAGACATTACAGTGTATTACATGACAAGTACTACAAGTATGTTGTTCCTCTTATGAAAATGGCCTTCACAAATCGTTGATTCTGTCTAGAAACTCTTTGGTCTCTCCCAACCTTCGCATTTCAAGGGAAAGTTGCTATTCATCTCCTCCACATTTTAGAGGGTGAAAACCAAACATTTAAATGGTTCATCATTAAAATATTTCACAGAAACTTAAGTTATCCTCCAATAAAAATTAAAAAATAATCCTTATCTTTTTGCCTTTTCTTTTTAAGTAAATAGATTTTATTTGGAGGGTTTCTGAAGGTGTGGGGAGAGAGTGAGAGAGGGGGAGAGAGAGAGAGAGAGAGAGAGAGAGAGAGAGAGAGAGAGAGAGAGAGAGAGAGAGGAATGCGCTCAAGAGAGAACATGGGCTTCTCCAAGGGTGGAAGCCCCTAGACGCATCTCAGCATTAGACAGGAAAGCATCATGAAAGTACACATCTCAAGAGGGGAGATGCGGGCAACACGTGCTCAGGCACCACATGTGCTTGACCACACGGGTGCAAGCAGCACACGGGCTTAGGCAGCATAGGCGCCTCTTTTTGCCTTTTCAGACTTTACAGTTTCTCTTCATCCCATCAGACTGGTCTGGATAGAATGGAATTCTAGTTCACGGAACAAAGAGCAAGCTAATGAGCACATGATGCGATTATAAATACTTTGGAAATGATCTGAAAATTCACAGAGATTGACAGTGATTTTTCAAATCAGCATTGGGATACTAAGGCCTCATTTTGTTTGTTTATTTGTTTTTTGGCTTTTTGGGTCACGCCTGACGATGCTGGGGGCTACTCCTTGCTCTGTATTTAGAAATTACTCCTGGTGGTGCTCGTGGGGGCCATATGGAATGTTGGAGATCGAACCTGGGTCAGCGCATGCAAGGCAAATGCCCTCTTTGCTGTACTATCACTCTGGCCCCTGCCTCATTTTTTTTTTCCTTTTTGGGTCACAGTGGCATTGCACAGGGGTTACTCCTGGCTCATGCACTCAGGAATTACTCCTGGTGGTGCTCGGGGTCCCATATGGGATGCTGGGAATCGAACCCGGGTCAGCTGCGTGCAAGGCAAATGCCCTACCCGCTGTGCTATCGCTCCAGCCCCTGCCTCATTTATTTTGAAAGTAATAAGTTGTTCGTGACTTAATATTAATCAGCTAGTTTCAAGTTGAAATACTCACTTCTAATGCTTGTTCTGCTTCAAGATGCGTGGCACACACTTTCTAGCAGAATAAAATTAACTCCTAAGCTGAAAGCAAGCATGCAAATAGTGCTCTGAGGAATGCTCACAACACTTTCACTTCTCTTTCTCCAGGCTTTACTAGCCAATAGAGCAAGTAATAACTCTCCCCTGTGTGTTGCATGACCAGTAAGGAATGAAGGTGAGTGAAGAGCACCTGATCTCCCAATACCCTGCTTCTGAAGGTTAAAAAAAAAAAAGCGCAGCACCCTCCTGCCTGCTCATGGAAATTAACTGTCATGTTACAAGATGAAAGGGATCTTGGGCCAGCAGAGGCGACCTACCGTGGAGTTCTCCCTGAGAGGGGCTTGCGTGTCGCTCTGAAGAGGATGTAGCTGGTGATAACCGAGAACATTCCCCACATAGACAGAAACCGCCACCAGTAGAGTTTGATGGTGAAATACAAAGGCACAACCCACATCTGCAGCAGCGTCACCAGCTGTCGGGAAACCAACAGAGAGTCAAGTTCGTGAGTAAATGACTCAGAGATCCTGGGGTTGTGAAGGTGGTGGGAGGGATGCTGGGATCATTGGTGGGGGAAATGGGCACTGGTGGAGGGATGGATACTTGACCATTGTATGACTGAACTGTAAGCACGGAATTTGTAAGTCTGTAACTGTACCTCACGGTCATTCACTAATAAAAATTTTTTTTTAAAAAAAGGAAGAATTTGACCCAGCTCTACATTTCTCCCTATATATGCTGAAGTCTTTAAAAATAAAATCCTAATTTTATGGAGGTATGTTTTGTGGCCCAGAATGTGGGGAGGGATGGGTGTTCCATCATTGTATGATTTAAACTCAAACATGAAAGCTTTGTAACTGTATCTCATGGTGATTCAATTAAAATAAGTAAATAAATAATTTTAAAATAAAAATAAATAAATAAATAAAACCCTAAGAATCAGTTGATTTTCAGTTCAAACTATCATGCTTCTTCATTTTATACTTCTGACGATAAAACAGACTATTTAATTTCATCATTGCATGGCAGAGCCTGGCAAGCTACCCATGGTGTACTGGATATGCCAAAAAACAGTAACAAAAATGGTCTTCATTCCCCTGATCCTGAAAGAGACCCCAATATACCATCGGGCTACACTAGCATGCGACAGGGACGAATGGAGATGTTACTGGAGCCCACTTGAGCAAATTGATGAACAACGAGATGACAGTGATACAGTGATTTAATTTCATCAACTTTGCAGACTTACAATCTATGATCATTGGAAACAATGATTTGGTTTAATTTTTATAAAACAAGTTTTCTCCCTGTGAATCTACCATCCATTTCTAGGAGATCTCAAATTATTCTCTCTTGGTGCAGGAATCTGTAATCAATACTGAAGAACAGTGGTCAAGTGTATGAACATGCTACTTTTTAAAAATAGGCCTTGGAGTTCAGAAATAAAAGGAAACTATCAAAAACTATGGTGCTAGGGCTGGAGCAATAGCACAGCGGGTAGGGCGTTTGCCTTGCACGCGGCTGACCCGGGTTTGATTCCCAGCATCCCATATGGTCCCCTGAGCACTGCCAGGAGTTTCCTGAGCACAGAACCAGGAGCAACCCCTGTGCATCGCTGGGTGTGATCCAAAAAGCAAAACAAACAAACAAACAAAAAAACTATGGTGCATTATGCATGTGGCTATTCAATTTGTTAGCTGTCTTTAACGTGTCTACCCAACACTCTATTTTATTGATATGTCAGGGGAAAGGTAAGAACTTTGCCTTAGGAATTCAACAGTTGCATGAGAAGTCAGTTTTGGGATAAGGATTACACTTCATTGCAGTTTCAAAGATACTCCAGAAGTTCCAGAGTCGTTAAAAGTTCTCATTTTTAGTAGCAACTGCTACTAAGAAACTAGGAATGTTGTGCCTCATAAATAAACACCAGGAGCAAGGGAAACCAAGGTGCATGCATGCCGGGGGGCGGGGAGGCCGCAGCTGGGAAGCATTAATAGTGCCGGAGGGGTCACCATCTGGGCATGCGCCTTAGTAACACAGCTGCATTGCTGGCACGCACGCGGCAGCCCTGCATCTGGATCCCATCGCCCACCTTCTCCCCACCCCCACACGAGGGCAGTAGGAATTTCCTGATGAGCCCAGATACTGCCCAAAGGTACCATGTCACATACATGAGGAAATGGCAAGGAATCGCGAAGCAAGACCAAACGAGATACCTTCTTATTTGTCTAATTGTGTAAAATGAAAGGGTTATAAATAGAAAAGAAATGAGGGGGACAGAGAGAGACGGAGGAAGGGAAGGAGAGAGAGAGGGAGGGAGAGAGAGATGGAGGAGGGAGGGAAAGAGAGAGAGGGGAGAGAGAGAGAGGGAGGGAGAGAGAGACAGGAGGGAGGGAAGGAGAGGGGGGGAGAGAGAGGGAGAGAGAGATGGAGGAGGGAGGGAAGCAGAGGGGGGAGAGAGAGAGGGAGAGAGAGATGGAGGAGGGAGGGAAGGAGAGGGGGGAGAGAGAGAGGGAGAGAGAGATGGAGGAGGGAGGGAAGGAGAGAGAGGGGAGAGAGAGAGAGAAAGAGAGAGAGACAGAGAGACAAGAAAGTTTCTGATGTTCATCTCCTCAGGGCTGAAAACCCCAAACTATCTGGGGGGTCGTGGGGGGTTGTGGGGGGTTGGGGTTCGGAGGAAGAGCAGAAAGATGGTGAGAGGTAAGCTGATTACTATCATGTGAATAAAGAACTCCAGGAAGTGTGCTGCTTTCAAAAGCAGTGAAGGAAATTGTGAACCAAAATGGAATAAGTAGACACTGGCCTCTGGGTGTATGAAGGACTGCGGATACCTTGGGGCCATGCTCTTGTTTCGAGCTTCGGCCTGTTCAGCTGTTTGCTCTTGCTACTCAAACCCTACAGGAGGCTCTGCAACGCTGTGTGTGTCGGAATGGGAACATTTGTATTTTGCCTCATTTCAAAAAGATCTGAGTGACACCCTTCTCTGTTGGCGTGTAATAGGTTCTAGCGTTACATCTCGACTAGCACATGCCCAGTCTTTGGGTTCTTTCTCCAGCCCCCCTGATTAATAAATATTCTTTATAAATAATGTTTTTTCTTTTTTTTTTTTTTTTGTTTTTTGGGTCACACCCAGCAATGCTCAGGGGTCACTCCTGGCTCTGCACTCAGGAATTACCCCTGGCCGTGCTCAGGGGACCATATGGGATGCTGGGAATTGAACCTGGGTCGGCCTCGTGCAAGGCAAACGCCCTACCCGCTGTGCTATCACTCCAGCCCCTGTTTTTTCATTTATGTCTTGGCTGTCCCCAAAATATTTCTCCTACTCTCATGGGTCCAGAGGTGTGAAAGTTGGGAGTCAGTGGACCCCCGAGAGACCCTGGTTCTCTGTTGCCTCCAGCCTGGCTCTTCCAGACCCTTGCACAAGCAGGGGCCCCCAATTTCCACGAAGTTGTTTGGTACCTCCACAACACCATTTGATTATCTTTCTTTTCTTTTCTTTTCTTTCTTTCTTTCTTTCTTTTTTTTTTTTTTTTGCTTTTCGAGTCACACCCGGCGATGCACAGGGGTTACTCCTGGCTCATGTACTCAGGAATTACTTCTGGCAGTGCTCGGGGGACCATACGGGATGCTAGGAATCGAACCTGGGTTGGCCGCATGCAAGGCGTTTGCCCTACCCGCTGTACTATCACTCCAGCCTCCCATTTGATTCTCTTGTGCCGTCTTCGCCTCCCTGGGGTTTCCCCAGCCTCCTTAAATGAAATTTGAAAACTTGCATACATCAAGGTCCACTCTCTGTGCTGCAGAGTTCGATGCGACTGGAAAATGCTCAGTGTCTCTGGGTCGTAACTGTAGGGCCATGCAGCTCTGTTTGGTCCCCTCTCAGGGACTCTGGGGGCGGCTCAGTGGTAAAAGTGCCTGTCCTGGAGAGGATGAAGCCATGAGTCTGACCCCCAGCACAGTCTGTTGCGAGCTGAGGGTGGTCAGATCCAGGTGAGTCCCCAGGGCCACGAAAATAGAAAAGGACAGACTCCCCAAATCTGGAGTCAGGAAGTTCCTCCCGCCCCTCTCTCTCTGCTTTTTTTGGGTCACACCCAGTGATGATCAGGAGTTACACCTGGCTCTGCACTCAAGAATTACTCCTGGCAGTGCTTGGGGGACCATATGGGATGCAGGGATCGAACCGAGGTCAGCTTCAAGGCAAACACCCTGCCCTCTGTACTATCACTCCAGCACTGAGGTTTCTTCCCTTGTGGAGTGTAAACTTCGTAATTCCTCAATGTTGAATGTTTCTCCCCATCTGGCCGGCCTCTGTCCCCAGTCACAGATCTCCCTGTCTTTCTTTTGACTTTCCAGACTGGGGCCGCAGTTTGTCCCATAACTTCAATTCTCTGATAGGGCCAAAGAATGTTCCTGATATTTAGTCTGGCTTTTTTAAATTGTAAGACGGGGGTGAGGTCTTTGAGGCTGTTTAGTGGGCCGGAAACTGGAAGCTCTTATTTTGAAAACGTCATTCTTTGAAAGATCAGGAAGTTAAGGCTCACTCTGGCTCACTGAATTAGACTTTTATTTTGGCACGTCAGCTGGCAATCCTCAAGGGTTACCCACTGCTCTATGCTCGGGTTTGCCCCTAGCAGTGCTCAGAGGACCAGGCAGCAGCAGGGACTGAATCCGAGTCTTCTACACACCACGTGTGAATTTCAGCTTGAACCATTGAGACATCTCTCAGGTCCAGGCACAGCCCTGTAAGCCTCAGCTCATCTTTTTTTTTTTTTTCCCTATCCTGCCTGGCTTCATCAACAGAGTTGTAGATTAATGAGTGAATAGTCACATTTGCTCTGGGAAAGTGTCAGGGAAAGGAGTCGTTTGTTAGGAAACTGATTTTTTTTTTTTTTTTTTTTTTGCTTTTGGGTCACACCCGGCGATGCACAGGGGTTATTCCTGGCTCTGCACTCAGGAATTACTCCTGGCGGTGCTCAGGGGACCATATGGGATGCTGGGATTCGAATCCGGGTTGGCCGCGTGCACGCCCTCCCCGCTATGCTATCGCTCCAGCCCTGGAAATTTCTTTCTTTTGGGAGGTGGGTTTGGGCCACACCTGGTGGTGCTCAGGGGTTGCCCCTGACTCTGCACTCAGGAATCACTCCTGGTGGTGCTCTGGAGACCATGTGGAATGCCGGGGATTTTAACCACGTCAGCCACATGCCAGGCAAGTGCCCTGCCTTCTGTACTGTCTCTCCAGCCCAGACAGGGTGACATCTCTGAACTGCAGCAACTTTAGGCAATAGATTCCTGTCTGCAGTACTGCCATTTGCAGCTAAGGAAACCACGGTTCTGTTCCACTGCTGGAGTTTATCCTTATCTTTGATGTAAGAAAAAACAGCTAATGAGGAAGGACTCTAGAACCTCTGTATAACTTATGAAGTTATTTAATCCATCTGAACTATATTTACAATGGGAAGAAATAATTACCTCCAGGCTAATTTAAATAATGTGCAAAAAAGCACTTATGACAACTACAATAATGTTATACGTAATTAATACATGCAGCTACAAACATTATGATTAGGACTAGTATTGTAATTTTAACAGTAACTTGCTACAGTGATTATAATTAACATCATAGATATGTAACATTACTATGGTTAGAGTTTGTAATACTAATTAATAGAAATAAAATTTTCTGTATGACTCTTCTAAAGAAGGCAACTTTTTTTTTTTTTTTTGGTTTTTGGGTCACACCTGGCGATGCACAGGGGTTACTCCTGGCTCTGCACTCAGGAATTACTCCTGGCGGTGCTCAGGGTACCATATGGGATGATGGGATTTGAACCCGGGTCTGCTGCATGCAAGGCAAACGCCCTACCCGCTATGCTATCACTCCAGCCCCAAGAAGGCAACTTTTAATTAATTAATTTTATTTATTTATTTAGTTTTTCTTTTTGGGTCACACCCAGCGATGCACAGGGGTTACTCCTGGTTCTGCACTCAGAATTACTCCTGGTGGTGCTCAGGGGACCATATGGGATGCTGGGAATCGAACTTGGGTTGGCCGCGTGCAAGGCAAACACCCTACCTGCTATACTATCGCTCCAGCCCCAGAAGGCAACTTTTTAACTCTTCTGTTTGGAGGTGGGGTGGGGTGGGGGGGTCAAGGCTCACTCTTAGCTCAAGGCTTTCTCTTAACTCTGTGCTCTGGGAAGTCTCCTGGCTGTGCTTGGGCAGGATCACCCCAGGAGGTGTCTGGGGAGTCATCTAGGGGGCTGGGGATCAAACCCGGGTCAGCAAGTGCCTTATCTGCTCCGCTATTTCTGCAGCCCCAACTTACGTGTCCAGATGACTCTGAACTCCCATAGCTTCCCTATAGTCTTAGATGCCGAGAGAAAAAAAAATTCACAGTGAGGCTCTTGCTGGAGGATAGGACAGCTTAGATGACCCTCTGTGGAACCCTGCCCATCAAATTCCAGCCCGGGACGCGAAGTGGAGTGCAGCAGGAAGTCCGTGGGTGTCCTGAGACAGTCCGTGCAGATGGCCAGGGGAGAGCGGGAACCAGCGCTGAGTCAGCAGCTGATGCTCTGGCCCATTCCCAGCTCTGGTGACGATGTCCCTGGAGTTCCCGGGATGCCTTGAGTTCCCTGTGCGCTGGTGCCTGGCTCAGGCCGTGAAGCACAGGCAGGGAGCAGCAGGGTGGGAAGGCCCAGCCGGACCATTAGTCTCACCTCGAGCCAAAGAATGTCAGCAGAGGCCACGGGAAGGAGGGCTCAGCCTCCTGCTCCTTGGGACAAAGATGATCATCGATGCACGGATGGACCAACTAGTAGAAACTATCTGAAGTATTCCCTTCTTTATTTTTCCACTTTTTAGGTCACACCTGGCAATGCACAGGGGTTACTCCTGGCTCTGCACTCAGGAATTACTCCTGGCGGTGCTCAGGGGACTATATGGGATGCCGGGAATTGAACCCGGGTCGGCCGTGTGCAAGGCAAAAGCCCTACCCGCTGTGCTACCCCTGAAGCATTCTTAAGGCCGGGAGTCTGTGAGCCTCCCCCAGAGTCTCCAGGGGCCACCCCGAGACTCCTCCCCATCCGGGGCCACAGCCGAGGCCTCTTCCAGCTCCTGGCCAGCGCCAGTGTCCTGCAGGCTCACTCGGAGAGAGCTCTGACACGGCTTCACACTCGCTTCCCAGGGAGGCCTCCGGCCACCGCCCCTAGGGCGGCCGTACACTACAGGGACTGTGGGATTTGCTGCAGGAGCAGTGACCCCAGGGAGCAGCAGGGAAGCGACTCGGAATCCGGTGAGGGTGGGTTGGGTGGTTTGAGCAGTAAAATCAACGGGGCTGGAGAGCTGTGATGGCACAGCCTGTGAGGGGGGCAGCGGGAAGCAGGTTGGCACCGGCCTCTCGCTGTCAACAGCAGCCATGCCCGGGGGCAGGAGGGGGGTCCCCTGGGTCATCCAGAGTGAGACTGTGTGGCAGCAGCAGTGCTTCAAGGGGCCTCTGACCCTCAGCTCTCCCTGACTCAATGATACTCCACGGCCTGGCTCCGCGAGGCCCCTCCTCCCTGGGTAACTCAGAGCTTCCTGTTCAACAAGGTCAGACTCTGTCGGCTGAAGCCACCTCCCAGGTCACTGGACTAAAAACGGTGGCAGAGCACCGGGGACCCAGTGGGGGTGTGCTGGGTCCCAATGGGTCCTTCCCTTCTTCCCGCCTTCCTCCCTCCTCCCTCCCTCCCTCCCTCCCTCCCTCCCTCCTTCCTTCCTTCCTTCCTTCCTTCCTTCCTTCCTTCCTTCCTTCCTTCCTTCCTTCCTTCCTTCCTTCCTTCCTTCCTTCCTCCCTCCCTCCCTCCCTCCCTCCCTCTCTCCTCCCTCCTTCCCTCCCTCCCTCCCTCCCTCCTTCCTCTCTTTCTTTCTTTCTTTCTTTCTTTCTTTCTTTCTTTCTTTCTTTCTTTCTTTCTTTCTTTCTTTCTTTCTTTCTTTCTTTCTTTCTCTCTTTCTTCTTTCTTTCTTTCTTTCTTTCTCTCTTTCTTCTTTCTTTCTTTCTTTCTTTCTTTCTTTCTTTCTTTCTTTCTTTCTTTCTTTCTTTCTTTCTTTCTTTCTTTCTTTCTTTCTTTCTTTCTTTCTTTCTCCGTGAGATACAGTTACAAAGCTTTCATGTATGAGCTTCAGTTATACAGTGATTGAACACCCATCCCTCCACCAGTGCATATTTTCCACCACCAATGTCACCAGATCCCCCCATCCCATCACTCCCTCCTGCCTCTATGGCAGACAATTTTCCCCATACTCTCTCTCTACTTTGGGGCATTATGGTTTGCAATGCAGATATTGAGAGGCCATCATGTCTTTTATCTACTTTCAGCACACATCTCCCATCCCGAGTGAGCCCTCTAGTCATCACTGACTTAGTGATCCCTTCTCTATCCCAGCTGCCTTCTCCCCAGATCATGAGGCAGGCTTCCAACTCTGGAGCAATATTCCTGGCCCTTGTGTCTACTGTCCTTGGGTGTCAGACTCATATTATGTCATTTTATATTCCACAAATGGGTGCAGTCCTTCTATGTCTGTCCCTCTCTGATTCATTTCACCTAGCATGATACCATCCACTTATAACCAAATTTCATGACTTCATCTGGGGCACTTCCTTTCCAGGTGAGGAGCTCGCTATGCAAAAAATCCATGTCAGTGTCATGCTGGAAATGGAATTAAACCTATGTCTGAGCGCACATGTCTGTCATTCACTGATGGACTGAGTCATAAGAAGAGAGGCTACAGGGCTATGAACTGGTTCCTTGGCAGTCCAGGCTGGTCCTGATTTAAGGACTGTCTCCAAAAGCTTGATATTAAGAAACCATGATAAGGTGTATTGAAGGAGCTTTTCTTTACTATAAAAGGGAATAATTAATAAGATTTGGTCCCAATCTCCTTCAACAGAGAGGGTGTACACATGAACAGAAAAGACAGTTGGTGATGGGTAACGGATTTGTGCATTGACTGAAAAAACAAGACACAGAGCCAGAGAGGTAGTACAGGGGTTAAGGTGCTTGTCTTGCATGCAGCCCACGTCGGCATCTCATACGGTCCCCCACCAGAAGTCACTTGTGAGCACCACAGGATGTGACCCTTATATTCCCTGGGGGTGGAAAAAAAGATTTCCTCTTCTAAATAAAGTTACTTAAATGCAAACATTATACAGAACTCAAAAGAATTCCTTCATTCCTTCCATTTCTGTACTACATGAGACATAATTTTAAGGATGTGTAAGAGAAGAATAGAATCCTAGTCTAGAGGCTGGAGTGATAGCACAGTGGTAGAACGTTTGCCTTGCACATGGCCCAACTTGGGTTTGATTCCTAGCATCCCATATGGTCCCCCGAGCACCGCCCCGCCAGGAGTGATTTCTGAGTGCAGAGCCAGGAGTTAGCCCTGAGCATCGCCGGGGTATGGCCCCAAAAGCAAAAAAAAAAAAAAAAAAAAAAAAAAAAAAACCCCAAATCCTAGTCTAGCCCACCTTCACATGCTACAGCCAAGTCTTCTTTTCCCGAGACCAGCCACGACCCAGGTGGGGTAAAGGTTGCCCGAAGACCTACTTCCTGTGCAACGTTCCCTATTCAGGGCCACATGTAACGCCCAACCATTGCTCTGCAAAGCCAGGACTAGCAGCTAGCAGCTAGGTCCACTGTTGGACATGCAAATTCTTGGGTCCCCATGAACTCAGAAACTGAGTGGATCTTGGGGGTGTGACTAACAACCCCTTCAGATAACTGTGGTGGACGCTGAAGAATCGAGGACCACGTCTTTAAACACTGACCTGCCAAGGGTTCCACAAGCCCAGGGTGTCCCCAAGGCCCCCACAGGGCAGCAGGGCTGGGGACTGGGTGGTGAATGGGTCCTGTGACCTGTGCTGCTGAGATGGGTTGCCACGGACCTTCCGTGGGGTGAGCGAACCCCTAAGCCCAGGCACGCTTGCCTCCTAATGAAACAAAGGCAGACGGCCTCGTTCCTGCTCCCCCCTGCCCTGAGACCCCTATGTTGGTTCCTTAAACCAGGGTCAGCCTCAAGGGACAGACCACTGTGTCAGGAGGGAGGGACGGTCTGGTTCATGTTTAGCATCACCCCCTTGCCTCTCTCCCACTAGACATCAGTATCTATGCCTGGGAATGTCCCCCAGGTGTGTCCTGGCTGTGCAGTGGCATCCAATTGAGGGCCACAGACCTAAGCAAGCCATTTACTCCAAAGTGGCAGTGAAGGAGGGAACCTGGCGAGAGAAGCAGCGTCCAGCAAGCCCCGCCCCCCCCTGCCACGCGCCCACCCCGCCGGTGACTCACGTTGTAGGACCTGCAGTGCCTTTGTCGCCACTGCACCAGCACCACCTGCGCGAGGACCAGGGCACAGAGGAAGATCAGGATCATCTCCACGTGCATGGACTCGTGGCCGCGGTGTGTCGTGTCCATCTGCTCGGGCTGCGGGGCTGGAACCGGAAGACGAGGGCGTCTGAGCAAGTCCTCCTGCGCGTGCGTTCCGAGAACAAACCCAAGGAAGCAAAACGAACGAGAGCCAGAAACAACTGGCCACGGTCCTGAGAGCAGCCGCGCTGGGTAAACAACCCTGAGTGACCGGGGGCAAGAGACCAAGGCTGGGCAAGAGACTGTGGCACACACACAACCAGGGTACGACTGGGCTGTACGAAGACAGGGCATCCAGCCATCTGCCGCTGCGTGGGTGGGTCCGAAAGGATTATGCGGAGTGAAAGTTAGCATCAGAGGGAGAGGGGCAGACACACAATGGTCTCTCTCAAATGTGGGGTATAGAGAAACACCGGGAAAGAATAACGAAGGCCCAAAGGCAACGGAAACAGAGAACTCATGTGGGGGCTGGGATTAGACTGGGGGTTGCCTGGACAGTGGGGGAGAGAAGTGGACACTCTGGTGCAGGATCGGGCACTGCGGTGTTTTATGTGTGAAACCCTACCATTAACAGCGTGGAAACCGTGATGCCTAAAAGAAAAGCGTTTGTTGAAAGAGAAGCATTTGAGAACTTCAGATGTATGTGTGTGTGTGTGTGTGTGTGTGTGTGTGTGGTGTGTGTGTGTGTGTATGTGTGTGTGTGAACTGCCGTGGGGTCACTGTGGGGTATCAGGTGCTGGGAATCAAACCCAGGGCCTCCCACTTGCGAGGTATGGGCTTTACCATTTGAGACATGGCCCTGGCACTCAAAGGTAGGGGTTTGAAAGTTGTGACTACAAGTTTCCCTGTTTTTCCGGGTTCTCCTATGGCCCCAGGTGATCAGAGAAGGTGTCTGAATTTGTCAGGAAAACCAACTCTCAGCAGCCTCCTGTTTCCCCTGGATGGTATGACTGTGGCCTGGCCTTTGTGTCTAGGCTGAAGAGTCGCTCTTGGGCCTGGGGAAATCGGGTTCGAGTCCCTGACTGGCCAGGTCCTTGCCCTGTAGCCTGGCGAAGTCACTCAGTCTCTCAGTTCCTCACTTGCGAGTTTAAACTACCCCACTGCCACCCCACCGCACAGGATTGTTCAAAACTGTAATCACAATCACAATATCCCGTTAATCACCAATTTCTTGGGCGGGCTCAGTAACATCTCATTTTGTCCTTTCCCTGAGATCTTAGAAGTCTATCTCGACTCAGCCCTCCTAACGATGTTGCACTGGGGGCTCTTCAGGGTCAGGGGAATGAGATCCAGCTTGTTGCTGGATTTTGCATATGAATACACCGTGGGAAGCTTGCAAGGCTGTCCCATGGGGGCAGGAAACTCAGAAGATTACCAGTTTCTCTCAGAGGGAGAAGTAGGCTAAAGATATCTTCTGGGAGCTTGCTCTTAAGTCTCTCTCTCTGGATGTTGGCCGTTGATGGGATTACATGCCTCATGCATGAAGGTACCGGCAGAGGAACCCAGGTGTGTGTAATCCCCAAACTGGAAAGCACCTGTTATTTGATTTGTTTGTAGATGAGGAATAATCATTATTCAATGGGATCGTATGAAATCACCATTTAAGAGTCAAAAGCAGAGGCTGAAAGATATTACAGGGGTCAAGACACGTGCCTTGTATCTGAATCTCCAGCACCGCAAGTGATACCCTGAGCATCACCAGCATGGCTCGCCCTCCTCCGTCTCAGTTCACTGGCACGGAACACTCTCCAGTAATTTTCAATATCCTCAAGTGGGAGCACAACCTAGAGGTGGCATCGGCAGAGATGCCACCCGTGGAACTAAGGAAACCCTTGAGTGAGCTGTACAAATTGTCTCCGTTGTAAGGAGGAAGACAGCTCCGCACGACCGGTGACAGGCGCGAACATTCAGAGGGTGCCCAGGGCTTCCGCGTCTGCCGGACTCTTAGTTTTGTGCAATGTGAGAGCGCCTCTTTGCGCGGTTCAAGCTCCTACTGCTTCTACTGCGGTGTGCAGGGGCAGCCTGGCTCTGCCGGCTGGAACTCTGGAGAGGGTCGGAATCAAGCGGCGGCCCAGACCCACAGCCATTGCCATAAGGGCTGAGTGTTTATCTCCACAGACTCATAGGCTCAAGGACCTCAGGACGTACATGTGGAACTAGAAGACTTAGTTTTTTTATTTGATGTTTTGGGTTTTGGCTCACACGTGGTGGTGGTGTTCAGGGGACATTCCTGGCTCTGCATTTAGGTGTCACTCCTGGGGGGGACCACAGATGGCCACAGATGGGCTGGGGAGCAAGGCAAGAGCCTCAGTGCTCTCTCTCTCTCTCTCTCTCTCTCTCTCTCTCTCTCTCCCCCTCTCCCTCCCTCCCTCTCCCTCCCTCTTCCTCTCCCCCTCTCCCTCCCTCCCTCCCTCTCTCTCTCTCTCCCCCTCTCCCTCCCTCCCTCTCTCTCTCTCTCTCTCCGACCCCCCCTCCCCTCTCTCTCCTCTCTTTACTCCTGGTAGTGCTTGGGGGACCAAATGGGATGCCGGGAATCGAACCCAGGTTGGCCGTGTGCAAGGCAAACGCCCTACCTGCTGCACTATCACTCCAGCCCCAAGAGCTAGAAGCTTTAAAGGGGTAAAATCGGGGCTATTGGCAGGCCCCTAATTTAGACTGACCAGAAACTCAGTTCCAGACACAGAGGAAACCCAGGAGAGGATGAGGAGAAGGCGGCCAAGAACAGAGGCCCCAGAAAAACCTACGACAACTGGATTCTCCCACCTCATCAGTTAGGAGGAAATAAACGTTGGTGATTAAATCTCCCCGAGAGGGGCTGAAGTGATAGCACAGCCGGTAGGGCATTTGCCTTGCATGAGGCCGACCAGGGTTTGATTCCCAACACCCCATATGGTCCCCTGAGCACAGCCAGGAGTAATTCCTGAGTGCAGAGCCAGGAGTAACTTACCCCTGTGTATCGCCAGGTGTGACCCAAAAAGCTAAACAAACAAACAAACAAACAAATAAATAAATAAATAAATAAATAAATCTCCCCGAGAGCTGCAATGACTGCCCTACCAGACAAGTGCAGGTTTCCAGGAAAGGGGGGGGGGGGCAGGTAGCCTCGGTTGTGATTTTAAGGTGCAGCCAAGATTGCGAATAAGAAGCAAGAAGAGCCCAGAGTTAAGACAAGGGAAAAGGGCTGGAAATGACAAACACTGTCCATGACTTGTAAATACTGATCACGGCTGAGGAGACAGCTTAAAAGGCTGGACGCTGACTTTGCACGGGGGTGCCCTGGGTTCCATCCCTGACACGGCAAGGTTTCCAGGCACTGCCTGAGCCGGGAGGAGCCCCACAGGGGCCACTGGGTGTGGCCCTAAAGAGAAGTAACCAACTCTCACCCCCACTCAGAGCCATCAGTCACAAACTCCTCCAAATTCCCGCTTCTGACTAGCTAGGGCATGCATTTAGTTTATAAGCCAGAAGAAGCTGCCAAGTTAATGTTCTGGGCTTCAAGAGTGCAACTTTTCAGCAGCACTTGTCCTATTGTTGGGTACTTCCGGTCCCCCTCTTGACTGTCATTCAAGGGCTGAAAAAGACCCCGCAGCTCGGTATAGGCCCATCCGAATCCCGGGAGCGCCCCCTGCTGGACGAAGTGCCAAAAGGACACCGCAGAGCCTGGTGAATGCTAGGCCTGAAGAATGCCATCCACTTCAGGAAACCCCCTCATTTGTCAAACCAAGAAGCTGAAATCTACACGATGTAGGACATAGGAATAAAATTACAAGGACATTAGCGTCTGTGGTGGGAGCTGAGCTTAGGAAATGAGAATGATTTTCGAAGCTCATGAAATACAGTGATTCTGCTGAAGAAATGCAAGTCAAGAAAAATAAAATGGGCGCAGGAGCTTGCATAGAGTTTTTGCAGCCCTAAATCCAAAATACTGACCTAATAGTCTATGTAATTAGATTTTCCACTTAGGCCATGAGCTGGAAGAGTGAAATTATCATCAAAGAAGACTGTAACGCGGATATAAAATGAAACATGCTGTACGCTATTCATCCTTTTTTTTAATATATATATATATGTACTGAAGACATTTCTAAAATAAGGGAAACTTTGAATTTTGTAATGGGTAATGGAATATACAAATGTAATACATGCTTCCTATTCTGATTAGGAAAACAATCAGAACTGATGCTCACGGGGGAACTTTGCATATTTATTTCATTTCCTTGTAAGGACCTAATGGCCCCACAGTAGGTACCAGAACACAAGGGAAATACCATGTAATGGAAACCAGATGCGTCATATTCCTAAAAGAAATGCTGATGATGCAATTGTGAGGAATGGAGCCCCAGCTCGGTGGGGATGCACAGGGCTATGACTGGCTGACGTCTCCGAGTACCTACAGCCTTGCAAACCCACCTTCTCCAGCCTGGGAAACTGGCACATCAGATGGCGATGATGGAGGTTTTTTTTTTTTTCTTTTTGGGCCACACCCAGAGATGCTCAGGGATTACTCCTGGCTCTGTACCCAGGAATTACTCCTGGCGGTGCTCAGGGGACCATATGGGATGCTGGGAATCGAACCCAGATTGGCCGAGTGCAAGGCAAATGCCCTACCTGCTTTACTATTGCTCCAGCCCCAGATGGTGATTTTGAGTTTTCAGACTGTTAAGTGGAAACTGAGATTTTCAGTCTAACAACTATTAAAAAAAAATCAGAATCACTTACTTCCATTCTTCAGCCGCAGAAAACTTTGTGTGAGAGATCTGAAAAACAGAAAGGAAAAAAAAAAACCCAAACCTTTCTCAAAATGTTTTTGTTTTCTTAACTTGTACTTAACATGGGAAACTCAAACTATGAGAAAAAGTGGTACATTTTCCCTAGTATGGGAAGAATTTAGGATAAAACCCCTGATAAGATACTTGCTTATGGAATGACACACAAACAAGCGTAAGTACGCATGCACATATGTGATGTGTGATGTGATGCCATGATTAATTATAAACCAATCCTCTCTTAGGTCACATGACCAGATGAGGCTCAGCAATTCATCAGGGCTGCAGGGAGCAACCTCCCAACGGGCACTTGCTCACCTTGGCTTCTGGGCCCAGGTGTGTTTCTATTTTGCTGGGGTCTTAAATGACGGCACTGAGGGGCCAAAGATATCATACAAGGGGTTCAATCCCCAGCAACACACACTCCCCTGAATACTGCCGGGGTCACTTCTGAGTGCAGAGCCAGGAGCAGCTCCTGAGTACAGCCAGGTGTGGCCTCCTCCCTACCCCCACCCCAATGAGGCCAGTGAGTATGAGCACAGTCAGGTGTGTGCCCCACCCCCTGGGCCCACCCTACTGATGCCAATGACTATCACCTCCAGATCCCAGGATGCAGAAATGAGAATTTTCAGTCTTGTGTGGAAGCTTGGCCTAGGGAAGGCAGGAGTTTGGCCTTGGCCCTACAGAGCCAGTGACTGTCCCAGAAACGCTTCTGACAGGCCCACAGAGGGTCTCCGTGCCTGCCCTAGATCGCTGTGCATCCCCAGTGCTGGGTCATTTGAAACCCTCCAGCCAGTGGCAGGAAAGGTCATGCTGTGCCCTCTTCAGGCGCAGAAGCTGCTGCACTGCCAGCCCGGACGTGTCAACAGGAGTTGTTGGAAAGTTAAACTCTACAATGAAGGCAAAGGTGTAGGGCAGCAAAATTCTAGCACCCCCCAAACATGCCTTTGGGAGATGGCTGAAGTCAAAGATTGATCTTATGGCGGGAGCTCTGAAATCTGGTTGGAGGCCACCTTTGCAACCTCATAAACACCAGCCTTTCCCACACTCGACCCTAAGATTTTGATCGCTGTCCACTGAGGAAGGCAGAGTCTAAATCTGGACTCCTATCTTGTTGTGCCTTCTTTCCTATTGCTCCAACTAATAGCTGTCAGACTGTCTCAGCTACTGTAACCACTGTTGTGATGAATTTAGGTGTGACTATATGCAGATATATCATAAATTATAATTATAAATAATTGTAGCTGCTAAAATGATTATTAAATTCGTGTTTTCACATTCTTTGAATTGATTCTAAGAGTAGACTTGCTGGATAAGATGAGAGATCTATTTTTAATATTTTGAGGCAGTTTCAAGCTGTTTTCCATAGAGGCTGAACCAGCTTACATTCCCACCAATATTTTCTCACTCTGTTTTCTAAAATTTCTGAATAGTAATTTATGTTCAAGGAACATTTCATCGTATGAAAATGAGGCAAAAATATCTACTGGCCAACACTCAAAGCTGGCTGTTGTAAATTAATAAACATTATAGAACATGTTCTTATACATACGATACATAAGGTATGGGACTTTACATACCTTAAGGTATGTGACATATAAGGTATGTGACATACATGTATGTGACTTTATTTTGTGCATACTCTTTTTCTTACATAAAGTATGTGATTTTATTCTGTGTACAATCTAGAGAAACATCAGGCTTGGGTACAACTCTATGCTTACATGCATACAAGTGCACAACTGTTTCATTTACCTTCCCTTTGCTGGGGTAAAGGTGTTATCCTTGTAAAAGCACAAGAACAACTGAATATAAAAGAGGGGCTCTATTTACTCACAAAGCTCGATGACAAAAAAACCTCAACACCTCCATACGGAAACAGCGAGAGGAGATAGCCACTTCCCCAAGGAAGACATACAGATGGTCAATAGGTATATGAGAAAGTGTTTGTCATCACTTATGATTACGGAAATGCAAATCAAAACAGTAAGGAGATGTGATCTCACACCAGTGACACAGCATATATCAAAAAGTCTGGAAGGAGCTAGTTGGGGTGGAGTCATGGTGAGAAAGGAACCCACATCCACTGGCAATAGGAATGTCATCTGTTCAATCTCTATGGCAAGCCGTATGGAGATCTCTGAAAATAAATGGGAATAAAACTCCCATATTATATCCAGCTATTTCACTGTAGGTGTCTATCACCAAAACACAAAAACATTAATTTGAAAGGATGTTTGCATATTCATGTTCAACACAACACTTAGTATTATAGCCCAAACGTGGGAGCAGCCCAAATGCTCAACTATGGGTGAACAGAGGAAGTTGTGGTATATATACACAATGAAATACTATGCAGCTACGAAGAAAGAACAACATCATACAATTTGCTGTGACATGGCAACATGGATAGAACTTGAGGATATCATGCTGAGTAGAGTGAGTCAGAAGGACAGAGATAGAGACAGAATGATCTCTCTCATATGTAGGATTGAACCAGACACAGTAAGGGAGCAACAAAAGGCCAAAGGCACAGAACTGGAGAGTTGGCCCACAGAACTGAGTGTGTGTGATGCGGTGGGAGAAGCAGGACTAGAGGGAGGGGCTCTGGGACCATGATGGAGAGAAACAGGTACTCTGGTGATGGGTGTATGCTGGAAGCAAATATGCATAAAACCATCATTTACAATATTGTAAAGCACAGTACTTACAAAAGCAAAAAATAAAATTAAATGAAATGAAAATAAAGGTATAGTAGTAGGAAATCCGTAAGTAGAAAGTCAGTAAATAGAACAAAAAAAGAATTGCTTTTTGGGCAATGAAATAACTGGTGGTAGGAGAGATGACTATTATACATGTAAAGGTGTGACGTTAACCCCTGAAAATTTTATACTATTATGGATTTTGGAAGTGGGACAACACTAAAATTTATCTGGAAGGATAAGCACGTAAGAGCAGCCAGGAAAATCCAGTATAGAAAGAAGCCCGAGGGTTGGCCTTCCAGACACTGAAATCCACCGCGGAGCCGCAGGAATGAGCTGAGAGCAGTTCTGGCCAAGGAGCGGGAAGAGATAAGTGACCAGACCACGGGGCCGGAAATAGATCCGAATACATAGGGCCGATGAGTCACTGCTAATAGTGAGGAAAAATGGATTATTCAATAAATGGTGCCGAGACAATTGGCTAGACATTTGGAAAAAATGCAAAGCTGGATCCATACCTAACTCTACTTCAAAATAAATTCCAGATGGGGCAAATGTTTACATGTGAAATATTCCTTTACGTGTTACTTGAAGGAAATATGGGTAAACATTTGTGTGGATGTATGTGGAGATGGCATTTCTAACTACGGTGCAGAGCCCAGAAGTGATAAAATTTAAATTAAAAATAAGCAGATTTTGAAGACATTAAAGCACAAGGAGTTTACTGGGGAGAGCTGAGAGGACGGGAACTCATGCTTGGTGTGCAGAAACCCTGGTACGGGGGCCGGGGAGATGGCAGAGTGAGGAAGGCATTTGCCTTGCATGTAGCTGACCCGGGCTCAGTCCCCAGCATCCCATATGGTCCCCTGAGCACCTCCAAGAATAAGCCCTGAGCACATCTGGGAGTGGCTCATATACCTAAATAAATAAATGAAAAAAATTAAATGGAAAAAAAGAAAAGAAAAGAAACCCTGGTGTGAGAATCCCCAGCCCTGAGCAGTCCTGACAGGGCAAACTGTTGAACACCAAGTGGGAAGAGGGTCCTGAACGCCACCTGGTGCAGCCCCCAGACAAAATCCTCCCCTGAAAAGTCCGATTCGCTCTAATCACTGTTATTGGAAAGGTACAGGGGAAAGTGGAACACCCCATCTGAGAGGGGGGTATGGCACAGGTGGGGTAAAGATATGGCCCAGCTGTATCTCCCTTGAACGGACGCCTCCCACTTTCCACTCTCCCTCCATGAAGCCCCGTGAAGCTCACTAATGTGAGTGGCAGAAACCCACCAGGAAACTCAAGCTGTACTTCTGCATTGCTTAATGTTCTGGGCCACACACAGCACCACGGCTGCTGGTCATATTCGGTCGCCCCACCCACCCCGGGTGGCACAGGCACAGCCATCTGGGCAGAGAAATCACATTCCATGATGTTCGCATTGTGACAGAGCCGCGCAGTGCCTCAGAACACGTGCCAGACAGCCACACCCTAATCTGCGCACTATTAGTGTCCTAACACGCCCATGGCATAAGGACTGCGGGTCTGGAGTGAAATTCATGTCACAGGGACAGGACGGAACTCCTGTGGATAGACAAAGTGGCAGTAGAGGCGGTGTATGGTTTTCTTTAAGGCAGAGAAAAGTTTGGATACAGAGGAGGGTTCTATGGTGAAACATCCCCTCCCTCCCTCCCTCCCTCCCTCCCTCCCTCCCTCCCTCCCTTCCTTCCTTCCTTCCTTCCTTCCTTCCTTCCTTCCTTCCTTCCTTCCTTCCTTCCTTCCTTCCTTCCTTCCTCCCTTCCTTCCTTCCTTCCTTCCTCCCTTCCTCCCTCTCTCCTTCCCTCTCTCCTTCCTCTCTTCTTCCTTCCTTCCTTCCTTCCTTCCTTCCTTCCTTCCTTCCTTCCTTCCTTCCTTCCTTCCTTCCTTCCTTCCTCTCTCCTTCCCTTTCTCCTTCCTCTCTTCTTCCTTCCTTCCTTCCTTCCTTCCTTCCTTCCTTCCTTCCTTCCTTCCTTCCTTCCTTCCTTCCTTCCTTCCTTCCTTCCTTCCTTCCTTCCTTCCCCTTTCCTCTCTCCTTCCCTCCCTTCTTCCCTCCCTTCCTTCCTTCAGAGTGCCAAGCCTGTGCTCCAGCCCTTGAGTCATCTGCCAGGCCCTCTTGCTTCTTAAAAATCTTCTAAACCGAGATGCTGGAGCGATAGCGGGTAGGGCATTTGCCTTGCATGTAGCCGACCCGGGTTCGAATCCCAGCATCCCATATGGTCCCCTGAGCACCGCCAGGAGTAATTCCTGAGTACAGAGTCAGGAGTAATTCCTGTGCATGGCCGGGTGTGATCCAAATAGCAAAAAAAAAAAAAAAAAAAAAAAAAAAATCTTCCAAACCGAGGGGCCAGGGAGATAGCACAGCGGGGAGGGCATTTCCACACCAAGCCCCAGACCTCGACCAAGTTCGCTCCTGGTCACCCTATTTGGTTCCCTGAGCCCCCCGCCAGGGCTGATCCCCAGCACAGAGCCTGAGTCAACCCTGGACATCATCGATGTGACTCCCCCCACCCCCCCAAAAAAAATCCCTCAAAACTTTTCTGGCATTTCAGGAAGTGCGTCCCCAGTAGCCCAGCTCCTGGCCCTGGCGAGGCCCGGTAAGCAGCCTGGGTCCGCAGACCATCGCGGCCTTACAAAGCGCCTCCTGCACCGGCAGGTGGACAGCCGCGGCCCCGGAAGTGGCTCGATCGGGTCCCGCCCACCGGCAGGGAGTGGCAGGGGGCCTGGGGTGGGGGGTTGCGCTGCCGGGGGCGGGGTACCCGGGCGGCCACATGCTTTGCGGGTACCGAAGCTCCCCGGGTGGGGGGCTCCAGAAGCATGCTCTGGTTTGGGGATGCTCCAGCCAGATGTCCCACCACCCCGAAACTCTCCTGGGCTGGCGGGCCCCGGGCAGAGCTTGCGAACCAGCTGCAGAAACGAGGCCCCGGAGGGGGCACTCGGGGGCCGGGAGGACGGTGCAGGGGCCGGGTGGGAAGGGAGCCGGGAGGAGGGAGGGAAGGGAGAGGAACGGAGGGCGGGAGGGATGCAAAGAGGCTCCCCCCGGGCGGCTGCCTGACGACCCCCTGGGTGCCCAGCCCGCCCTGCGCCCCCCGCCGGTACCTGCTCGTGCTGCGGGGGCGTCTCCAGCACCGGCGCCGCCACCCTGCGCGCCCCCCCGGCCATGCCTCGGCCGCGGCGCGGAATCGGGGCGGGAGAGGGTCTCGCAGATCCGCCGGAGGGGGCGGCCCTGCCTGGAAGCCGAGCCGGGCGTGCGGCTGCGCCCTGCCCGCGCCCCCCGCGCCCCCCGCGCCCCGGGGGGCCCTCCTGGGGGAAACCGGCCCCGGCCACCCGCGCTCCCCGAGCGACCTGCGCGCACAGCGGGAACCGGGCGCTGGCACCCCGAGGCTGGGCGGGAAGAGGCTCAGGGGGGTCGGTCGTAGAGAAATCGGTGGAGCAGCGAGTGAGACGCCGCGGGGGTCGAGGGGGGACAGGCCCTCGAGCGGCTGGAGGGGGCTTCCCAGGGGGCTGGGGTCGAGAGGGTCGTCCAGTCTCCGGGAGACTGAATCCCCAGTGGACTTCCTGCCCTGGTCCCCCGGACCCTCTTCCTCCATCGATTGTGGCAGTCCCCTGCTGAACTTGGTTCCCGCGGACACTCCAGTCTCCCCAAGCCAGGGGGGAGAACACAGACCCCCAGGGTCCTGAGCCCCTCAGCACAAGCGCCCTTTCCCGGCCAGCTGCTCTACTTTTATTTATTTGCTTATTCATTTTGTTGTTGTTGGTTTTTTTTGCTGTTGTGTTTTGGGGTCCTCGCACTGAACTAATGTATCGGTGAGTAGTGGTATATGAAGACTTGGCACATCTAATAAAGAACCGAATCATGTAGTTTGTCCAACATGGATGGAACTAGAGGATATTGTGCTCAGTGAGGTCAGTCAGAAGGAAAGGGATAGACGCAGGACGATCTCTGTGGTGTGGGGGGCCTAAAGATCCTCATCAGGGGCCAATGGGGCTTTTCTTCTTACCCTTCCAAGAAACCTCGCTGTTGCTTCCCATAGAATGAATGGCCAAAGACAACAGAACTGGGAGCTGGACCACAAAACTGAGTTGTGGGCTTTATGAAGGGGAGGTCCTTGGGATTTTGCTCCAGAGGAGGTACTTTGGCTATGGATGCGGGGTTGGATCAACATCTGCATGAAACTATCATTGCAGTACATAAATTACAAATATAAATAGGCAAGCAAAACCATAATGCCCGAAGGGGGGGGGAGAGAGAGAGAGAGAGAGAGAGAGAGAGAGAGAGAGAGAGAGAGAGAGAAGCAGCAGAAGCAGCAGCAGCTCTGTGGCGTGGGGAAGAAGAGGAGGGAGAGAGGAAAATTGCCTGCCATAGGGCAGATTGTGGGTGAGGGGCAGCAGGAGGGAAACTGGGGGCACCGTTGGCGGGGAAATATTCACTAGTGAAGGGATGGGCGTTGCAACATTATATGACTGAAACCAAGTCAGGAGCGACTTTGTAACTATGTATCTCATGGTGATTCAATTAAAAAAAAAGAATTTGGGGCTGGAGCGATAGCACAGTGGGTAGGGCATTTGTTTGCCTTGCACTTGGCCCACCTGGGTTCGATTCCCAGGATCCCATATGGTCCCCTGAGCACCGCCAGGGGTAATTCCTGAGTGCAGAGCCAGGAGTGACCCCTGTGCATCGCCGGGTGTGACCATAAAGGAAAAAAATAGAATTAAAAAAAAATGCTTCGACTGGTTGAACTCTACAAGAAGAAAACATCCAACCCCATCAAAAAATGGGGCAAAGAAATGAACAGAAACTTTACCAAGGAAGAAATACGAATGGCCAAAAGGCACATGAAAAAGTGCTCTACATCACTAATCATCAGAGAGATGCAGATCAAAACAACCACGAGATACCACCTCACACCACAGAGACTAGCACACATCCAAAAGAACAAAAGCAACCGCTGTTGGAGAGGATGTGGGGAGAAAGGGACCCTTCTACACTGCTGGTGGGAATGCCGACTGGTTCAGCCCTTCTGGAAAACAATATGGACGACTCTCAAAAAATTAGAGGTTGAGCTCCCATTTGACCCAGCAATACCACTGCTGGGAATATATCCCAGAGAGGCAAAAAAGTATAATCGAAACAACATCTGCACATGTATGTTCATCGCAGCACTATTTACAATAGCCAGAATCTGGAAAAAACCCGAATGCCCTAGAACGGATGACTGGTTGAGGAAACTTTGGTACATCTATACAATGGAATACTATGCAGCTGTCAGAAAAAAGGAGGTCATGAATTTTGTATTTAAGTGGATGGGCATGAAAAGTTTCATGCTGAGTGAAATGAGTCAGAAAGAGAGAGACAGACATAGAAAGATTGCATTCATCTAGGGTATATAGAATAACAGAGTGGGAGACTAACACCCAAGAATTGTAGATATAAGTACTAGGAGGTTGACTCCATGGCTTGGAGGCTGGCCTCACATTCTGGGGAAAGGGCAACTCAGAGAAGGGATCACCAACTATAATGTAGTCGAAGGCCATGTGGGGGAAGGGAGTTGCGGGCTGAATGAGGGCTAGAGACTAAGCACAGTGGCCACTCAACACCTTTATTGCAAACCACAACAGCGAATTAGAGAGAGAGAACAGAAGGGAATGCCCTGCCACAGTGGCAGGGCGGGGTGAGGGGAGATGGGATCGGGGAGGGTGGGAGGGATGCTGGGTTTACTGGTGGTGGAGAATGGGCACTGGTGAAGGGATGGGTTCCCGAACTTTGTATGAGGGAAGCATAAGCACAAAAGTGTATAAATCTGTAAATGTGCCCTCATGGTGATTCACTAATTAAAAATAAATAAATTAATTAAAAAAAATAAAAATAAAAAAATAAAAAAAATGCTTCGAGCCTGAGAAACAAAAAAGGCAAATGAGAAAGACAAGAAACAACAAGTGCAGGTGAAGGGGTGGAGAAAAGGGAACTTTTGTGGGAAAGTAAATTGGCCCGCTACTAGGGAAAGCAATATGGGGCGGGGGCCTCAGGCCAATTTTAGAGATAGAAATCTTTCAAAGTGTAAATTAACAGAAAATGATCAGGAAATATAAATTAAGGAGAAGACGTGAAATGATGAGACACTTTTGTAATTCTAGAAAATTAATTCTTGCATGTATTTCAGTGTGTTGGAATCCGGAGTTTCACAGGAATCCTTGCATACGTATCAAATTGTGATTCCCCCAGCGTTCTAACCTCACTGACCACTCATTCAGCTTTTCCCTGTCTAAGGGAACGGTTTTGAACCACTGGTGCCACCTAATGGTTAGATCTTGAATAAGTCCATTCTAGTTAAGTTCCTGCATAGGAAGTGTGCAGGATGTGCAAACTGTGACTTTAAGGAGTGTGGGTCTACGGCTAATAACATCATTCAACATGGGCTGGGATTGGTTATTTCCTCATCAAATTATAATGAAATGAGGCTGAAGGGAAGAGCATTCCAGAATCTGCAGACGTTGCTTGACAGATGAACTTTTCCAAGTAACTTTCTTTTCCACTTCACGGCTGTCCTCTTTTCTCATGTCTTCTTCCTGGTTATGGATAAAATGTGGTTTTGATCCTCAGCATGGCAGCTACGATGGGTGACTCATAATGTCTGCAGCCTGCATGAGTTGAGGTCACGTGGAAAAGGACTGGAGTGAACGTCTAGAGGATGAGTGGGTCCCTCTCTTCTCTGGGGGGAGGAGGGCGAGTCAACGTGGTCTAAATGGGCCAGAGGGGCAAATTCAAGACCACCAAAGCAATGTGAGTAGCCAAGAGCTTGTCTCCCCTCAGGTTAAAAGAACCACCCACTGTGATTCTACGCTTCAGTGACCTTTGGGACCAAGGGTAGACTGGATATCTATGGTGGCCATCTGTCCTTATGGGAGAGGGATGCTGAAACCAATCTCCAGGTGATGAAATGGTGCACTGATGCGATTAGGTCAACTTCTCATTGATCACTCCACTTCCTGGACTCTTAGAGACGGAAGATATTCCCTAACAATTGGCAGAAATTGGGCCTTAGTGAGAGAGGAGGTGAGATGCTGGACTTGCAACTTAGACCCTGGTTTGATCCCCCTGTGTGATGTACTGAACCATGAACCCACCCGGTGTCACTCCTCACCACAGAGGCAGGAATAGTCCCTGGGCAACTGCTGGACAGGACCCAAAAACTTTTTAAACATCAGCAGAAATTGTGTAAGCTAGTTTGATTCCAACTGTCAAGATTTGGGGCTGGAGTCCCAAATTTCCCTGGGCCAGCAGCCATAGAGGACCACCCCTTTTATCCTCCCTTAATTGATATGCTTTTGGGAAGCATTAATATTCAAGACCAAAGAAAGATAGTCTTTCATTTTTTATGCTTTAATTATTAGCATCACAACATCAGTATTTATGACAATATTTATAACTTTCACATTATACTGTGTAAATAAATTAAGGCTTTTTTATTTATTACTTCAATATGATTATCATCAAACAATATTTATTACATTATTTCAGCACAGCATTATTGTCCATAGTCACCGTATTGTGCTTAGGTAGTTCTATGACTTGTTTACGACTTGTGCCAAATCTGTACCCTTCAACTTCATCAATTTTTTTTTAAAAAGAAATTTTATTTTATTAAATCACCATGTGGAAGATTACAATGCTTTCAGGCTTAGGTCTCAGTTATACAATGCTGAAACAACCATCCCTTCACCAGCACCCATATACCACCACCAAAAAAAAAAAAAACCACACACACACCTCCCATCCCACCCCACCACCCCCCGCCTTGTAACTGATAAGTTTCATTTACTTTCTGTTTACTTTGGTTAAATTCAATATTTCAACACAAACCTCACTATTGTTGTTAGGAGTACCCCACTAGATTCAGACCTACTGTGAAGACAAATGAGGTCGCGCGGCCGCACTAGCGGCCGCACGGTTTTGAATTTCAGGACTTTAACAACTAAGTCCAGGGAGATTTCTTCCAGATATTGGATCATTGCAGGCTTGAAAATCCAATCTGTGGTCGTCATAATATGGCGGACACCGCGCCCTTCATCCCCGGAGAGAAAGAGGAGAGAGAGAGAGAGAGAGAGAGAGAGAGAGAGAGAGAGAGAGAGAGAGAGAGAGAGAGAGAGAGAGAGAGAGAGAGAGAGAGAGAGAGAAATACCTTTCCCCTCCAGGGCGGGCACGGGGCCGAGGCTTAGTTCTCAGGCTGGAGACATTCTGCGAGGAGTTGCCCATGCCGAAAGAGGTTTTGCTGGGTCTGGATTCACACTCGTGCAGCTGCGGAGAGGCCGCACATGCGTGCGGCCCCCGGGATCACATCTCAGCGGTGGGAGGGGCCGGTGCCTCCCACCTTCCCAAGAGCACCCTCGTGTCCTTTTGCTGCAGTTTTTGTCGTAAATCCCATCTGTGGTCGTCTTAATATGGCGGACACCACGCCCTAAATCCCCGGAGAGCCAACTTCATCAATTTTTTAAAATTTTATTATTACTTTATTTTTTTTAGTTATATGGGTAACATCTGTTGATGCTCAGGGGTTTCTCCTGGCTCTGCACTCAGGAATTACTCCTGGCATTGCTCAGGGGACCATATGGGATGCCAGGGATTAAATCTGGGTTGGCTGGGTGCAAGGCAAACTCCCTGCCTGCTGTGCTTTTGCTCTGACCCCCAACCTAATTGACCTTATATCCCAACTTCCCACATTTTGATAATCACCATTTCCCCTCTGTTTATTTATTTTTTTTGTAGGTTTGACTTTTTAGATTCCACAGATACATGTTATCTTACAGTACTTGTTCTCAGGTTGATGTTTTTGGACACCTGGAGATGCTCAGGGGTTACGCAGGAATCACTCATAGCAGTGCTCAGGGGATCATGTGGGATGCTAGGGTTTGAACCCAGGTCAGCTGTGTGCAAGGCAAGTGCCCTACCTGCTGTACTATGGCTCTGTCCCCTCTCTGGTTGAGTTTACTAGCTTGTGGTCCAGAATGTTTTGGGTGCTGGGATAGTCTCCTTTCTCATGACTGATTGGCCATTGGGCACCCAGACCTGATCCTTTTAGTTCATTCACTCCACAATATCCTTCTGAGTTGTTTTTACATCTTGACTATTGTCAATAATACTGAGGTGATTATGAAGACACACATCAAAATCCCATTTTCTTTTCCTTTCCTTTGAGTCCGTGCCCAGACGAGGAATTGCCAGATCATTTAGAAGCTCTATGTTTCTTTCATTCTTTCTTTTTTAAAAAATTTTTTTTAATGAATCTCCATGAGATACAATTACAAACTTACACACTTCCGTGACTACATTTCAGTTATACAATGGCCCATTCTCCACCACCAATATTCCCAGTATCCCTCCCGCTACCCCCACTCCATCCCCTCTGTGGCAGGTGCATTCCCTCTTATGCTCTCTCTCCTTTTGGGTGTTATGGTTTGCAATACAGGTATTAAGTGACTATCTTGCTCGGTATATAGTCTATTTTCAGCACACATCTCCCATCCTTAGCAAGCCCTCCAAGCATCCTTTGCTTGGTGGTCCCTTCTCTATCTCATCTGCTTTTCCCCCATCATGTGAGGCAGACTTCCAAGCCATGGTGGAATCCTCCTGGTCCTTATATATACTATCCTAGGTTTAGTCTCCCATTATGTTGCTTTATATTCCGAAAGTAAGTGCAATCATTTTATGTCTGTCCCTTTCTTTCTGACTCATTTCACTTAACATGATACTCTCCATGTTGATCCGCTTATATGCAAATTTCATGACTTCATCTTTTATAACAGCTGCATAGTATTCCATTGTGTAGATGTACCAGAGTTTCTTTAACCAGTCATCTGTTCTCAGGCACTCAGTTTTTTTTTCTAGATTCTGACTATTGTAAATAGAGAACAGCTCTGTATTTCTTAATTTATCCTCTTTCCTATTCTTCATGGTGGTTTGTACACCTGATTGTGGTGTGTGCTGGGGTCATGCATTTCAGTTCCGGAGCTTGCACACATTTAGTTGAGGAGATTGCATGCTTGTGGTGCAAATAGCAGTGCCACTGGGATCAGACATGGCATGTGGGGTGGTGGCTGGGATCTCACTGGCCCCAAACCTGCAAGTCAGGCCTCGACCCTGGAGACATATCCCCAGATCTGGCGTTAATCTCTTAAGACGTCTCCTGAACCAGTTTATATTCCATCCCAGACAATAGAATAGAATTTAACCCATCTTCAGGCAGAAACTCTTGCCCTGTATTCTTGACAGAGGCCAATCTAACTGATGTGTGTGACATTTCACCGCAGTTTTGAGTTTCATTCCCCTAATGATGAATGATATTGGCCATCTTCTTTTTTTCCCTTTCATTGGTTTTGGAGCCACTCCTGACAGGTCTCAGGACTTACTCCTGACTCTATACTCAGGTATCATTCCTGGTGGTGCTCCAGAATAACATATGGGGTCCCAGGAATTGAACCTGGTGGGCTGCATGCAAGGCACACACCTCTGTGCTATTGCTCTGGGCCCAGGAACATCTTTTTTGAGCATCTGTTGATCAGTTTGAGGTCCTCCTTGGGAAAATATCTACTTAGTTCTTTTTTAATTTCCATCTTAAAATGAGATTTTTTTGTTTGGCTTATTAATTTCTTTATATACTTTGAATGTTAACCATTGATTTGATATACTCATAGATTATGAAAATATTCAGATGACATGCCTATTCTGTAACTTTCCTTTTTTCTTTTTTTTGCAGTTGGGCGTCCGCCTTTCACGCGGCCGACCCATGTTTGATTCCTCTGCCCCTCTCGGAGAGCCCGGCAAGCTACCTAGAGTATCAAGCCCCCACAGCAGAGGGGGACGTGCGTATTGGATATGCCAAAAACAGTAACAATAAGTCTCTCAATGAGAGACGTTACTGGTGCCCGCTCGAACAAATCGATGAGCAACGGGATGACTATGTAGAAACTTTTGAGTTTGATATAGTTCATTTGTTGATTTGTTTCCTCATTCATTTTTTATGCTGATTTTTTTGGCTCAAGATCTTGCCCCCCAAATCATTTCCAAGATCAATTTATGTGTTTTTTTTTGTTTTGTTTTGGGGAGTGTGGAGAGTTAGGCCACATATGCTGGTGCTTGGGAGACCATATTTTGGGCAGGGACCGAACCAGAGTTGGCCACACGCAAGACAAGTGCTTTAACTTCTGTACTGTCTCCCCAGTCCCCAAGACCTGTAGTGGCGAGCAGCTTGATCTGCTTCTGAAGGTGCTGTGGTACCAGGTCTCATGTGGTACCAGGTCTCATGTGGTACTAGGTCTCATGTGGATGGTGTCGATCCATTTTGAGTGCATGTCTTGTGAGTGGCGGGAGACAAGCTTCCAAACACTGTAGCGCTACTGACCGCGTGTCCTCTTTCGGCTACAAGGCTCAGGGTTGGTCCTGTTCTGATGCTGTGGAGTTTTGGGAGCTGCGTTGTGGCCCTCGTCACCCTTTACCACTGTGCTTCTCTGGGAAAGTGCTCTGTGACTCTCCAACCACAGCCGCCTCTGTGCACGCTGGGACGGCAACCCGTTTGTGAGCTGTGAAGTCTTTGGATTCAAGTCTCTTGGCCCAGGGAAGCCCCACAACCAAATGACATGTGGTTTAAGGTTCACGTAACAGCCGGTTCATTTAAATAATGTTGGCCGGACTCAGCGTTCAGGGTCTCGGGTTTCTGGCTAATTTGGGAGAGAGGGCACAGCCATCAGACAGCGGATGGGCCCCCCAGACCCCCCCCAGAGAGAAAAGGCACATTCCAGCTCTTCGGGGTTTGCCCTGCAGGTTTTAGGACTGCGACTCTTCCCAGGGACAGCTTTTCAGCTCGGTGGGACAATTGATCTTGTAAAAAGAACTCCTTTCAAACCCCCAGCTCTGCTGCCTTCAAGCTGAGAGTTCAGCTCGGGTCATTCGAGTTTATTGAGCATGGGGGCCCCCCTCTCAGCAGGAGGGAAAACCACATTTAAGCCCTGGAGGGGGTGCCTACCCCTCCCCTCCCCTTGTTTGCCTTTTCTGGTGCCTCTTCTAAGAAGTCTCATCCTTGCTGAGTTACAAGCCAGACAGCCCGTCCCAGGCAAGCCCGTCTCCACCGTCCTACCTAGAACAAGAGTTAATATTTGTCAAACTCCTGCGCTAGGTGCCGGCCCTGAGCTCAGAGTATTGTGTTGGATAGCATTTTGGCTTCAAAGAGACCCGCGGTGACATATACCACCGTAACCCTGCACAGAGGGGGCCTCTGACTCCCAGAGACTCCGCGCTTTACTCCTCATCAATCATTCTCTCTCCAGCTCCCGGGGTACCCCCAGCAAGCCCGGTCCTGGCGTGCCTGTTGTCCTGTCACTTCTAGTGAAGTCCCAGCACTGGCTAATTATTATTCGCCCATGCCAAGGGAATCACAGGAGCCCTCTTGTCTCTCTTCTACAGAAGTCACATCCTGGGGACGGGAAGTTGGGAGTTTCTGACTTTCTCTTGACTTCAGAGGCTTGTTGCACTGCTTGGGGCTGAGACCACAGCCGTGGTCGCAGTGAGAGCTCACTGGAGCGCCGAGCCTGCTCCCGGACATGCTTTTGGCCTCACAGAGCCTGCTCTGTAACAGCAAACCCCTTTTATGCTCTCTACTAAGGCCAGGCCCTTTCCATGAAGGTCCTTCTTAAAAACACCCTGTTTGGTTGATATACTGTTATTAGAATTTTAATTTTGTCAGGGAGGACTATGGGGCCTGCTCTCTGCTTACATATGTCTTTTACCTTCCTAATTTAATAATAATAATAATAATAACAACAATAATTTTACTATTACATATAACTGTATACATTATGATTTATAACAGCATATTTATTATTATATAATATTATATATTACACACAATATATTTATATAACTATATTTATATATTTATGTATAATATAATTATATATAATATATAATATAATTTAAAATTGTCACTGCACTGTCACTGTCATCCTGTTGCTCACTGATTTGCTTGAGCGGGCACCAGTAACGTCTCTCATTGAGAGACTTATTGTTACTGTTTTTGGCATATTCAACACACCACGAATAGCTTGCCAGGCTCTGTCATGTGGGCTTGATACTCTAGGTAGCTTGCCGGGCTCTCCGAGAGGGGCGGAAGAATAGAACACGGGTCAGCCACATGAAAGGCGAATGCCCTACCACTGTGCTATCGCTCCAGCCCATAATTTAAAATTATATTATATAATTCATATAAAATTATATTCTATATATAAAAAGTTAAAATAACAATAATAATGTTCCCTTTCCTTCCTTTTGTTGTTGTGAGGACTTGGAGTTGTGATGTTGTGATGCCGAGAATCATTAAATGCAGCCTGACAGGATGACCCCATGTGGGGTGGACCGGGGATCAAACCCAGAGCCTCCTGGCTGCAAAGCAGGTGTTCTACCATCAAGTCACATGCCCAGACCCCTCTTCTTATTTAATCCTTAGAAGCTTCTCATCCACAGACCCAAAACACTCCGTTTGCTCACCAGGCCGTCTTAGACCTACAAGGAACACCCCTCCCGGCCTGTGCCCTGACAGAGTGGCAGATTTGCCTCTATTCTGCACAGTGTTGGGTTCAGGTCCAGGACCTGGTCTGCATGAACCTCTCGATACACAGCTCTGGAAAGCAGAATCCTGTTCTGATCTATATTCTTTGGGGTTTGGGGGCCTCTGACTTCCAGAGATATCCTACAGTTGGGTATGGAATTGGTTTGTCCTTTCTCCCTGACCACAGGGAGCTTTGTTTATTGGATTACACTCATCACAATGCTCCTGAGGCACTCCCGTTCCTGTGTGTTTATCTTTTTTTTTTTTTTTGCTTTTTTTGGGTCACACCTGGCGATGCACAAGGGTTACTCCTGGCTCTTCACTCAGGAATCACTCCTGGCAGTGCTCAGGGGACCATATGGGATGCTGGGATTCGAACCTGGGTCGGCCTCGTGCAAGGCAAATGCCCTACCCGCTGTGCTATCGCTCCAGCCCCCTGTGTGTTTATCTTTAACCTCTTCTCTGTGCTCTGCTTCCCCAACCGGTAAATCACCTTTATCCCCAAATCAGACTCTGTTGACTTGTAAGGACAGATCCTCCTAAGGACTCTGGATTTGCATTTGTAAGTGAAATATTGCTTTCCTCTTCTCCTTATGTCCTTTGCATAGTTATTTTAGGGCAATGTCCTTTTTGTATAGTCACAGGAAGACAGTTAATGCTATGCTTTTGTAACTTGGGAATTAATTGAATAATATTTACTTCTGGATATCTGTTTACTCGACTTGAGCCTCAGTTACTCTTAGTTCCTAGCACCCCAAAAGCAGGGTCCTGGCAAGGGACTAGATGGACCCAGGGCAAGCTGAGAGCTACCCTGGCATCAAAATGAGTCAGGCCAAGTACCATAATACTTAACTATAAGTTATGAACATGGTTCGTGGACAAATTCTAACATGATCTAAAGAGTAACAACTGGATTAGGACCTTGCTAGAGTTAGGAAAGACTAATCTTGCCTGAGCATTGTAGTCTGATATCTATAACAAGATGTCCACAAGAGAGCCACCCTATAAGTTTAATATATCTCTTACTGTGGCCATAAAAATTGACTGATATTATTAAGAAGTATAATTAAGATGAACGTTTAAATGGTTGTTGGACTAAGGAAAGGAGAAACACACTTAGATCGTATTATGCCCTTAGGCAGGTCCTCTTGCTGCTTGAGAATTTGTCCTAGAAGAAGCTTCCCCTGAGGGAAGGACTTTACATCTGTTGATTGTATGATCACACCTATGTGTAATTGTTGCCCCAAGCCCTCATGATTTGGGAATATAATTAAGGCTGTAATAGTGGGCAGGAGGAGAGGTAAGAGAATTGAGAGGGATAGAGGAGGAATACGGGAGTGGGTGAGACTGGAAGGAGGCAGAGGGAGACAGACGGGAATGGAATAAACTACAACTGATCACCACCAGCCTGGCCCTCATTTCCTCCTTCATCCACCCGTTGCCTTTGGGGGTGGGGAAAGTGGCCCAAGACCACTGACTGCAGGTGGCCAGAGAGCGCCACAGCTTCATATTTGCTTTTTGAATACACACCCGACCATGCTCAAAGCTTACTCCTGGCTCTATGCTCTGGGATGACTCCTAAAAGTGCTCAGGGTCCATATGTGGTGCTGAGGATGAAACCAGCTGTACTCTCTGGCCCCGTCTAATCTAGGTTCTGTCATTGCTTTCAGAACATGTCTGGTCTGGAGCTCAATCTAACTGACAGAGTAGTCATTCTGCCAGGTTACCTAGAGTCTACCCTGAGTGCTAGAGGGAGTGAGGGCAGGAGGTTTCCTGTCCTGTAATATAGCCACACCTCCAGCACCTTCCCACGCCTAGAGAACCAGAGAACTGAACATTGCACAGGGAGGCAGATGCAGACGTTGAATAACTGAAAGACCTCAGTGCATTGGCATTGCTTTCTGTAGCTCAGAATGTGCTTGTGCTACATTTTACTCTATAATGTGCCATTACTGGCGATCGTGAAAGAAGCTGAGATGTGGCAAAGGGGGAAGTCTGGGTCTGTTGCAGTCCACCTGTTTTCCTCTCGGGGAAGCCCGTGGACATCACTGTTATGTTCAGCTCCAACAGTCGCTCAAATTATGTGGAACATGGGAGTGTTGGCTCTGTTTTTGCTTTTCCAATTTACTCTATAAAAGCTGTGTTTCTTAAACAGCCGATAATAGTTGAACAAGTGCACCCAGGGGAATCAAGCACATATTTACATGCTTTGGGAATATTAGAGAAATGGAATGTTTGAGCTCTTGGTGAGTTGATTTGGTGGCGGGGTTGGAGGGGGGACAATTTTTGTTATTCAAGCTATCAAATGATTCTCGGCACAATTTTGCCCAGGCAGTTAGCCTAATTGTGACGCTTGTAAAATTGCTTATAGATATTTAATTTTTGGAGTAAAACATTTTTCTAAGTCTCCAAAGAAGGAAAAGTGTTAGAAGTTATCCTCAATAAAATAGTGAGTGACTAAGGACATAATTAGATTGTGATTTAAGATTTTTAAGATTTTTTTTTTTGCTTTTTGGGTCACACCCGGCGATGCACAGAGGTCACTCCTGGCTCATGCACTCAGGAATCACCCCTGGCGGCGCTCAGGGGACCATATGGGATGCTGGGATTCGAACCCGGGTCGGCCGCGTGCAAGGCAAACGCCCTACCCGCTGCGCCATCGCTCCAGCCCCTAAGATTTTTAAATTTAAGATTTTTTTTAAGTTTAAGATTTTTCCTGAAGATTTTAAGGAAGTCCATCCAAGTGGCCATTGTTTGGGGGCAGGGTTAAAGGACATTTTATCCTTTGGGAAGTGTGGAGAAGTCAGGGACCTGCCTCTACTTGTGGCGCTTAGGGTAATTTGGAAGAAAAAAGAAAAAAATTATGGGATTGGAATGATGGTACAATAGGTAGGATGCTAGCCTGGCACATGGCTGACTGAGTTTGACCCTTGGCACCCCATAGAGTCCCCCAACCCCTGACAGAAGTGGTCTCTGAGCACAGAGTCAGGAGTAAGCACTGAGCACCACTCTGGGTGTGGTCCAACCGCCCTGTCTTTTTTTTTCCAGAAGAAATGAGTTTATTTTTTTTTTAATTTAAAAATTTTTTTAAATTGAGTCACCGTGAGAACAGTTATAGGGCTTTTAGGATTGAGTCTCAGTCATACTATGCTCAAACACCCATCCCTTCACCAGTGCACATGTTCCACCACCAATAACCCCAACATAGCCCCCTTCCACTCCCCCTCTGCCTGTGTGGCAGATGATTCTCACTTTACTCTTTCCTTACTTTGATTACATTCAATTTTCGACAGGAAGCTCACTATCATTATTTGGAGTTTTTCCCCTAACAGTCAGACCTGTTGGATGGCATCATTAGATTGTATGTTTTCTATGTTGGTAACAAAGAGCATATGATGTTGCACAGTCGCGAAAGTGGCCACCCAGATTTGGAATTCTGGTATTAGGTCCAGAGGTATTTCTGCCAGCAGCCGCTGCATTCCGAGATTGGTTTCTGTGGAGCTGGGATCATGGAGGATCTGTTCAGGAGCAGAGGAGCTGTACATGGGCGACCGCTTGGGTCTCATTTGAGCAGGAGGCAGGGCCGGTTCTGCCTCCCCCATTGTAAGATTCCCCATGCATCCCGTCCCATCATTGCAAACTCCTACCTCTCTGTCCAGTTGGTTCTGAACGGTGGCAGTCGCCATGCTGTCCAGGGGGGAAAAGGCCAAGGGACAGAAACCTTTCCCCTCCCGGGACTGCACGGGGCCATAGCTTAATTCAGAGTCCAGGAGTATATCTTCCAGCAGCTGCTGCGTTTCTGAGATTGATTTCTGTGCCTCTGGGATAATGGACGTTCAGAGGCAGCGGAACCATTCCTGAGCATATATTTTGTATATCAGGAAAGGTCGCGCGGCCACATAAGCGGCCGCACAGTTTGGAGATGTTCCAGTCCCACATACCAGAGCCGTGTTAGTAGAAGCTCAGTGCTGCCAGGGCTCCATCTGGAGAAGGCGTGCTGGCTGTACCTTCTCCGTCTGGCACCCCGGTGTTGTTGGCCCGTTCTGGTCCGGAGCGATCTCCAGCTGGCGGTGCCTGCTGGAAGGGCCCGGTTTCTTCACTGCTGGATGTGGCAAGATGGCGCCGAGGGAAACTGTCCTGTCTTAAAGTAGGGTTTTTTGGAGAAAGGCTTTTATTTTTTCCCTTCGTTATTTAGTGTGTTTCTAGTCAAAGTCTATCCATAAAGCATTACTAACAGTGAAATGGGAAAGATCAGTCTCTTGGTGATGCGTCATCTGTGTGAAGTGCTATGTTTTACTCAAAATAATAAACCAAAACATTGGTTTATAATTTTTCAGTGCCTAATTGTTACATGAGAGAACGCTGCTCATCTCAACACTGAGAAAGCAAAGAGGAGGGCTGGAGATTCAGCAGCATTCAGGGCTCATGCTATGCTTGCACCAAGCCAAGGTCCAGTTCCCAGCACCATATGGTCCCCCCACCCCTCCATGGAGGCCCCCAGCAGCACGCGAGTGGACATAGGTTTGGTACTGGCACCACAGGCTTGAGTAGCACTTGGGTGGTATTGTGTGCTCTGGCTCTGGCATTGAATTGCCATCCCCTTAGACTGAGAATCGCTGATCCCTCCACCCCCATCACCACCTGAGCTACGGAGGCCAGAGCTTGAGCTCCCAGTGCCCCAAAGGTAAACAGAGCATGGGGCTGGAGAGATAGCACAGTGGGTAGGGCGTTTGCCTTGCACGCGGCCGACCCGGGTTCAAATCCCAGCATCCCATATGGTCCCATGAGCACCGCCAGGGGTAATTTCTGAGTGCAGAGCCAGGAGTAACCCCTGTGCATCGCCAGGTGTGACCCAAAAAGCAAAAAAAAAAAAAAAAAAAGAAGGTAAGCAGAGCAGCAGTGTATTATTGGTGGTTTGGGGTGAGCCTATGTCTTTCATGCTCTGTGAGCTGTGAGTCTAGATTGTGTTTAAAGTGCTGCAGTACTAAGGGGGACATTTCATTCAACCCAATGAGGAGGTTTTGGAGCAGGGGGGCAGATAGGAGACCCATGAAACTGATTTGTGTATGTCACATGATCTATTAAGATAAGACTCCTGTCTTTGCAGCTAGCTAACCTGTCATTTGTCTGCCAGCAGCACACCATCTTAGTTTTCAAGGTCACACACAATGGAAGCAAAGCAACTTCTCTACAAAAATAAGGGGCAACTGGTAGTATTCCCATTGGTCTTGCATTTGTCCTGCAGTCACTGATAAGCAAGCACTCCAAAACCTACCTGCACCATTTCTATAAGGAGTGAGTGATGCACAGTAGTTGCCAATTGTGAACTCTGGGAAAAGTAAGAACATGTTCTTGTCATGCATATGTGCAGCTAAGACTTGGGACCTTACACCAAATGAAACAGTCCTCAAGAGCTTTGAGAAGATGAGGATGTTGAATGTACTAGATGGATCCAAAGATGGTGGAGATGTAGACACATCTGAGAGGAGAGATGCTGAAGATGGCATATCAGATAACAAAATTAGTAGCAGCAGTGAGAAACTTCAGATTCAGGGTCAGTTTTTTAAGTCCATACCATACAGCACTAATACGTTTTCTCATATGTAGTATTTTGGTATAATGCACAAGTCAATGGCAATTAACTTGTTAAAATTTTGTTTTTCAGACCAGAAAAATGTTCCCTAAACCATCATAAAGAAAAGATGAATGTTAATTTGGACTATTCAATTTTAACATGCATTTACAAATATTTTGTGAAACTTAATTTTGCAACAAGAACCTTTAGTAATAAATTATTTTTAAGTAATACTGGCACAATTAAAACAAAAACTTCACATGATGGTCATGTTCCATCCTTTGAGTCTTCCTTCCTTCCTTTCTTTCTTTCTTTCTTTCTTTCTTTCTTTCTTTCTTTCTTTCTTTCTTTCTTTCTTTCTTTCTTCCTCTTCCTTCCTTCCTTCCTTCCTTCCTTCCTTCCTTCCTTCCTTTCTTTCTTTCTTTCTTTCTTTCTTTCTTTCTTTCTTTCTTTCTTTCTTTCTTTCTTTCTTTCTTTCTTTCTTTCTTTCTTTCTTTCTTTCTTTCTTTCTTTCTTCTCTCTTTCTTGTCACACTCAAGAGTGCTGGGGGAGGTATCTTCTCCTGGTTCTGTGCTTGGGGGTATCACTCTCAGGGATCCTCAGGGGAACAAATGATGCTGGAGAGGGAACCAGAATTCTTGAATATAAAATATATTCTTGAATATATTTCTCCCCAGATTGGCAAAAACCCCTGCAATTATGTGGTTAAATACAGTCCCTTTGGAGAGAATGGCCAGAGCCAGAAACCCAACCATTTTCTGGACCTAGGATAAGCTAATGATCTGGCATGAGAAACCAAAATGGTACCAGTCAATGAGGAGGTACTGCCAGGAAGAGTTATTGGTGAAAGGAAGATAAGATTGAAGGTGGGTTGATGTGGAGACATTTCCAGGCCTCACAGGCACAGTATTCACAGTTAGATACTGTGGATAAAAGAGTGACTCAAGAAAAGAACCTGTGAATAGAGGCAGACAGTAGGTGTCAGAAAAGGTTCTCTATGTTGAAGTGCTGACGTTCCCAGAAAGTCTATAATGTGAAAAAGACAGAGCCCCAGGGTAGAGTTGATCATTCAAACAGGGGGATACACTCAAATCAACTTGGATCTAAGCCTCAATTCAAATACACTTGCCATCTGACAAGCTTTTCTCTTTCCTCTCCATCTTTCCTTCCCCCTTTCCCCTTCTCCTTGCCTCTCTTCCTTACTCCTTTCTCGCCTTATTGCCATGATTAGGAAAGGGAGGCAAGAGGGAATGTAAACATTTCCCCCTAATTGTAAAGGGAAAGCATTTGGACTGTCCCCATTAAGTGTGGTGGTGACCATGGGGGTTAACTAGATGACTTGATCACATCGTGGTGGAGCTTCCTTCATTTTTGTAGTTTGTGAAGGGTTTTATTCTGAAAGGGCATTAGATTTTGTCACATGTTTCTCTGTATCTATTGATAAGAACATGTGAGATTTGTCCTTCATTCTATGACTGTCGTGTGTTACATTGATTAGTTTTCATATGTTAAATCAAACTAGCATTCCTGGGATTAATCCCACTGGTTATGGTTTATAATTCTTTTAATATGCTGCTGTATTGTTGAGGACGTTCACATGTATATTCATAAGACTACAGTCTTATTTTCCTGTGATTCTTTTTGTCTAGTTGTGATATCAGGATGATATTGGTTTCATAGAATGAGTTGGAAAGTGTTTCCTAGTCTTCTGTCTTTGGATAAATTTGTGAATGACTTTAGTAAATTTTTCTTTAAATATTTTTAGAATCCACTAGTAAAACCCATGAGCTCTTCTTCATGGGACTTAAAATTAATAATTCAGTGTCACTGCGTGGTAGAGATATGATTTGTTTTTAAATCAAATTGGTCTTGCCATGCAAGTTATTGGCATAAAATTGTTCATAATAGTCCCTTATAGTCCTTCTGCCTTCTGTGAGGGTGGTAGCAAATATTCCTCTTTCACTCCTTGTTCTAGTAATTTGGAACTTTTCTCTTTTAATTTTTTTATTATTATTATTTTTCTTTTTGGGTCACACCCGGCAATGCTCAGGGGTTACTCCTGGCTCTGCACTCAGGAATTACTCCTGGCGGTGCTCGGGGGACCATATGGGATGCTGGGAATCGAACCCATGTCGGCCGCGTGCAAGGCAAACGCCCTACCTGCTGTGCTATCGCTCCAGCCCCTTTTCTCTTTTAATTTATAGTGAATTTAAAGTCTTTTCAAACTTATTGATCTCGTTAAACATTTTTATTTTCAAATTTGTTCATTTTTTTGCTCTAATCCACCATAATATCTTTCTACTTGCTTTGCGCTTAATTTGCTCCTCTTTCATTTTGCTAAACGGTCAGAGGGTAAGGTATTTGCTGTGCATGGGGCCAACCTGAATTCTTTTCTCAACATCCCATATGGTCCTCCAGACACTCCCCGGAGTGATTCCTGAGTGTGTAACCAGGAGTAACACCAGGCGGGTGTGGCTTGCAATGCTGCCTCCTTGGAAAGAAAGAGGAAAGTTAGCTTGTTGATTTGAGATTTTTTTTTGATTTTGTGATATTATATTTCCAGGCACTTCTTCTGAGAGTTACTTTATCTACATCTTAGACATTTTATTATACTGAGCTTTCATTTCCTTTCATTTAAATTTCAAACACATTTAGGAATCTGCTTAAGTTTTACATATTTGTAAATCTCCCAAATTTCCCTTTGCTATTTATTTCTAATTTTATTCTTTTGTGGTAATTGGCCTTTAAAATATTTGAGGCCTGTTATATGGCCTGATGTATGGTCTGTCTTGGGGAACATCCTCTGTACACTGTGCAGTACGTTCAAGGATTTGGGTTGATCAAGGAGGAGCACTCCCTGCTTCCTGCCTGCTTGATTAATCCATTGTTCAAAGTGAACTTTGGGAAGCTCCTGCTACTATTGTCAAATGTTCTTTTTTTTGGGGGGGTCACACCCGGCAATGCACAGGGGTTAGTCCTGGCTCTGCACTCGGGAATTACCCCTGGCGCTGCTCAGGGGACCATATGGGATGCTGGGAATCGAACCCATGTCGGCCACGTGCAAGGCAAACACCCTACCCGCTGTGCTATCATGCCAGCCTCCTATTGTCAAATGTTCTATTTCTCCACATTGCCTTCTCTCTGGGACTTCTTTGCCTGAATCACTCCTTTCCATATCATAACAGTCATTTATGATTTATGTTGGTAGTCTGGCTCTGCTGGGCAGAAATTGCTTTTCTTGTTTGATGTATTTTTCAGTTTTATTTTCTTACTAGCCTCAGATCACAGGCTGCTGTGTATATTTTGTGTTTGTGTTTGTTCTGGGGCCACGCTTGGCAATGCTCAGGGGTCACTTTTGGGGAGGGTGTTGGGGGATGGTGGGAGGGAAATGGGGGACATTGTGGTGGGACATGTACACTGGTGGAGGGATGGGTGTTGGATCATTGTATGACTGAATAGCTTTGTAAGGGCCTATCTTTCACATATTCAATTAAAAAAATACTGTATACTGGCAAGACAGGATTCTAAGACATGGGGCCCTAGAAAGGGAATTTGTGTGTTGGTCATGATCGAAACATCAGCACCTTGGACAGCACCCAACACACAGTAGGTGTTCAGTAGAATATTGTTGAAAACCTGACATTCTGCTGCAGTGTGGGAACGGATGCTATTAGTGAAATCTCACGAAGATGGAGGTATTTGTATCCTCTTAGAGGACAAATAAAAATCTCTGTAGAATGTAGAAGGGAGGAATGCATGGTTTTGATGACTTCATTTCTTTTCTTCCTGGAGGAGGTGGTAAAATGAGGCACTGAGTGGCTCTACACCTGAACAATCCAATGTGCTCAAGAGCTGTAGAGCACGAGGGGCTGGTGGGACAGAGTGCTCAGGGTGGGACGAGACCTGGAGGCAGAACTGGTGCTCCTTCCTCTAAACCCAGGGTTTAGAGTTGTGTTGCACAGATGCGCAGCAAAAACCACTGAGAAAGGACAATGGAAGGCAAATTCCTGCCTCCCTGCCATGTCCCAGGTGGGAAACCTGCACATGACATGAGAAAGCTGGGAGATGGAGGGAAAGTCACTTGGAAGCATATTGGTGACTGTCACAGAGCCCATGCCCCAATTCTTTCCACTAAGAAAACAAGACAGGGGCCTGGGATAGCTCTCTGATGGAGTGAAGTCTGGAGTTCTATCCGTGGTACCCCAGCCCAGCCTGGTCCCGCACACCTGTGCCTGGAGAGACTTGGAATCCCAACACTAAAGAGAAGTGTGAAATCTCTGGGGCATCATAACTAAGGATGTGCGCACAGTACCAAGTACTCCAGCACTGCAACCAAGTGTCACCCCTGTTCCTCGCAGTAACAAGGAGGGAAAAATAAACTTAAAGGGACTGAAGAGATAGCACCGCTGGTAGGGTGCTTGGCTTGCATGTAGTTGACCTGGATTCAAAACCCTCCATGAAGCCCCAAATTGTCCCTCCAGCCCTGCAGATGTGATCCCTGAGCACACAGCCTGGAGTAAGTCCCAAGGACCACTGGATGTGGACCCCAGGCAAATAAACAAGCAAACAAACAAAAAAAGGAAAAAGAAAATAAAAGCATTCTTTTTCTAAGAGATTTCAAAAAAACAATCCCTCAAACCAAGACAGAAGACAAAGGAAGTGTAGGTAAAACAGGCTGTCAAGTTTATATACAAGAATATAATGTTTATCTGAAATATTTACAGTGATGGTTAAAGCAATATTTTTACAACTTTTAAAAGGTCAACTACTAAGTATCTTACAGGTCAGCTACGATGGTTTAATTTGCAAACAAAGTAATGATGGTTTACACGAAGCTTAAAGTACATAGTTCAATTATAAAAGTGGTCTGTTTTGCCCTTTATTTGGAGAAATCATACTAAGATGGTTAATGTGTTTTTTATAAGTGGAAGTCTTCTACCTGGAAATGCAATACATGCTAATGTCATAACTTCCCAACAAGGGTGGAAGATGACAAGTGGGTTGTTAGGAGATGTCAACACTGACCTTCAGACGGAGCTGAGAGGTGCTGAGATAACAGCCAGCTTTATCTCAACAGGGCGTGTGACCCAAACAGTCTGGGATCAGATAGAAAAAAACTTTTTTAAAAAGAAGCTATTTGCACGCCATGGACATTGTTAAAAAAAAAAAAAGTGAAAACCAGTTGCACCAAATCATATGAGAAAAAAAAAATTGAACCCAAATCACAGCTTAAAGTGTGCTACTTAAAAACTGTATAAAAATATAGTCCTGATTTTATTTAACTTTTTCTACAAGATCGAAATTGGGTTTTCCGTGTGTGTGTGTGTGTGTGTGTGTGTGTGTGTGTGTGTGTGTGTGTGTGTGTGTATGAAAACAGCTCTCCATATCTGAGACCTCCTGGGGCCTTACTGCTCCGGATATGCTGGAGGTGCAAATGTGCAAAGGGCAGCACGGGTGGATCTGCAGGGACTGTGCTGTGGAGAGCCCAGCCCTGGGGGGCGCAGTGGTCAGCGGCTCAGAGCGGGCCTGTGGGGAGTGGCCGCCACCAGCACGCGTGTGCAGGACTAGCACTGCAGTTTGCGGATGCTTCGGGAGATTCGCTTGAACTCTCTTTGCCCCTTCTGCCACCGCTTCACCGAGGTGATCACCAGCTCCCCGCCCAGCTTCTGTCCCATGACCAGGTAGGGGGCGTTGATGTCATTCATCTCCTCGCAGGTGCACTGCAAGCTGTCTTTAAGCCACAGCACCGATTTCTTCAGGTCCCTTTCAGACACGCCGTTCAGCTTGTAGATGGTCTTGCTCTTGGTCTCCAGGATGATCTTGGTATCTCTGTTGATGTAGGTGATCTCCTTCACTTTTATTTTCAGTGCTGCAAAGACCAAGGGGACAGAGTCACAGTAGTCAAGGAGGGAATACAGTGTAGACTGGATGCCTTCCTCACTCCAACCCACTGTGTGTGTGTGTGTGCGTGTGTGCGTGGGCACGTGCATGTGCATGTATTGGGGAGTGGGAACAGAGTTGGGGGCTTGGCCTGGGGAGGAAATAAGAGCTCCCTTTGGTTGATGGGGCTATCAAAGGGGTGTGGGCTGGGGGCGGCAGATGGCCCCATTTCTATAGACCCTAGGAGTCTGCGGGCACTTTGTTCCTGATCAGCCTTCCTTTCAAAATGCTCTTCTGTGGAACTCAATTAACTCTCCTTCCTCACCCTGGTGTTTCTGTGTAGGTTGCATGTGGTTTGTGAAACTTCAGCAGGAAAAGAAATGCCTGACTCTCGGGCGAAACTTGATCCCTCTGTGGCCATAAACTTTAAACTCAATTTATTACATCGGAGAGGTTTTTGGACAAACCTGTAAGGAAATTATATCACACAATCATTGTTTTCTAAAGAACAGACTACAGGGAAGGAGAATTGATCTTACAGCTGCATTTGATTTGGTAAAGTAACTAGGAAGAAAAAAAAAACAGCCAAGACTCTTTTTAAGAGTACAACATGTTTAGCTGTAAAAGTGTTTTTCTGAAGACCTCATCCTCATATGCTATTATTTGCCTGTCCAAGGCCAAGATGATTACAGATCATATATGCACCGCTTCCAAAATGGATATGTAGACTCATTAGAATGCTAAGCTCCAAAGTAAGTGGTTTACTATAAAAGACACTTTTTATAGTCATGAGCAGTATGCTGGAGAAAAGAAAAACCCTACAAATATACATTTGGGAATTAAATTTCAGGACACTCTGAAGGCAGGGAAAGGACAGCTTTAAGTTGGAAGAGTTCATCCAGTTCGGATCTGTGACCGGAGTCAAACGCAGAGCAGTGTGGTGACCTAAGTGCCATCATCCAGTAAGCCTCGGCTTTGGCTGGGTCTAGACCTCAAACTCCAGCTCCACATCTGCCTTCCCTCGAGGCAACAGCCAGTCCCCTGTCCTGGCTGAAACACTGACTTGCCCAAACGTGTCCTAAAACCCTTGGTGCCATTAACAATGGTTCAGTATAGGTGATGTGTGAGTGTGATTTCCTGGCTTTGGGGAGTATCATGCATTATTTAAATTAGTAACAGAGAAAGAGTTGTGTTTGTGCAACTACTTTGGGGGGGGGGTCCTTCCTCTCATGCATGTATGTACACTACCACACCACTCCCACCCCCACATACTTTCTATCTCAAAAAAGGGAATTGGGCTGAGAATAAATTTGCTGGTTTACCATGGAATGACTGAAACTGTATCTGATAAATCAAGGATGCTGTAATTTGGCTATCCATGGTTTTGTCTGTTAAACATATGAACCATGGTACTGGATTCTCAGAATTGTTGGAACTTATGTCATGAAACCAGACATGGAAAGGTCTCATGCTTCTATGGTCTCTGCAGATGGGGTGGGGAACTGGGAGCATCCCCCATAGCACATGGAGCACACTGAGATTTCACCTGCTCAGGGCAGACATTCTTGGGGCTGGAGCGATAGCACAGTGGTAGGGCGTTCGCCTTTCATGCGGCAGACCCCTGTTCGATTTCTCCGCCTCTCTCAGAGAGCCCGGCAAGCTACCCGTGGCGAACTGGATATGCCAAAAACAGTAACAATAAGTGTCACACTGAGAGACGTTACTGGTGCCCGCTCGAACAAATCGATGAGCAATGGGATGACAATGACAGGGCAGACATTCTTGAGCTCCCTGGATTAAAAACACCATCACACTCCATCAAGGAGATTTATTGCTCTCCTTTCTACAGATAAAATATTTCCATGGAGGGAACATTAAGCCACATCCCCCCTAGATTTAGAGATAGGGCCTGATATAAGCAACTGAAGTCCTGTGGTTTCTTTCCTGCCATGGAAGTGGTGAACGGGGATTCAGCATGTCGGAGAAGGCAGAGGTGATGAGAGGATCTGACCTCCCGGTAGGCAGACCCCCTGAGGCAGGCCATTCTGCACCTCTTTTTTCAATCAGCACCCTCTCCGTGACTAGGAGGGATTTTCTACTGGCCCCGAAAGGCAGAGTGCACAGTGAAGTGTGTAACACCTTCATGGATGGTTCGAACTAGAGAGATCAGATTGTCCCCAAAGGACAGAGGCACCATAGAACACACACCTTTTTGGGGGTGTACAGGTTTCAAAAGAGCATTCTTAGAAAAGGTTAAGTTATAAAGCAAGCAGGCAATGTGTGTGTGTGTGTGTGTGTGTGTGTGTGTGTGTGTGTGTGTGTATCTCCTCTAAATTCAGCTGTTTGGATCTCCATGCTAGAAACAAGATTTTCCTTTTTATTCCCCCCATGGAAGTCGGGGAAGAAGATCTGGTGCTTAAGCTGCCAGAAGAAATTGATATATTATATACAGTTCATTACAATACTATTTTGCTCTGTTGCCCTTAATTTAATCTTGTAGCAGTTTTATTTTTTTGGGGGGGGAACATCTTTGGAGATTTAGGATGGTCACTATCAATGCTCTTGACCCCTAACTCCCTTGAGGACTGGATATATTTGAATTTAGATTTACATTGCATGGGAGGCTTTTACTGAGCATAGGATATAGTCTTTCTCCTTGTTATCTCCCCCATCTTTCTTATCAATATAACCACTGTCACTGTCATCCCGTTGCTCATCGATTTGCTTGAGCGGGCACCAGTAACATCTCCATTGTGAGACTTGTTGTTACTGTTTTTGGCATATCGAATATGCCATGGGTAGCTTGCCAGGCTCTGCTGTGCGAGCTGGATACTCTCGGTAGCTTGCCGGGCTCTCCAAGAGGGGCAGAGAAATCGAACCCGGGTCGGCTGTGTGCAGGGCAAGGGCCCTACCTGCTATGCTATCGCTCTAGCCCTGGCATTGTAATGCTTTCCCTAAAGCTTGGGCTATGATGCTGTGGAACCAGTCTAAGGCAAACCCCATCCTCTTTCTGGAAGAGCCGGGGAGGGCAGGTGTGAGGAGCAGAGATAGGCTGGGTCTCATCTCAGAATTTCAGGGACCTGCATGGGCCTGTGGATAGCTAGGAAGGTATCCTTCAGCAGGGCTGAAGGACTGATTACTATCACCAGTACTTCCCAGGGTGAATAGAAATATAGTATTTCATTATTGCTTGAAAGAGCAGGGCACCTTACCAGCAAGTTTATTCCTCAAGTTGCAATGTTTTGAAAGGGCACCCACTTTTCAAAGCAAGCCAAAGGGGCCTGCTCTTGGAATATGATGAAACAAGAGTGGCTCAGACGTCTGGGTGAAGCACTTGGTCATGCCCAGCGCCAGATGTGAAATAATGGCCTGGATCTAGGGGCCGAGGGCAGAGTAGATGAGGTGCCAATGGCATCCTCTGTGGATAACCTCCAATGCCCTTTCCTTTTATAATTCTCCTGCAGGGCAGTGGCTTAAATTCTCTGGGATCAAGGAAACCACACAGTGTTTATTATCCTCAAGTACTTTATCACCAGAGCATCTTTTGTGTATCCTGCCAAAGTAAATTCTGTGTCCTTTTTTTTTTTCTCTTTTAAAATTTATGAGCTCCTCTATGCATCCCAATAACTGCCCAGTACCTTGGATAGTCACTCATGTTGGGGTATGAATCAAGGTCCCAGCATTCCTACTTGGTATTAGAGTAAAGTTTTGTGGTCAGCTGGAGCTAAGAAAATGGCCCGGAATTTATGCTCATTGCAAGAAAAAAAAAAGCCAAAGTGGGAAAAATAAAAGTACCCATTGCAAGTCTGAATTTGTCATTTGACTAAGGATCATCTCACAGAATATTGAGCTCACCTGTAAAGTTCCAACTCAAAACTTAATGGTGAGAGGGAAGAAATGAGGTAGAATAAATGAAGCATCGTAGGGAAGAGGGTATGGGTCTTTCCTTCCACCCCAATTTAATAAACAAGTTAGGGATTAGTCCCTTAAGGTCTTTCAGTTTTGTGATGTTTTGTGGCGGCCACACCTGGCAGAGTGGGCAGAGCACCTGGCGCTAGGGACAGAACTCGGGGCCTCACGGGGAAAGCTTGTGCCTACTGATCTAGAACATGCTCGAATATGGAATTTTGGTCGCTATAATTGGCGAATAACTTACCAAAGTCATTTTTACAAAGTGTTTCCATTATGTCGTTGTCATCCTCATTTTTATTTTTGCAGGCTTCGCATACCTTCGGAGCTAGAAATGCGAAACATTAGTTCAGTTTGCTCGAAAAGGAAACAGGTGGTGTTTGTAAACAACCCAAGGGAACTTTTCCAGACAAGCACAGCCACTGCCTGTAAGGCCCAGTGCCTGCCTCCTTTAGAGAAGGAAACTTATTTCTATGGCACTCATCCTGTTTTCCTAATTTTGTTGACGAGCATAACCCCAACCCCCGCTCTTAGGACAAATGACAAACACTAAAGCACAGAGCAGTTGGAGCCAGTCATCTGGGGCAAGTTTTGGCTTTTGAGCTCTTCTCCTCTAGACCCAGGACAAGGAGTCTCTGAAAAAGCAGACCTTTCTCTCTCTCTGCAAAAAAGTTCCAGAAGACTTTCCCCGAAGGATTTTGGAGAACTGGTAACCATACACGGTGACCAAAGCCTCTTCTCTGCCATAGGACAGCCGAGTAGCCTGAAGCCTGCAGGCTTTTGCGGGGGTGTCATTTCAAAATAGCTTCCGTTTTGCACCAGGAGAGGGGGGCATCGTGGGTTCACACCTGGCACCCTCCCAGCTAGGAGTCGCTACTCTAACGGGCAGCTCCAATAGGTCTGCCCATCTCACTTGTCCTCCCAAGTCTGGCCTTTCCTTATTTCTTTCAAGGTTACCTTTATTTATTACGTTTGTGCTTTTGTTTTTGGGCCACGCTGGCAACACTCGAACGTTGTGGTGCTTAGGGACCATTTGGGATGTCAGGGATGGGACCTGGGTTGGCCATATGCAAGACAAATGTCCTACCTGCTATACTATAGCTCTGGTCCCCGAAGGTTACCTTTATTTCTGGGACAGGCTCTTCCCCTCCCCCGCTACTGTTTCCAACTCTTAAATAACAAACAGAAAATCAAAATACCCACCAGGCAAACAAACCCAAAGCTTTTCTTGAAGCTAGCTGGAGCTGAGTTTAATACAAACCTGGAAATGTGCACCTTGATGGCACAACTCATGAAAAGACTCTCCTAAAAGGTCTGTGACTTTTGGGAAAAAAGATAGAAAGGAAACGTAGGTCCCTTTCTCCCATGTAGACATGTGTGGATTTTCATTCAAATACAATGGAAATGTTTGCAGGAAAAGAGGGAAAAAACCCAATAAGTGATGCATTCTATTAGAGTTTTTGACCAAATTAGAAAAGTTCAGAGTATTTTGAACAGGAACTGAACTCTGAATAGGGCAATGACTTTCTGGAGAAATGGGTGTCATGTTGATGCTGATACTGGAAAGAAAAGAAAAAACAAAAGCCACACACATAAAACTGCTCTTAACTCCTCCTCTCACCCAAACAAAATGAAACAGTTCCAATTAGGAGCGCTGGGAATGTATATAAAATGTTACTGACCTGTACTGGTTGGTCTGTGGTACATGTTGGACAAATGTTTGAAATATGCCAAACATTTGCAATAAATTAGAAATCTAACCAATAAGATGATTGCAAACTCACTGCGCCTGCCAGGAAAGATTGCTAAGGAACTTTGCATTTTCTTTAACTAATGATGGCTGTAGGAAAACAATTAGGGATGGAAGAGAGAGGTTGCTGGGGCCCCCAAAGGGATTAGGAAGCCCCTTTCCATCCCCTGGAGACTGAAATCAGCTCAAGGCACATTGTCTATGTTTTCCTTTCAGGAAGAGTATCAAGAGCCCATGAGGTTTTCATTGCTTTGATGGTTTTTGCACAGGAACTTCTCTGTTTTCTAAAAACGTGGGGAACTCTCGTTTGCATGATTTTCTCCAGTTAATTAAAACCACTCCTGAGATAGAAAGAAGCTTAGTGACAGAAAAAAAAAAAATCCTTCCCGGGGATTCCCTTTAGGGTCTGTCTTCGAGACACCAGAGCGGCCACAACCCAATATTCAATTTCCAACACAGCCCGAGCCGCTCGTCTTCCTCAAGTGAAACAGGCAAAGAACAAAAGTTCCTTCAAAGACGTGCGTTTGGGTTACGCTGCTGGTAAGGGAATGTTCCAGGTACCTAGAAGCCTGACCCCAGGAGCAGAATTCGGTTCCGGCAGGGCAAGCAGCACGCGGCTCGGGCTAGAGAGTTCACTCCCATCTCCCGCCGCCCTCTCCAGCCCCCCTCATCCCCTCGAGATCGCTGCTCCCCACTAGCATCTCCAACCACTGCACATCTACAGGGAAAAAGTGCGTTTCAAGCTCTGCCTTTCTCCTTCGCAGAATTTTTTTTCTATATAAAAAAAACAACAACAAACCACGCCACCCAGGAAAGATCAACTGCAAGGACGGGAGACGCGCGTGTGCGTGTGCGTCTCTCGATTCGTCGCGTGGACGGACCCGGGCAAGGGGAGGGACCGAGGCTCACCTTCCTCGGTGGCCGGCAGGAGATGGTCGCCGCTGGCGAGCGGGATGCAGAGGTCGTTGTCCTGGGGGAAGCGGTCGCACTCGAGCATGTCGGGCCAGGGGAAGCCGAAGGCGGACATGACCGGGGCGCAGCGGTCCTTCACCTGGACGCAGAGCGAGTGGCACGGCTGAATGGTCTCGTCCAGGTCGTCGAGGCACACGGGGGCGAAGAGCGAGCACAGGAACTTCTTGGTGTCCGGGTGGCACTGCTTCATGACCAGCGGGATCCAGGCGCCCGCCTGCTCCAGCACCTCCTTCATGGTCTCGTGGCCCAGCAGGTTGGGCAGCCGCATGTTCTGGTACTCGATGCCGTGGCACAGCTGCAGGTTGGCGGGGATGGGCTTGCAGTTGCTGCGCTTGTACGAGAAGTCGGGCTGGCCGAAGAAGAGCCCGCGTGCCGAGCCCAGGCAGCAGTGCGAGGCGAGGACGAGCAGCAGCAGCGAGCCGGGACCCTGCGGCATCGTGGGCGCGCGACCCCCGGGGGGGTGGGCAGAGGGAGCCGGGGCAGCGAGGGGGAGGGGGGACAGCTGGGGCCCGAGCTCGTCCCGGGCCCGCTCGCTCGGCTCCGGGCTGCCGACGCGCGGGGCCGCGGGGCTGGGGAGGCCGAGACGCTGGGCGCCGGGAACGCGGAGCGGTCGACGCGCCTTCGGCTCCGCAAAGCCCGTACGCAGCTCTGGGGGGCTCCGACCCGGGGGAGCGCAGAGAAACGCGGCTGGGGCCCAGCCAGAGTTTCCTTGGCCTTTTTTATGCAAATCTGGAGGTGGAGGAGGGGGCCAAGGGAGGAGCCAGCGGGGAGAAATCCGAGGAGGCTTGGTCACTGCGCTCCAGGTCTGGTTTTCCGTTGAGAGTGCCCTTCGAGCTCCCTGGAAGGAAATTCTGTTCCCCCCCACCCCCCCCTTCACTTTTTAGAAACCGTCGAGCGCGTTCTCTGGCATGGCTTCACCCAGAGTGCAAACCCAGAAACCAACCTGTGTGTGCGGGGGTGGAGGGGGGTGGTCGCCCCGACAGTGAGCGTGCAGAGCTCAGGCTGCAAAATTTGGGGGTGGGGGGTGGGGTGGGGAGCGAGCCAGCTCCGGGCCCGAACGCGCTCCGCCCCCGCCCCCCACCCCAGGACCGCGCCGGGCCTGGCGGGATCCCTCCAAAACCTGAAGTTTGTGCGCGGCGGGCTGGGCTGCAGGCCAGAACTGCACGCCCTGGAGACGCGGGCCCGCAGCCCTTCGGCTCTTCTGTGCCACGGTCCTTCCCGCACGCCCGCCGGACGCCCGGACGCCTCTAAGAATCTCCAGCCACAGCTCCTGGCCTGGCCCAGTCCAAAAAAAAAAAAAAAAAACCCAGAAGGACCGAGTCGGAAGGGCGCAAGTCTTTCACCAGGGAAAGAGGCAGAGCCCTGCAGCGCTGTGGCTATTCTTTTGGTGGGAAAGCCAGTGCGCGTCTCGATGATCGAAGGCTTGTAGGCCCGGGGACGCACACAGGCCCTTGCCCGGGCCGGGGGCTCGGCTGGGCACCTCCTACCGCTACCATTTCTGGTGCCAGCGACCGTCCACGGGGGGTCATCTTGGCCCGGGAGAGGCGGCACCAGGGTCCGAGAGACACTGTGGGGGCAGGGCCAGAGGCCGGTGTGCGGCCTTGGCAGAGGCATTTGCTTGATTGCGGGTAGGGCGCTGCGTAAGCGGTGTGTGTGTGTGTGTGTGTGTGTGTGTGGGGGGGCGGATAGTTAGAGGCCGCGCGGGCTTCCGTTGCTCTCCTGGAGCTGGGGGGGGGGCGGGGAAGGGTCGACCCTGCGCCCCCAGGCCCGACCACTAGTCAATTCACTGCTGTAATCCGGGCTCCGGGTGCCCATAGAAGGAGGGGGCTGGGGGTGGGGGGTTTCCTTTCCTCTAGCCGCCTGAATCTTCTCTAGAAGCACTTCGCGTTAGCCCTCCCCCCGACCCCAGCCTTCCTGTCGGGGAGGCGGTGCAGACCCCCGAGAGCGAGCCCGCCGGTTCTTTCATATGTAAGGCGGCGCATTGTTATTACTTCCCGCTCTCCCGCGCCGCGGTGGACAGCTGCCCCCGCTACCTCCTTCCCGACCCTGCGACGGCCGCGCAGCGTCTCTGGCCTGTTGTTTGTGGTCACACTGCCCAGAGCCTGGGGGATCCCGTGTGTGTGTGTGTCGGGGGTCCAAGCCCACCCCGTGTGTTGTCTCCTATCCCTTCCTGGCCCTCAAGCATCTGGGGCCCTGGAAGCCCCATTTTCCCTCTTGGATGGGGGTGTTGAGCAGATAAGGGGAGGGGCGACCCCAGGCACCATGCGTTGAACTGGAGCACCCCAGCGTCGTTTGGGGGTGAAACCCTAGCGGGAGCACACACACTGGGTGGAGGAGCTGTAAGCATCGTGCGTCTGCATTCAGGATACAATCGAGCAGCCCAGCTCTGCGAGCGCTTGGACTCGCGCCCGGGGTGCTGAGGGGACACCTCCAACCTCCCCTGGGGATCGTCTCAACACGGGGTTTACGGAGCCCGAAGCCATTCGGGCGGTTTGAGGCAGTCCGAGCCCTCCCGCCACGGAAGCTGCCAGCGGGGGCGCGGAGACCCCGGGATACGGTTTCCGGAGCGCACACCGCCCCGCAGGCCGCCAGGGGGCGCCGAGGAGCCGCAGCGGCAAGCCCAGGGTCCCCTCCCGGGCCGGCCTGGTTCGGGTGCCCGCAGCCCAACCTCGCGCCACCTGGGGTCGCGCCCCGCCCCCTCCCCCGCCACGCGCCGGACCCCACGACAGGCGCATCACGGGCTGAACACAGCCTGCGCGTGGCGAAGGGAATGAAGAGCGGAGCGAGCAGGACGCGGGTGCCCAACGCCGAGGTTGGGGGAGCCCTGTGCGCCTCCACCGGCCACTTGCACCCGCAGATGCAGGTCCGCAGCCGGGACTCCCCGCGTCCTCGGACCCGCGGGACTTCTCGATCCCTTGCACTGTTCCAACACCCGCCAAAGACTTGTGCTTCTCCAAACCGAGAAGCAGCCAATGTGCTTATCTCTGCCGCCTCCCCGGCCCGTTTAGCCCCGGTTCTTTCCAGCAAGGGAAACTGCCACCTGGCTGAGGGGTGATGCGTCCCCTCCTCTGGCCACCTGCTTAAAGGGCGCGGCCCATGGACGGTGGGTTGGCTTTCGCCCCCATCCCTCTGTGCCCCGTGCACATTGTTGCAGGCGGGCAGAACCCGGACGATCGTGCGTTGGACTCGGGCCCGCTTTCCGGCTCCCGGGTTTCCTGTTGTCCAAGCACTGATGAGACTCGGGCATCACGGAGGGTTCCTCCAACCCCGCCACAAATGCTCGGTGAAACCCTCAGGAGCCAGAGGAGTTTGGGGCAGGCGGGAGGCTCAGGCTCCAGTCTTGAGACCCTGCCCTGTGGAAGGGGTCTCCGAGCTCACGGCCGCCCCCTATCCTAGACCCTTGCGCCGCTCAGTCTCGGCGGGGAACCGGGGGTACGGGGCGCCCCACTCCCTCCAGTGAGTCGGGCGTCACCATCCGGCGCACCGACTCTCCTTTCCCCGAGGGCGCGCAGGCCGGCAAGGGGAGGGCGACACGTGTGCTATGTGGGTCCGCAAAATCCCGCACGCGCGGCGGCCTGGCTGCTCGAATTTGAGGGTCACCGCTGCTCCGAGCCTTCCCGTAAGTTCTGAAGCTCGGTTTTCCGAGTCGCCGATGGAAATGCACCTGAGGTGCACGACCACAGCGATTTCTGAGTCCCGGGATTAAAGCGATTCTCCAGGACAGGCCCGCAGCTAGCGCGGGAGGCATCGCGAGGGGAGGCGGCCCGCAGCGCACCGAGAGGCTGCAGCGGCCGGCAGAGGGCCACCGCCTGTGTCGAAATCCTCACTGCCACCCGCGGGTGGAGGCGATCACGATCATTTTGCACATAAGCGGGAACGAGGAAACTGAGGCACGGAGCGGTTAAGTAACCGGGAGTGCTCACAAAGCGTTAGGTGGGAGGGGCAGCTGCTGGCCGCCCCGCACTGGCGCTGGAGAGTTACGGCGGCCGGGACGGGCTTTGGGGACACTTAGTGCTGGAGGTCTCTGATCGCTTGGTCTCTCTGCTGTCCTCTGCCCACCAGCCCCTTTGGCTGGGGGAGCGACGCGCCGGCCCGCGCAGCTCTCCGTGCCATCCGCCGCAACCACCTGGGGGCGCCATCCCCCCAAACGGACTGGCCCTCTGAGCGCGCCACCGCAGCCTTTGCGTTGTCGAGGCTCTAAGACCGTTCCCATTTCCACGGTGACCACGAGGATGACTTTTCTCGGGGTGGTGGGGAGGGGGGCTGCTGGAGGGATGGGGAGACCCCGTCCCGTTCCTTCGCGTCTGGTCCCGCCCGTACCCGCGCTAGCACCCGAGCGCACGGTGGACTCGAAGCTCCTTGGGGGCAGATGCGCGCAGGCTGGGTACGGCCCCGTCCTGGCCGCGGGCTCCTCGCCCCGCTCCCCCATCCCCGGGGGGTGCAGACGCGCGGATCTCAGAGTAGGACGCCCTGTTCTGCCACGCGAGAGCCTTAGGGGCTCAGTTTAGGAAAATGAAGTGTCGAGTTGAAAGGTGAACCGTCTGCCCGCAGCCGAGCCAGGCGTGCGCGTTCAGGTGTCCCGGGAGCCAGTCCCGAGCTGAGCAGACTAAGCAGACACGAGACGCGGGGAAGCCCAGGCCAGGCGGGTGAGGAGATCTCTAGAGTGTCCAAACTCCTGCCCTGAGCCCGATAGTCCAGCCCGGGCCGCGATCGATGCCCGACCAGGCGACCCCCTTTTGCCTGGAAGCGTGAGCTGGCCGACGGCGGGCCCAGGAGGAGGCGCGGAGCTTATGCCCTGTTGGAGTTGTCTAGGGTGAAAGTTCCCTGGTGCCAAGTCAAGAGTCATCCCTGGTCTCTAGGCTTGGGGTCCTCCCTGTCCCCGGGCAGGTCTGTGAACTCTCTGCTTGCTCAGGTGAGCCCCCACACCCCTTTATTTGTTTGTTTGTTTTGGTCACCCCCGGTGATGTCCTGGCTCTGCACTCGGTGGTCACATCTGGAGTCGCGCGGGGTACCACACAGGATGCTGGGGTTGGAACCCGGGTAGGTTGCGTGCAAGGCAAATGCCACTTGTACTCTCTCTCTGGCCTCCATCCCTCCAGGTCTATGTGTTCCGGGTGCGGCTCCCGGAGAAAGGCTGAAGACGCACGGACACTTGTGGAGCTCTGCTGAGAGAGACTAAAGTCACCTCCAATGACGCGACACCTACACAGCACAGGCCTGTCCTGCGGCTCCCCAGCTCCCTCCTGTGCTGTGCCCTCGCCGCAGGGACCGGAGGCTTGGGGGAGAACGTTGCTGCTCGCCGCCAGCTCCCTTAGCAGTGGAATAAAAAACAGGCCCTTAGATCTGGAGTCAGACCTGGTGGGCACGGAGGCGTGTCTGAGTCGCAGCCCTGGGCCGCTTCTGCTTGAGAATCAGAGACCAAACACCGGACAACTCAATCAAAACGCCCGTGGCCACTCCCCGGCCTGGGCCTTCGGGAAGGAAATTGTGTGGCTGTTTAGAGCTGTCTCTTTCCCACAGCCTTTTGCTTCCAGCTTGAGGTCTCACACACGCAGCCCTAGTGTTGGGGGGGTCAACAAATGGAAAGCCGCTGGGGAGGAAGTGGGAGAGGGCAGGAAGAGACCACCAGACAGAGAGAGAAGGGACTGTCACTCTGGACCAGGCTGGGGTGCTGATAGGGAGCAAAGTGATATGCACCATGCTGTGTCAGTAACAGGACTGTGAACCATCGTGCCTAAGAGGAGGAAAGAAAAAGAAAAAGGTACCTGCCTTAGAGGCAGAAACTGGGGACCTCGGTGGAGGGAAGTGGATACTGGTGAAGGCATTGGTGTTGGAACATTGTACATTAAAACCCCAATCATGAATAACTTTGTAGTTCACAGTGATTCAATAAAAACATTTTTTTTAATGGAAAGTCCTGCACAGTATGGGCATGGAGTCTACTTTGTACACTTTATTAGGAAACTGGGTTTTTTTTTTTTTTTGGAGCATCTTTTCTATGCAAAAAGTTCTGCCAGATACATTTTCTTTCCTCTCCCTTTCTTCCTAGTTTTCTTGCCTCTGGGGCCTCAGGAGTTTATTACTCACTGATGTGTTGCAAATGCGGATAGGACTCTTGAAATGAAGCATCTCCTAATTGCTCACATTAGGAGATCCTGAATGGAAACAGCGAAATCTCAAGGCCATTCATGGACAGCAGCGCAGAAACGGGGCTCCATTGTTGGATTTGAATGGCAGGGGTCACCAGCTAAGCTGGTGTTTCGCTCTGGTGGGAATTTATTGCCATTAGATAAGAACACAAAGTCAGCACAATAAAGCCAGTTGGTTCTAAAGGAGCAGATGGAACCTGCGATCCCGCACACACATGTTTGACTGTTGGAGACAGACCCCAGAAGAAAGAAGTCCTTTATCATTTTTAGCATGCAGTCTTTTAGAAACACCTTTCCACATGCCATGTATTTGTGTGTCTATCTGGGTCTTTCTCCGTAATGGTTGATTGGTACATGGCCCAAACTAAAACATGGGTCAGATTATGTTAAGTGGTTCATCCTTTTATGACATACTCAACTTCAGTCAGTCACAGATATCCACAGCAGCAAATTAGAAAATGCATTTGTTTGGGGGTGGTTGGACTGAGAATTGAGAGCTAATAGCACAGTTTGTAACTTCAAACTATAGTATCCAGTGCACACAGTCTCTGCATGCTGTTGGAATTCATTGGCACAAAAGGTTAAGAAAGTGTCCTCAGAAAGGCTAATAATTCTTCATGGCTTGTAAATCTCCAGCAGAACAATGGGGGCGGGGTGAGGGAGTGAAATATTACATAGAAACAATAATTCCAAATTTAAATTGGGCGTCTGGTAGGTGGCCAGATTGTGACATGTCTAGTTATCCATTTGGCCTTGCTGCTCAGAGCTTTCCTATATCCATTTGGTTTCCTTGAAATCTTTAGTTTAAGAAGTAAATAAGTTCTGCTCTGGAAAGAAAAGAGGAAAACAACATCTTTGTGAATATTGTTGATTTGGGACTAAAGCAATAGTACAATGGGTCTTGCACAGGGTTGACTCAGGTTTAACTTTGGCACTCTTTTTTAATTTTTTTTTGCTTTTTTGGGTCACACCCAGCGATGCTCAGGGGTTACTCCTGGCTTTGCACTCAGGAATCACTTCTGGCGGTGCTTGGGGGGACCATATGGGGTGGCCGCGTGCAAGGCAAATGCCCTACCCACTGTGCTATCGCTCTGGCCCAGCCTTGGCACTCTTTATGGTCTCCTTTTTTTTTTTTTGCGTCACACCCGGCGATACACAGGGGTTACTCCTGGCTCTGCACTCAGGAATTACCATATGGGATGCAGGGAATCGAACCCATGCCGACCGCTTGCAAGGCAAATGCCCTACCCACTGTGCTTTCGCTCCAGCCCCTCTTTATGGTCTCCTGAACCCACCAAAAGTGATCACCACTATGAACAGTTTCGTGTGTGTGTGTGTGTGTGTGTGTGTGTGTAAAAGATTGTATTATTTCCAGCTGTGGCTCAAAAACAAACAAAAAATTGTAAATGTCATTGATTTGTCATTTTCTGTACCAGTTTCTAAACTGGGCTGGAGTGCTAATACAGCGGGTAGGGTATTTATTTGCCTTGCATGCAGCCACCCTGGGTTCAACCCCAGGCATCCCAGATGCTCCCTGGAACGCTGCCAGGAAAAATTCCCGAGTGCAGAGCCTGGAGTAACCCCTGAGCATCATTGGGTATGACCCCTCAAAACAATAGCAGCAACAATAAAACTATTTAGAAACACTTTCCCAACAAACTATTTAGAAACACTTTCCATGTCTAAATTTGCCTGGATTAGACCCTGGACTCCTCGCCAGGCTGTTTTCACTTAGGGCGTCCAGAACGGGGGCAGGTGAGAATCCTCCCCGCCCCAAGGGACCCAGCCCTGGCAGCTGACCTCCACTACCCAACTGCTGCCATGCTCCAGGCCATTTTCTGGATGCTCCGGCTGAGCCTCACGCATGAATGAAGTCCCACGGAACCCAGATAATGCAGAACTTCGTGACCTTGCACTCTGGACTCAATGGGACCTGGAAGCAGAGATCCTCTGCCTGCTATCCTCCAATCTCCGGTGACTCAGGGATCATACCCATAAGCCACACTCTGCCACATCCTGCTGGCACCAGATAATCTTCTCATTGGTCACCCTCCAGACCCCACTGGCTGCTCCTCCCAGACCAGAGTATAAAATGAGGCCTCCATAGCCATACCACTGGACTCTGCACCAGGCTGTTTTCGCTCAGGGCGCCTCAGAGGGGGGTGGGTGAGAATTCTACCCACCCCAAGGGACCCAACCCTGGCAGCTGACCTCCACTACCCAACTGCCACCATGCTCCAGGCTGCTTTCTGGACACTCCGGCCGAGCCTCACGCATGAATGAAGTCCCATGGAACCCAGAAAATGCAGAACTTTGTGACCTTGGACTCTGGACTCTGGACACATTATAAGACACTTCCGGGGTTGGAGCAATAGCACAGCGGATAGGGCATTTGCCTTGCATGTGGCCGACCCGGGTTTGGTTCTCAGCACCCCATATGGTCCCCTGAGCACCGCCAGGGGTAATTCCTGAGTGCAGAGCCGGGAGCAACCCCTGTGCATCGCCGGTGTGACCCAAAAAGAAAAGAAAAAAGACACTTCCTACCCATTTTCCATAATTACCACACCATATTTGATGGAGTTCAGACAGTAGGCAACAAATCATAGAGAATAATATACATATAGTATATATATTATTGTATATATGTATATACAATATACATATATTGTATATTGTATATATACAATATATGTACATACAATATATGTATATATTGTATATATACAATATATATGTATATATACAATGTATATATGTATACATGTATATATATTGTATACACATATATACATATATGTATGTATATGTATATATGCATATATATGCATACTATGTATATATGTGTATATATATATAGTATAATTCTCGGAGAGCCCGGCAAACTACTGAGAGTATCCCACCCACATGGGCAGAGCCTGTCAAGCTACCCGTGGTGTATTCGATATGCCAAAAACAGTAAGGATAGGTCTCATTCCCCTGACCCTAAAAGAGCCTTCAATCATTGGGAAAGATGAGTAAGGAGAGGCTGCTAAAATCTCAGGGCTGGGAGGAATAGAGACAATACTGGTGCCCGCTTGAGTAAATCGAAGAACAGTGGCATGACAGTGATACAGTGATACAGACCCTCAAAATGAGTTAGACTGAAGTTTTCTATGAGGTTTCTCTAGAATGAGTATCCTGAACTGGTGCTAACACACTCAGCCCAGTGCTCACTTGGAATTGCACACTTGTCTTGTGGTGCTTGCACCCCAAGTTGTGGTGTTCTAGGGACTGTACATTGTCGCCACACAGGAATCCCAGACAGTGGAGCTGGGGACCACTCTAGGGCGTAGGGAAAGGGCCTGGGGTGGAACCTAGGCAAGAGCTTTCATCACTGAGCCACCCCTGAGCCATTCCTCGGGTTATTGTTAAGTTAAAACTTTCTTCCTGTTATTAAGTTAAAACTTTTTTCCTAATGTTAGTTACTGATCCATTTTGAGGTGATAGCTGTGGTGTGAATATCGGGAGCAGGGAGTCTGAGGGTCCATCTTTCCTGTATCCAACTTTAAAACTTGATTCCTATCATTTGGAATCTGTGTATGTGTATGCGTGTGTGGGGGTGGGGTGGGGGGTGTAGAGTTTCGTGTGTGTGTGTGTGTGTGTGTGTGTGTGTAAAAGATTGTATTATTTCCTAGATGTTCTCACGGTATCTGAAAGACATGGCCATGTAGTTACTGGAATGATGATTTTCTTGGAATGTCCTAGGTCACCGGGCAAAACAGGAATTCTGCCCTGCCCTGCTCTTCAACCAGAATTGATGTAATTAGCAGCCTAAAGCCTCAAAGTTCCTTGTGGGGTTTAATTCCATCTATTCAATCAAAAGATAATTGAACTTCTACCCTGTGATCTGAGGTTAATCAGAAGGTCCTTGCACCTCTTTAAAGGACCTACGACTAAGTAATGGTATGTAACAGTAAAATCATCTCTTTGCATTTAGCTTAAAGTCAAAAAGGTGCATATTTCTGAGGATAAAGGCTTTCCCCCTTTACTCCTAAATAAAGGATAAAAGTCTAAAGATGCAAAGATCCATGTGAAGTGTGTTGCTGGGAATGAGGACCAAAAAGCCAGAATAACCACATGCTTTTTCTGGTAACTGATTTTTTTGAATTATGATAAAATACAGTATTTTATGTTTGTAATACATATTAGCAAATAATGAAAAAAACCTTCTGTAAAAATCATGTGCAAAGCCTTCTTCTGTACAAAAGAGGCCTTCTTTGGCCTTATGTAAAACCACCTTAAACTCACAAAGACGTTCATAGTCTGTTCAGTGTACATTTACTTTTAGAAAACATTTCCTTTCAGAAGATAGTCTCAGTGTTCTCAAACTCTGTCCCTGTGGAACAGACATAGGGAAATTCTCATCAGCTAGAAGATAGATGATGTATCCTAAATGGTTGTATGTCCCAAATCAACAGCAGTCAGATGGATAGAAGACTGAAGGGATGGATTAAAATTTAAATCACGAAATTTTTGTGTCCACTCATGAGTTTCTTTTCTGCTTTCAAAAGCTTCTTTGTTGTTTATAAAAGTAATACATATCCAGAATTAAAAAAAAATTCAGGCAGCACACAGAAAGGTCTAAAATGGAAAGTGGAACTTTCTTTAATTTCACCATCCAGATGTATGCAAAAATTGTGAAAAATAGTTACATTTTTATAACTGAAGAGAAAATTGATTCACACAAAACTTTGTAAAAGGCAACTGAATGAAATATACTTTTGGTAATGACATTCTATATATGAACAAATGGGGATTAGTCTTAATAAATTACTTTTTTTTTTCGGCTTTTTGGGTCACACCTGACCCAAAGCGCACAGGGGTTTCTCCTGGCTTTGCACTCAGGAATTACTCCTGGTGGTGCTCAGGAGACCATATGGGATGATGGGAATCAAACCTGGGCTGGTCGCGTGCAAGGCAAATGCCTTACCCGCTGTGCTATTGCTCCAACCCCTAAATTACTTTTGGGGCCAGAGAGATAATACAGGGGTTAAACCGTGCACATGACCAACTCTGGTTCCATCCCAACACCACATATGGCCCTTTTAAGCATCACAAGGAGTGAGCCAGGAGCACCATTGGGTGTGGCTTAAAACAATGACAAAGGTAAATAAATTAAATAAATGATCTTTGCCCAGTCTGAATTATGATGGGAAATCTGTTCAAGTCTGGAACTGGCAATTCTTGGCTAACTGGATCAACAATTCAATGCAAGGGCCAGAGGATGTGACGATGCTTGGACCGAGAGCAGCCAGGGATTACCTTGGTCCCCTTGGTTGTGCTAGTTGTGCTGGGGCTTTCCAGAAATTGCCAGTTGTTATTCCATGACTTCAAGACTTGAGTGGATTCCCCTGCCCAGTTTCTGACCATTTGTAGGGTGCTGCTTCAGTAGGGGTTGCATTATGCATGCCTCAGTCAAGATCAGCCTGCATAAGCACTTTGTTAAGTCTCTTCCAAGATGGAAGCTTGATTTTAGTATCTTCTGGCACTTGAACAAGTTGGCCAAAGTGCAGAAATGGTTGTCAGTATGTGCCTCAAGATGTTATTTTTCATATCAATTTAACTGAAGAGAGGAGTATTAGATTCGCCACGAAAAGAAAAAAAAGTGGCAACGGAGTTTTTTTGTGTTTTGTTTTTCTTAACCTCAAAAATGGCATGGTTAGAACTTGAGAAGGCTTCGTGCTTATTTTCCTAAGCTGTCTTCCCCATTCATGTTCTTCCAGTATTCTTTTGTGCGAAGAAAAATGTGCTCTGGGAACCAAAACATGCTGGTTCTTGGAGCTTTTACTTGGAAGTTTCCATTGTGCCCACAAGGAAGCTGATTGACACGTTGGAGTGGTGGATGGTGGTGTCCCTCCACAGTTACCCTCTCTTCTGGGACAGAAATGTCTTCTCTCTTTCTTGTGTCCTTCAAAGATGTGATCGGGAGAAGCTGAGGCCCCTCTGGTAATTCTTGGCCAACTAGATCAATGAATGGTTCAATGCAAGGGCCTGATAACATGGCACTGCTCAGACCCCAGATTAGCTTGGCCACCCTGATTGTGTGTGTGGGGCCTTCAGGGCTTTACTCATTGCTGTCTATGAACCACATGGTGCCCAATATGGAACAACAGTACTCTCTCCTGTCCTGAGTGGAGGAGTTTGGAAAGGGGGCCGTGTCAGGCGAGGTTCCTGCCTTACACATGCACAGTGATGCTCCTTTTGTTTATCTGGCTTCTGCCTGCCCACAAGCACTCTAGTGAGGATCGTCATGCTGGCATGAAAACTCTGGGAACCATTGTAAGGGCCATGTCTGTCTGAATTCTACTTTCCAAATTTATTTAGCATATTTAGGCATTCAATAAATCATCCAGTAGCTCAATCATCCAGTAGTTTCATCATTCAGCAGCTCAATCATCCAGCAGCTCCATCATCCAGCAGCTCCATCATCCAGCAGCTCCATCATCCAATAGCTCCATCATTCAGCAGCTCCATCTCCAGCAGCTCCATCTCCAGCAGCTCTATCATCCAGTAGCTCCATCATCCAGCAGCTCCATCATCCAACAGCTCTATCATCCAGCAGCTCCATCTCCAGCAGCTCTATCATCCAGTAGCTCCATGACCCAGCAGCTCCATCATCTAGCAGCTTCATCCAGTAGCTCCATTATCTAGCAGCTCTATCATCTAGTAGCTCCATCATCTAGTAGCTTCATAATTCAGCAGCTCCATTATCCAGCAGATCCATCATCTGGAAGCTCCATCATCTAGCAGCTCCATCTCCCACTACCTTCTCCTCCCCCATCTCCATCTCTACCATCCCCTCACAGTTCCCACCATTCAACTCCATGGCTGGTCATCCTCCTTTCCCACTGCCTATCCTCCAGCTCCATCATCTTTTCCTCTGCTCCACTGTTCACACCCACCTCAGGCTGACCATCTGGTTCTGGTCACCCCCTAATTCCCTCGAAGTGCCACTGGCCTCTGTTTCTTTGCTTATAAAAAATATTGCAATGCACTGCTACATTTAAATAAGGTAAACAATATTAAAAGATAAAAGTAATACTAAAATATAAGGATGTGCAAACATAATATTAAAGATATAAAGGTATATGTTGATTTTTATTTATATAGAAGTATATATGAACGATAAGCCAGATAATCTCCTGCCAGCGCCAAATAATCTCCTCATAGGCCACCCTCCAGATCTCATGGCCGCTCCTCCCAGAAAGGAGCATAAAATGAGGCCCCCATAATCATGCCACCGGACTCCGCACCAGGGGTGCCCTAGAGGGGGGCAAGTGAGAGCACTCCTAGCCCCAAGGCACCCAGCCCTGGCAGCCGACCTCCACTACCCCACCGCTACAACGCTCCAGGCTGCTTTCCCACATGCTCGGGCCGAGTGTCACGCATGAATGAACATACTCCTGGACACATCATCATAAAGGGAAATACGCATGTGCCTCTCAGAGAGCCTGGCAAGCTACCAAGAGTATCCCGCTTGCACAGAAGAGCCTGGCAAGCTTCTCGTGGCATATTCGATAGGCCAAATACAGTAACAATAACAGGTCTCATTCCCCTGACCCTGAAAAGGGCCTCCAATTGTTGGGAAAAACGAGTAAGGAGAGGCTGCTAAAATCTCAGGGCTGGGACGAATGGAGATGTTACTGGAGCCCGCTCAAGTAAATAGATGAACATTGAGATGACAGTGATGATAGTGATTCAGGCTTTAATTTGAATATTTACTGGGCTTTCATGTGCAAGGACAGTCTTATTGGCTATTTATCATTAAGACAGCCATCTTGCCATCCCTTATTTTTTGGGGGGGTGTGGTCATATCCAGTGATACTCAAGACTTACTCCTGGCTCTGCACTCACGGATCACTTCTGGTGGGCTTGGGGAACCATATAAAGTGCCTGGGATCAAACTTGGTTGTCCACGTAGAAGGCAAGTGCCCTACCCACTGTACTATCTCTCTGGCTCCAACATTTTGCTTTATAGAAACTAACAGAAGTGATGCTGCTTGGGTCCAGTGATCTTTCTAAGTTCTGTACTTGCACACAGAGCTGCTTTTCTGATGGGGCAAAAGGGAGTTTGGCACCTGACTGAGAAAGTTGATGGAGTGGCTCGGCAATCACACCTTGACCCCGGTTCTGCTTTGGTGTCAAGGATGGATTCTCTACAAAATTCTCTCAACCAGGAGGGGTGAAACCGTGACTCTCACTGCTGCAGTGGCAGAGGTGGGTCTCTCCCCAGTGCAATGATGGCTATGAATTGGGGGCATTTGTGGTGACTGGAGCAGTTTTCTCAGCTCTGCACTGTGAGCTGCTTTCTTTGATGCTCATCAACCCGTGGTTGCACCATTACTAAATAGCTGAAGACAGGGTTGGGGGGCCCAGGCCTGGAGGGGAATGGTTGCTGTGGGGAGGAGCCCAAATCAGTAGAAGGTCACTTCTCAACTCAGAGGGATGGACTGCGGAGTCCTGGCCTGTGGCTGGAAGTGGCAAAGAACCAGCAGTGAGGAGACAGCATCACAGCTGCATCCACATTTCATATCTGGTCCCATGTTTTTTTTTTTTTTTGGGTGGTGGTACATTTGGGTCACACGAAGTGCTCAGTCTATTCCTGACTCAGTGTTCAGCAGTGACCCCTGGTGGTTCTCAGAAGACTGTGTAGCGTCAGGGACTTGAACCAGAGGTGTGGCCATTAGAGCTATAGGTACGGATGACCTCCAGGCTGTCTCTTCCACCGTGATTCTGTTCCTGGTGTCAGGCTTAAACTACTGTTGCTGGTGGCTGCCTGCTGGGAGTGCTTCAGGGTTCTAGATTAGGATGCTGTCAAATTGGGGCTGGTGAACAAAACGGCACCTGGTATAAATTACAAGGATCTTTTTCTATGGTTATGCTTTGATTTGTGTCAGAGCAGAATCATTGGGACTGTAAACTTGTTTCTATCCAATCCCGGCATTTGTGACTGGGATGGCCAACTAACCTGCGGAAATACAGAGAGGCTAATGTTTGGAGGGTGAGAGAATAGAAAACTGCTCCCTCTTACTGAGAAGCCTTTTATGACTCCTATAAAAGTTCTTCAATATTGACCTCTCAGTGTCTGTGTTGCAAGCCATAATGCCCAAAAGTAGAGAGAGAGAGTATGGGAAATATTGTCTGCCATGGAGGCAGGGGAGGGTGGGAAAGGTGGGGATATACCGGGGATATCGGTGGTGGGGAATGTGCACTGGTGAAGGGATGGGTGTTTGGTCATTGTGTGACTGTAACCCAAACATGAAAGCTTGTAACTATCTCACGGTGATTCAATAAAATTAAAAAAAAAAAGTTCTTCAATGTTTTCTAATTGTCAGTTTTTTTTTTAGGGGGGGAGTGGCATTTGGACCACATGCAGAGGTGTCCGGGGGGAACTCAGGGGCTACTCTGGCTCTGAGGTCACAGGCCACTCCTGGCAGTGCTCAGGGTACTTTATGTAGTGCTGGGGATCAAACTGGGGTTGGCCACATGTAAGGCAAATACTTATCCTTGGACAGTCTCTCAGGCATCCAATTAGCAATTTTAATGAATCCTTATAGGAGTTTTCCGCTAAAGTGCAGAGGCAGTCAGAGCAAGACTGGAAGGATACGACAAAGGAAGTATCCCTTTGAAGATTTTATTTTATTTTATTTTTTTTATTTTATTTTATTTTTTTTTTAATTTATTTATTTTTAATTAGAGAATCACCGTGAGGGTACAGTTACAGATTTATACACTTCTGTGCTCACACTTCCCTCATACAAAGTTTGGGAACCCATCCCTTCACCAGTGCCCATTCTCCACCACCCGTAAACCCAGTGTCCCTCCCACCCTCCCCAATCCCATCTCCCCCCCACCCCACCCTGTCACTGTGGCAAGGCATTCCCTTCTGCTTTCTCTCTCTAATTAGCTGTTGTGGTTTGCAACAAAGGTGTTGAGTGGCCGCTGTGCTCAGTCTCTAGCCCTCATTCAGCCCGCAACTCCCTTCCCCCACATGGCCTTCGACTGCAATGTAGTTGGTGATCGCTTCTCCCTTTGAAGATTTTAGACACTAGCTAGCTGAAAAAAAAATGAGGACATATAAGAACCCGAGAGAGTAAAACATTTTTTCTTTTTAAAGAAAGAAAATGACTTTATGAATTAATTATTTTTAGGTGGTGCTGGGGATCAAATAAGTAAGGGTCTCATATAAGTAAGACAAGTAGTCTACCACTGAGTGATAGACCCCAAAGGCGACTATTATTAGCAGCAGTTGCAGAAGTGGTAGTTGAAGCAGCAGTAATTTTATTTGCTTTTTTTGGGCCACACCCTGCTGTGCTTGGGGTTTCTCTGGGCACATTGCTTGGAGAACCATGGGGTGAATTCACTTCCTTTACTCACATAAAATTCTTGAGCAAACTGAATTGTGTGGGGGCTATAACTATGAATACATATTTACGATATAATTTTTATAACATGCATTACAGGTCCTGATAGATTAGATTTTTTTTTTTGGCATTTTGAAGTGATCCAGCTATGAAAATACATTCAATGAAATGTAAATTGCCAGGAAATTAGATAAAGACGTAGATTGAGGGAAGGAAGATAAAGGAACCCTCCAAGCTATTTTGATGCTCTTGTTTTCCATGGAACCAGAAATGCCAAAAATTAAAAAAAAAAAAAAAAGAAAATGAGGCAGAACATGCTTCCAAGCTCCCCAGCGGAGGAGACGCCGAGTCTTGTCATAGACAGGAAATGAGGATTGCAGATGTTTTTTGAGATTCTTGTCCTCAGCATAGTTGCAACCCAAGAAAGCAAATCCTGCGGTTGAATTTGAAGTATATATTTGGTCCTGGGAGACAGCAGCATTTCCCAGGCTGATAAGTGGGCCGGGATGATGGAAAAAACTCCGACTGGTTCCAATCTGACTCCACGACCTGCTAACTGTGAGATCCTGGACCAGTTGTCTCCATTCTCCGTATCTCCATTTCTTTATTGAACATGCCAGCTGGAGAAGGCCAGCACAACATAAGGGTTGCTACTTAGTCATCTTATTCCACCTGGGAGCCAATAGTGCTCCATGTTCACCAGCTCTAACCCTCTGAGGCTTCCTCTGGGAAACTCCTCCATGGATAGAACAATGTGTTTGGAGATTTGCCCAGGTCACAACAGGTTCCCGTGTCACTTGCAGAGTTGTAATGCCACTCAGCTGTGCCGGAGGGGCTGGGACGGCAGAACACACCTCATCCCAGGGCAGAGGAATCAGACTCACTTGTTTCCTGGGCACGTTCAAGAGAAAATCAGACTCCTTAACTCCCTCGTTTGAAAGCGAGCTCATTATTTTTAAAAAATGTCATTACTGTTGTTGGAATTTGAATTTCAAGTCAAAGTTGTATACAAAATAGATGACCAGTAGATGAAATATTAACTGAAGGAGATGATTTTGCCACTCTGAGAAAAATCCTTGTTATTAATCTTCACCAGAGTGTTCTTAGGGCAACTGTTCCTAATTAAAAGCAGGTTAGGCTGCCCCATCCCAGCACTGTCTGGGGATGACAGGAACCAGTTTGTCTGCGCCCAGATTGACGGATGTGTTTTTGCACATGGCCAGTGTATAATCCATCCACTTTGTCACGACTCGGCAATGGTTGCTGATCCCCAAATGACACTCTGGAAGATGCAGAGCAGAAGAGTTTTGGGAAGGGAGCCCTTCCTTTTTCCAGCCAGGTGGGGGAGTTTGAGAGGAAGCAGTGGGTTTGGTGTTGACATGGCTTGCCAAACCTGGGGTCGGATCCCTCAGCCTGGTCTGGACCTCTGTGAAAACCAAGAGACAAATAACGCTTCTAACCTGTCTTCTGAGCTGGGGAAGAAGGCAGCTGGGCTAGAGAAGAGATCACTAAGTCAATGATGGTTGTAGAGATCACTCGGGATGGGAGACGTGTGCTTAAAGTAGATAAAGGACCAAACAGGGTGGCCTCTCAGTATCTGTATTGCAAACCATAATGCCCCAAAGTAGAGAGAGAGTAAGAAGGAAAGTGCCTGCCATAGAGGCAGGGTCTGGGGTGGGATGGGCGTGGCGGAAGGGATACCGGGAACACTGGCGCTGGGAAAGTTACACTGATGGAGGGTGGGTGTTCCATCATTGTATGATTGAAACTCGATCATGAAAACTTTGTAACTGTATCCCACGGTGATTCAATAAAAAACAAAAACAACAACCAACAACAAAAAGAGACATTTATATCTCCTTGATTACAGAGGATAGAATTCTCTACATTTCCTGCTCCACCATGCCAACCAACAGGACCCTGTAAGACAGCCACATATGTGAGTCTCACTGTGTGATCACAACTTTGTGTTGCTTTGAAAAAAATTGTGACATAAAATTTATGATTTTTTTTTTTGCTTTTTGGGTCACACCCAGCGATGCTCAGGGGTTACTCCTGGCTTTGCACTCAGGAATTACTCTTGGCAGTGCTTGGGGGACCATATGGGATGCCGGGGATTGAACCCGGGTCTGCCGCGTGCAAGGCAAATGCCCTATCAGCTGTGCTATCACTCCGGCCCCTAAAATTTATGATTTTTAAGTTCATTAACATTAGTAACGTGTTAACTTTTTAATTGAAGCACTGTCTGCATTTTAGGGTATGTTTGGTTCATTCCGACTATACCAAGGTGGCCTGAAAAGCAGATCAGAGCACTTTTATAAATGAGTTCTTTCCACAGCAGTGATCTAAAAAGACTTGGTGACATAGGAAACAGATGCCTTCCTTCCTTCCTTCCTTCCTTCCTTCCTTCCTTCCTTCCTTCCTTCCTTCCTTCCTCTATTTCTAGGTAGCTGACCCAAAGCATATTTATTTTATGATGGAAGCAATGGTTTGTCTCCAGGAGAAACTGAACTTAGCAAAGAAACATAACAAAATAGAAATGTTGGAAGACCTTGACCCCAGTGTTTAGAGAGGAGAAGGCAGAGAAGGAAAGAAATCAAGGAAGGAAGAAGAGAATGGGAAGTAATGGGTGAACAGGGATCAGGGGCAGTTATCCTGGTGATCTGTGTGAGGGGTGTAGCCATATATCCAAAACACAGACTTAATAACACTAAAAACATGAGATTGAAGCTGAACTTTGTAATGTGCCTGTCAAGTTGAAGGCAGGGGTTGGAGTGGGGTCAGGATGGGAGATGTGTGCTGAAACTAGATAATAGACTGAACATGATAAACTCTCAGTATCTGTATTGCAAACCATAATGCCCAAAAGGAGAGAGAGTGAGAGAGAGAGAGTATGGGGAATATTGTCTGACATGGAGGCAGGGGGAAGAAGGGAAATGGGGGGCGGGGGTGTATACCAGGAACATTGGTGGTGGGGAATGTGCACTGGTGGAGGGATGGGTGTTTGATCATTGTGTGATTGTAACCCAAACATGAAAGCTTGTAACTATCTCACGGTGATTCAATAAAATTTTAAAAAAATGTAAAAAAAAAAGAACTATGGGAACTTGGAGGGAAGTTGGCACTGGTGGTGGGATTGGTGTTGGAATATCATACACCTAAAACTCAGCTATCAATAACTTTGTAAACCACAATGCTTTAATTAAATTAAAAATTATTTAAAAAATGTTGGAAGACATTCAAGAGCAGCTGGTTACCCTTCCCACCCCCCACCCCACCCAAAGGTGATATTCCTGAAAGAGGCTCAGCCACTTTTTCCTCGTACCTGAATGCGAGGCCCTCTTGAGCATCCTCAGTTTTCCCGTCTTGAGATCCTCCAGCTCTCTTCTTTTTCCACTGTATCCACCCAGCATCTCTGTGATGGGAAAGGCGCTTCCACGGGAGTCAGCTCAGGGAGTCATTAAAAGAAGAAGAAGCTTAAACGGTAGGCATTTATGTTCTTTGAATTCCCAAGACTGGAAATTCAAAATCAAGACAGCAATGAGGTGGGTTTCTAAGGTCTCTCTCCCTGCTTTGTGGATTCTCATCTTTTGCTGCCTCCTCATGTGACAGACCCGCTGTGTATGGGCACGCCAGGTTCTCTTCCTTATTTGAGGGGAGGTTTGGCCACACCAGTCATCCTGATTCAGTGCTCAAGAGTGAACCCTGGTGGTGTTCTGGGGGATCACATGTGGTGCTGGGGATTGAACTAGAAAAGTGACTATTGTGATTGCTTGAAAGGAAAATGCCTTTACCGCTGTCCACACACACTTTCTCTCACTCACTCTTTTTTCCTCTCTCCCTATTTGGGTTTTAGGCCACATCCAGCTATGCTCAGGGCTAACTCCTTTTTCTGTGCTTAGGGATCACTCGGTGGTGCTCAGGGGGACCATATATGATGTCAGAATCTAATTAATGTGTGCAAGGCATCAATGCCATTGGGTTAGGACCCCCTCCTGATGTGCTCATTTAAATATAATCACTTCTTTAAAGATTTCATCTAACTAGCAGGTCCTGAAACATGGAAGTCCTACCATTCCTGCCTGGGGTTGCTAAGAGGTATCATCATCTCAGCACAACCCAATGCTCAAATGAACCACTTCTGAATGAATTAAAATGATGTCTTTTAATTTTTTTCAACAGGCTTCAGAAACCAAAGGAGGACTGGATCCCAAAGCTGGGAGAAACACAAGAAAACAGCTTCACAAGGGTTCCAGGGTACATGGGCACTTGAGCTGCTTTTTTTTTTTTTTTTTGCTTTTTGGGTCACACCCAGTGATGCACAGGGGTTACTCCTGTCTCATGCACTCAGGAATTACTCCTGGCAGTGCTTGGGGGACCATATGGGATGCTGGGAATCAAACCCAGGTTGGCCGAGTGCAAGGCAAACGCCCTACCTGCTGTGCTATCATTCCAGCCCCTTGAGCTGCTTTAAAATCATTGGTTTCCCAGATGGTTTGAACACCTGATCCTGTTGGTAGGTCTGAAGTGTGGGATTGTCTTTGGAGGTTTTCTGCTTACCCGTTTGCTTTCATTGCACCGAAAGATGTTCATATCAGAAACAGTGCCAGTTGTACTGGGATGATTTCTCATTTCCAAGCCAGCAAGGGTCAGATAATTGCAGGTATTGGATAAAGCCAACAGGTTCACGCTACATGGTGCAATGAACTGCTTCTTCCTTTCAGAGACAACTGTTGCCACTGCTTATTTATGACTCTTGAGCAGGTTAGGGGTCTTATATGCAATGAGACATATAAGACATTATTATTTCTTGCTTTTATCACAAATGAAATTTACAAGGTCTTGTGTGTGAGAGGTTCTTCACAAGCTGAAGATTCGTCCTCCATGGATTAATCATTAATCACTCAATTTTACTCATCACTGATTGCCAGCTCAGTGCACTCTGTTTCTGGTTTCCTGTTTCTCTTAAATGTTTTCATGTTGTGATGGGCACTTGCATTTCCTCTATTGACTTCTGTTTCTATTATTCTCACTCCAATTTTTTATGTTCCTAGTAGTCAAAAGGTCAGTCATTAAAATTAATATTTCAATGTCTTTTTAATTTTCACATTAGTTGTCAATTCTTTTCATTTGGACCTACTTAGGTGAATAGGGCAGATAAAGATTGTCTTTTTTTTTCTTTTCTCTTTTTGAGTCACACCTGGCGATGCACAGGGGTTAATTCTGGCTTTGCACTCAGGAATTACTCCTGGCAGTGCTCAGGGGACCATATGGGATGCTGGGGATCAAACCCGGGTTGGCCACGTGCAAGGCAAATGCCCTATCCACTGTGCTATCGCTCCAGTCCCATTAAAGATTGTCTTTATTGAGCAAAATATAGTGGTGCTTCCTCTCCTTAGTTTTCAAATATATATATCACAAGGTTATATAGGTATATTCTCTAGGACTGAAAAGAAAGCTTACTGAAAAGAAAGATCACCCTGTGTAATCTCTTGAGACCACAGAAAATTATGTGGATCAAGAAAATGCCTCGGGGGCTGCAGCAATAGCACAGTGGGTAGGGCTTTTGCTTTGCACGCGGACAACCCGGGATTCCCAGTATCCCATATGTTCCCCTGCACTTCCAGGAGTGATTCCTGAATGCAGAGCCAGGAGTAACCCCTGAGCATTGTCGGGTGTGACCCAAAAAGCAAACAAACAAAAGGCCTGGAAGTTCTGAGGGAAAATCCTGTTTCTTTCTTTTCTTTTCTTTTGCTTTTTTAAATTGCAGTAATCTCAGGATAGGTTCAGTATCGTGACCTTTGTGGTGTGTGCATCACAGATAAGATACTTAATCTAGAAACCACAGGAGACATATGTGATTTTCCAAGCTGAAGATCCATTCTCCACTTCCCAAACTAAAGGCCCACAGATAAAGGGGCCATTTCTTTAAAAAATTTTTTTATAAAATAGTTCACAATGTTTGATTACATTTAATATTCAGACACCAATCCCATCATCATTATACCTTCCCAACACCATATTTCAGATATTTCCATCCGGAACCCCAATCCCTGTCCCAAAGCAGACATGAAATAATATATTTTGTTTGTTATGAAAAAACACTGAAATGCTACAAAAAAGTATCCTTAGAAGAAAGACTGTGAAGATTGTTGTATTTCACCCAGGGGTCATTAAACCCTTCTACAAGAGATCACTAACATGTTATTAAGGATTGAGTCTTATGTGCTTTTATGTATATATATATATATATCTGTAAAAATATATTTCCCTCTAAGGTTGATTGCCTTATACTTTGAATGCCATCAAATGTGGTGCGGTACTCTCAGAGTATGGGTAGGGTATGTGGTATGAAGTGTCGTGTGGCCGTGAATGTGGCCGCCTGGTCCAGGAATAGGTTCACTCATGGGGAGGCTCAACCTGGGCGTGTGGAGAGCGGCCATGAGCATGGCAGAGGTTAAGTTCTGGAGGTTCTTGGCTGCCGCGGCTGGGTCCCTTGGGGAGGGGAGGGGCCTCACCCACCCCCCTCCGGGGCACCCTGAGTGAAACAGCCTGGTGAGGGATCCAGCGGCACGGATATGGTGAGTGTCATATTATGCTTCCTTCCTGGGGAGAAGGACATGTATTCTGGATGGTGGCCAAAGACAAGATTATCTGGTGCTGGCTAGAAGTGGCTTATGGGTGTGACTGCTGAGTTAAGGGGCCATTTCTTGATGGGGAAAGCCTTCTACAAAATATCAGATAAAACTTATTCCAATGAAAATAAGTTGGAATGCCCTCAACATCAGAAAAAGACTGATGTGGGTATCTTCAACTTAATTTCCATAAATACTTTCTGAGATTAAAGCATGATATAGAGTCCAGGGGGAGAGCTAACGGGCATGGCTTACATGAGGCCCAGAATTAGATTTTTGGCATCTCATGTTCCCTCCTTCTAACCCAGACCACTGAGTGCAGCCCTGGTGACCTTGGGTACCACAGTTCCAGCACCAAAGCCTGCCAGACCAGCACAGCTGCTCAATGACAATGTGGGTGTCCCCTTGGCCCCTGAGGGCCCAGGGAGCTTCTTTCTCCCCAAAATATGAGATAAACTTCACAATAGATATAAAAGCAAAATAGCTACAAAAATGAAATTAGTGGCAGGCTGATACAGCCACAACAGTTAAATCCTTCAGTCAAAGAAGGATTCAGAACAGAAATATTAGAAAAAATGGTAAATAATCTACCCTCAGGACTTCAACAATGAATAACAGCTAATGTCTCAGGCAACAGAAATAGGTCACTGTCACTGTCACTGTCATCCCATTGCTCATCGATTTGTTTGAGCGGGCACCAGTAATGTCTCTCATTGTGAGACTTATTGTTACTGGTTTTTGGAATATCCAATACGCCATGGGTAGCTTGCCAGGCTCTGCCGTGCGGGCGTGATACTCTCAGTAGCTTGCCAGGCTCTCCGAAAGGGGCGGAGGAATTGAACATGGGTTGGCCACATGAAAGGCGAATGCCCTACCACTGTGCTATCGCTCCAGCCCAACAGAAATAGGTAGGATTAAAAAGTAATTAATGGATTTAATCTCCAGTACCACTCACAGACACACAATTAGAAATTGTTTCTCCATGTGGAACTTACTTGACTAGGAGGCTTCTAGAAAGTACTCTGAACAATACTTCACTATTTCTCTCAGATATGTGCATTTCTGCAATTTTTAAAAAAGTGCCTTTCTGTACTGCATAAAATATGTGTATAAGAGAAGCACCTGTGGAGCCGGAGTGACAGAACAGTGGGTAGGTCATTTGTTGCACATGGTCTACAAGGTTTGATCTCCGGCATCCGCTCTGGTCTCCCGAGCACTGCCAGGAGTAATTCCTGAGTGAAGAGCCAGGGATATGCCCCGAGCATTTCCGGGTGTGACTCAAAAAGCCCCCACCCTCCAAAAGAAAAAGATACATATGAGTAGCATTCTTAGGGGCAGATTGGACATGAAAGTTACCCGAGAGGGGAGTCTCTTGCCTTTCTCTGTCAGCAGAGGTGAGGGGATGTTCCTGAGGGCGGGGGGATGTCGTCACGAGAAAGAGCAGGTGTGTCCTGTCTATATTCTCCCACTAATTGTTGTTTCAGTTGAAAAGTGAATACTAACACAAGCCCTTGTGCTCCTGAGGCCGGGCTGACTAGCAGCCTCCTGAGTTTGCCACGTGGCCCCCTGTTCGGATGTGACAGCCCAATGACAGCCACCTGTAACAACACTGACACTCCACATGGCTTGTCAGAAATGAGTGGTACCTCCTCGTGCACTGATAAATAGCTTGTCCCCTCCCCATCTTATAGGGTGATGATTTGGGACCCTTACAAAGGCCAGAGGCCACCAAGGCCAGGGCCCCCAGTGAGTGCATTACCTCACTCTTGAGAAATTCAGCCTGTTATTAGGCAATCTTTTTTTTTTCTTTTAGAAGAATGCTTTCCATTTTCCATTTCTGGACTACTTTGCATGTGACTTGGTGACATCATTTTCCTCTTAGGCTTATGAGGGCAGCTGTGACACTGAGATGAGGCCGACCTGGAAACTGCCTGGTGGGTGGCTCATAAAGAAATACAACCCAAACTGGTTGCAAGGTATGCAGAGGCCCTGCCTTTGGTTTTCCCATGGAAGCCCCTATTTCCACCAATTTCATGTCTGCGAAGGTGAGTCTCATCTAATGCCTTTCAGGTAGACCTTGGAGATTGCGCAGGTGACCCTGGAGGCCACGTTACCTAGAACCCCAGGCTCTCCTTTTCCTTTTCCTGGCACTCCTGGGAGCAATTGACAGTGGACCGGGGAGCAGAGAGAATCATAATTATGGCTGAGCCTGGTTCATCACTCAATAGGGACCTGTATTTCCACATGTGCCCTTATAAATCTCTTCACTAAATCAGGACCCTGATGTAAAGACCTGTTTCCCAAGGGAACTTTTTAATGTAAGCCAAAGTTTGGTTTGGGCTGACTGTAAAACAAAAACTTTGTGAAATGGGCTTACTCGTGATCATTGCAGCGTTAGTAGAAAATCTTATTTACTCTGCCTGAAAAGCTAAGCGAAAACCATCCCCAGTGAACAACAAAAGAAATAGTCTTCAAAATAATTAATAAAGCTCAATTTCTACATATATTTGTCCTATGAAAGTGAAGTGTAGAGTTGGTGGAGTAGGAAGTATATAACTTGGGGCAATGCCACTGTTATTCTGTTGCTTTCAAACTGAATAATGTTTTTCCCTTCTTATAGTAATTACTCCTAAGGGCTAAGTAATGGAACTGTGACAAATTGCATTATCTGGTTGTTCTGTGTCCTGGGACAACCATACAACCTAGAAACTGATTCAGCTGGATTCAGTGTGGATTAAATCTTGAGCAAGTACTGTTGTGGAGTTAGCCGCCAAAGGCACTCTATCCTGCTGTCTCGATTGTCCTCAGAGGAACTTCTGTCTGGTCAGCACTCTGAGAGCCAAGTCGTCCTTTAAAACCTGGATTGGTTGATGCAGTATGTCAAAATGCAGACAGGCTGCTCAAGCAAGCGCGCATGGAGGGAAACCAGTGCTTCGATGGCTGCTGGCTACATGATTCGTGATTTGTTTGGATAATGCCAGTTCTAGAGCTGTGCCTTTCGCTTCCTTACACTGACCCCTCAAACCTCTGAATCTGAACGGGAAAATTAGTCACTGAAACTAATATTAAAAATGACTGTTAAGAAATGGGCTTTGGAATCTTTGGAATCCTACAAAGAGAAATAAAACCAACCAACCCATCAGCCCAGGGGCCCACTCAATGTTGTGTGAACTTCTGGGTTGAAAATAGCCTGATTGGAAGAGGTAGTCCAGCAGGTGGGATGCTAGCTGTGCACAGGGCTGACGTGGGTTCAATTCCTAACACCCCATATGGTCCCCTGAGCTTCCCCTCCCCCTGGATTGAACCTTGAGCACAGTTAGGTGTGTCTCCCCTCACCCCTCTCAGTAACCTGCCTTTTCTGCAGGGAAAGGCACCCTCTGTGCTCCTATTATCATTTTAGAGATGATTTTGTGCATGACCTATAAACCCCAGAAGTCCTTAAAGTCCACAGGAAACTTTCCAGAGACACGTTTGTTAAACTTGGGCAAAAGTCATCCATTTGCCCAATTCCAGATTTCTTGGGATGGGTATTTGTTGCACGTCAGTCTTTGCAGTACTTGCTCTGACCATTGAGCTTCTTCCCTCCATTTTCCTTTTAGATGCATCGAGCACTGCTTATTTCTCAATTAGCAGAAGTTAGTTTGACCGTAGGGGAGAAATGTCCTTTACACTCAGATATACACGTCACTTAATCCAGACTGAGCCTCAGAGAGATTATAATATTATGTTTATGTTGTTAGTGAAAGAAAGCTTTAATACTGTAGTACACTCTTTAAACTGATCTTCTTGTTTATATTAATGCATTTTGAATTTCCAGCTTTTAGTCCAGTGTCCTTCCAAATTGATTTTCCTGTTTCTAATGCACATTAGGAACTAGGTTCAAAAGGCAGTGGGGGCTGCAGAGGATGAGTAAGATAAATGAAATAAAAATAAATAATTGACTTATGGAAAATGCTTAGCCTTAATAGATATCAACAAATATGCCTTAAAATCCCCCTATCAAATTATTTACAAAAAATAAAGAGAGTTGGCAAGGCTCTGATACTGAGCACTAGATTAGACTTCTGTGGGAGTGTCTTGAGAGAGATTCAACTCAAAGGTCTGGAAGGAAGGACAAGGTGGGAATAGGAGGGAATGTTCTAGAAGGATGAATTCTTCTGTGAGGACTTGAAGAAGCAATGAAGGCTGGCAGTGAGGGACCACACATATGTCATCCTACTATGGTTGACAGTTTTCCTTCCACCACTATCAAGCCTTGGAGATGCATCCTTGGCACATGAGCTTAATCTCATTCATTTGGATATTTCCATGATATACTGTAGGTTGAATAAAAACTTTATCTACCCATTATCAAAAGAATGGATAATTAGATTGTTTCCAAACTTTGTAGTCACTAACAAGGCTACTCTGAACATCTTTGCTTATGTTTTCTTCTGCACATTGAAGAATAATTTTCCAGGAGAGACTAAGGTGAGTGTTCACTGAGTCATGGATCATGCAGTAGGTAGCTTAATCACTCTAAATGTCTGTGCTAATAGAAATGCCCAGTAGCAATGCTCAAGGACTCTTATTTTCTACTAGCAAATAGGATCCAACAACTCATCAAAAAGATCATACATCACGACCAAGTGGGATTCATCCCAGGGATGCAAGGATGGTTTAACATTCGGAAATCAATCAACATAATCCAGCATATCAACAAAAGTAAAGATAAAAACCATATGATCATATCAATAGATGCAGAGAAAGCATTTGACAAGATCCAACATCCTTTCATGATGAAAACCCTCGCCAAAATGGGGTTTGGAGGAACTTTCCTCAAGATAGTCGAAGCCATCTATCACAAGCCAACGGCAAGCATTATCCTCAACGGGGAAAAACTAAGGGCCTTTCCTCTGAGATCAGGCACAAGACAAGGATGCCCACTCTCACCACTCCTCTTCAATATAGTACTGGAAGTACTTGCGATAGCTATTAGACAAGAAAAAGAGATTAAGGGCATCCAGATAGGAAGGGAAGAAATCAAACTCTCACTATTTGCAGACGACATGATACTATATCTAGAGAAGCCTAAAACCTCTACTAAGAAACTCTTAGAAACAATAGACTTATACAGTAAAGTTGCAGGCTACAAAATTAATACCCAAAAATCCATGGCCTTCATATATGCAAACAATGAGGCAGAGGAAAGGGACATGAAAAAAGCAATCCCATTCACAATCGTGCCCCAGAAAATCAGGTACCTCGGAATCAGCTTAACCAAGGAAGTAAAAGACCTTTACAAAGAAAACTACATAACGCTACTCCATGAAATCAAAGAGGACATGAGGAAATGGAAACATATACCCTGCTCGTGGATAGGGAGAATCAATGTTGTCAAAATGGCAATACTCCCTAAAGCATTATACAGATTCAATGCGATCCCTATAAGTATACCCATGACATTCTTCAAAGAAATGGATCAAGCAATCCTAAAATTCATATGGAATAACAAACGTCCAAGGATAGCTAAAACAATTCTTGGGAAAAAGATGATGGGAGGCATCACCATCCCCAACCTCAAACTTTACTACAAAGCAGTAACAATTAAAACAGCATGGTACTGGAACAAAGGCAGAGCCGTAGACCAATGGAACAGGGTGGAATATCCCTACACACAACCCCAAATGTATGACCATCTAATCTTTGATAAGGGAGCAAGAGATGTGAAGTGGAGCAAGGAAAGCCTCTTTAACAAATGGTGCTGGCACAACTGGACAACCACATGCAAAAAAATGGGTTTAGACCTTGACCTGACACCATGCACAAAAGTCAGATCAAAATGGATTAAAGACCTCAACATTAGACCACAAACCATAAGGTACATTGAAGACAAGGTCGGCGAAACCCTCCACGATATTGAAGATAAAGGTATCTTCAAAGGTGACACGGAACTAAGCAATCTAGTAAAAACAGAGATCAACAAATGGGACTACATTAAACTAAAAAGCTTCTGCACCGCAAGAGATACAGTGACCAGAATACAAAGACTATCCACAGAATGGGAAAGGATATTTACACAATACCCATCAGATAAGGGGTTGATATCAATGGTATATAAAGCACTGGTTGAACTCTATAAGAAGAAAACATCCAACCCCATCAAAAAATGGGGCGAAGAAATGAACAGAAACTTTACCAAGGAAGAAATACGAATGGCCAAAAGGCACATGAAAAAGTGCTCTGCATCACTAATCATCAGAGAGATGCAGATCAAAACAACTTTGAGATACCACCTCACACCACAGAGACTAGCACACATCCAAAAGAACAAAAGCAACCGCTGTTGGAGAGGATGTGGGGAGAAAGGGACCCTTCTTCACTGCTGGTGGGAATGCCGACTGGTTCAGCCCTTCTGGAAAACAATTTGGACGACTCTCAAAAAATTAGATATTGAATTCCCATTTGACCCAGCAATACCACTGCTGGGAATATATCCCAGAGAGGCAAAAAAGTACAATCGAAACAACATCTGCACATGTATGTTCATCGCAGCACTGTTTACAATAGCCAGAATCTGGAAAAAACCCGAATGCCCCAGAACGGATGACTGGTTGAGGAAACTTTGGTACATCTATACAATGGAATACTATGCAGCTGTTAGAAAAAAGGAGGTCAAGAATTTTGTAGTCAAGTGGATGGGCATGAAAAGTTTCATGCTGAGTGAAATGAGTCAGAAAGAGACAGACAGACATAGAAAGATTGCACTCATCTATGGTATATAGAATAACAGAGTGGGAGACTAACACCCAAGAACTGTAGAAATAAGTACCAGGAGGTTGACTCCATGGCTTCGAGGCTGGCCTCACGTTCCGGGGAAAGGTCAACTCAGAGAAGCGATCACCAACTACATTGTAGTCGAAGGCCATGTGGGGGAAGGGAGTTGCGGGCTGAATGAGGGCTAGAGACTGAGCACAGCGGCCACTCAACACCTTTATTGCAAACCACAACAGCTAATTAGAGAGAGAGAACAGAAGGGAATGCCCTGCCACAGTGGCAGGGTGGGGTGGGGGGGAGATGGGATTGGGGAGGGTGGGAGGGACACTGGGTTTACGGGTGGTGGAGAATGGGCACTGGTGAAGGGATGGGTTCCCAAACTTTGTATGAGGGAAGTATAAGCACAAAAGTGTATAAATCTGTAACTGTACCCTCACGGTGATTCTCTAATTAAAAATAAATAAATTAAAAAAAAAAAGGACTCTTATTTTCTCACATACTTGTATTTAGTGTTGGCAAGCATTTATTTGAACAATTTGATGGGTGTAAATCAGTTTATGTTAGCTTTTTCAGCTCTCCATTTACACATGAAATGCAAATTTCTGGAATATTTATGGGCATTCAGATTTGTTCTTGAGTAAATGCACTGTTTTCCTCTATTTTATATATTTACCATTTATTTCTGTTTTTTTTTTTTTTGGAGACACACTGGTAGTGCCTGGTGAACCATATGTGGTGCTGAGTTACAAACCTATATCTTTTCTATTTCTTCATGGACGTTATGTATTCTACATGTTAACAAATCAGTAAGGGGGCTGGAAAGATGGTGCTGAGGGTGGTGTACTTGCTTTACACACTGACCTGGGTTAAATCCCTGTTATCCCATATGCTCTCATGAGTGCAGGGCCAGAAGTGACCCTTGAACATTGCTGGGTATGACCCAAAACCAAAACCAAACAAAAATTAAGGATACAAATTTCAAATATTTTCATGTTTTTCATCTATTTTATTTTAAACCTTTATTATGGTCTCTCATTTCACTCAACATTAATTTTAATTTAGGCAAAGATTTCTATCTTTTTGTATATAATTTATACTTTCTATGACTTATTCTAAAATTCTGAAAATTTGTTTTGGAGGGTGTTATTTGGGCCACACACAATGATGCTCAGAGCTCACTTCTGGTGGTGCTCGGGGAGGCCATATATGGTGCTGAAAATTGAACCAGGGTAGGCCACATGCAAGGCAAATGCCTTAACCCCGTACTATATCTCTGGTCCCATGTTCTGGACATTTTGTTTTTCATAAGTAAGTTTTTAATTGGTCCAGAGTTGATTTTGTATATTTTCTGAGATAGTGTTATAATATTTTTTCAATAGCTAACTATTGAAATCTTGAAATAATTCCTTTTCTATTTTATTTATTTAACCACAGGCAGATAAATGACTTCATCAAGCAAAACTATAGAAATCCTCTGAAAGGCAGAACACACCATGTATTGCTATAGACACAGGCATTCCAGGAGGGCCTAAAAGATGGTGATTACTGATCTAATTGAGTTTGAATTCAAACTCTCTCATATGTAAACAAAATGGAAAAAAATGTTAACAAAATGAATCAACTTGAAAAAGTTGGAATTGAAATGAATGTAATTGGAAAGAAGTTTGGGATAGAAAGATGAGCTGTCCACATTGATTTCAAATGGTTGGAAGGATTGGAATATAAGCCTCTGCACTAGATTCTGGTAATTTTAAAATGAAATAAATAGAATGCTTATTAAGCCAATCCTAAGAGCCTGAACTAAATAAATGGGAAAAAATATTGTCAATGGGGAGCAAGGGATATGAAAATTGCTTTTTTGGGGGAAAAATGAATTGAACTGAAAGTATCAGGATTTGACTCATTTCAAACCATTTCCAATCTACTTTTCCTCTTTTCCAATCTACTTTTACCCTTTTGAAGAGACTGACGTACTAAACATTCACATTTCTTAAAACTTTTGCTGCCCCAGGTAGCCATGAGGCTGAGTTTTGGCTTATACTGCAAGTGGGAGCTTTTCTTCCTGTACAAAAGGGAAACTTTCTGGGGCAAAGAGTGAGACCTTCTTCCCTGGAAATGAGAAGTGGGATACAACTTGGTGTCATTGTCTTGTGATTCTAAAGGCAGATCTTTCGGATCTCTCTGCATGGCATTCTGAGCACTTCTGTCAGCCTAATCTTTCTACCCTTAGACTTTTTATTTACTTTTTTTTTTGCTAGAGAAAATAAACCCACATGTATACCAATATTTATAGTGAAAGTTTTTTCTTTTTGGGTCACACCCAGTGATGCACAGGGCTTACTTCCAGCTCTGCACTCAGGAATTACTCCTGGCCGTGCTTGGGGGACCATATGGGATGCTGGGATTTGAACCCTGGTCAGTTACATGCAAGGCAAATGCCCTACCCGCTGTGCTATCACTCCAGCCCCCAATAATGAAAGTCTTTGTGCTTTAAATTTATTTATAGCCAAATGTAGGCCACAGCTGGATTAATTCATTATACGTTCAGTAAAGTTTAGTAATTACTCCAGACAATACTGGGGGCCATATAGGATACTGGAGATCGAATTTAGCTTAGGCTTGTGCATGGTAAGTGCCCTACTCACTGTACTATCTTTTGGTTCTTGATAACTCATTAATTTATGCACTCATCCATTTAATAGATAGCACTGCAAATATATCAATGGTGAGCACTAATGAAGTGAAGTAAGACTGAACAAAAAGAGAGGCAATGGCTTGTATTTTGTGCATATGCAAAGTTTAGTCTCGGATAGTAGAAATAAGACAAAACCGTGGTGAACCCCGTGTGCACTAACATTTGACTTAAAGCTTTTATCAGATGATCTTCTATAAGGATCCGAGATTTATTGTGGCAACTTTGTTGCTATATAAACCTCTTTGTACCTCAAAAACTTTATCTTACAAATATATATCATGTGCTCCTACAGTCATATTATAAATAGTCATGGGGCTGTTTTGTAGCATGTTCAGTATTTTATATGGCACAGCAATTCATAGAAAGTTCTTTTTGGAACTCTGAGGCATTTGATTCAAGAGGCTCAAATACTCCAATATACCTGCTGTAGGCACAGGATGGTGTCTGTTCTGTTGGAGTGGCCTTGAAAGACACTTCTCGTCTACTATGATTTTATGTCACTCTCCTGTGCAGGTAAGGTACAAGAAGGCAGAGAAAAACACACTGAGAGCCAAGGGTCAGATTTAGAATATAAATCCTTGAGGCCTGTTGTCCTTTAATTATGATATTCCTTATCAGGACTAATGTCTTATTTGTACATTTCAGAGGTTCAATTTTCTTTTTTTTTTAAAAAAATTATGTGTCATTCTATTTTCTGGAGCACACACGGATCTAATCTGACTTCTTGCATTTCTGACCAGTCCTAGATCTACATTGGCAGTGAACAGCCTTTCCCATTTCTAGTTTCTGACCTAGATGAATACATCCCACAGCAAGGATAGGTCTGTTGCAACCTGCTTGCTCAGCAATGTCCTGGCACTCTGACCAAGGGCTGGACATAGGGAGGCCTAAGGTGGGGCTGGCGGGGAATCAGGGCACAGCCATGGAAGGGCCTAACCCTAGCCTTCCTTGGCCCGAGGAACCCTCCAGAGGATGAATTGGAAGGCATTTAGAAATGGTCAGTTCTCCTTGGATTTCATTAGCGTTCCATGAGCCCATTGTTAAGAGTTTTGCAATAATCCTGCTCTTGGCTTTGCTTGTGCAGCCTGTGACCTGAGTTGCCCCAGGGTCTACCCCTAGTACTTTCCATCTGATCAGACTTAAGACTGAGGGTACGGAAGATGCAGCTGAAAGTTCAGGCTTTAGGAGGCTGGAGGTACAATAAAGCAGGTAGGGCGCTTGCCCTGCATGTGGCTTACCCAAGTTTGATCTTCCACATTCCATATGCTTTCAGAAGATGGCAAGGCTTCCCCAGATGGCAAGGAGTAATTTTTGAGCATTGAGCCAAAGATAATCCCTGAACATCTCCTGGTGTGGCCTAACAACACCCCCTAAAAAAGGGGGGGAGCTTTAAATTATGGGAAACTTATTAATTCATGATGAGGGTCTGAAATGTCTTCTCCTGAAAAACCTTTTAACTAAGGTGTCCAGGCTAAATTTATTTTCCTTTAAAAATATTTTTTTTGTTCATCTTTTTATTGTAAATTTCTTAGACCCAGATGGTGCAGCACTGGACCAAGGAAGCCACAGTTGTTAGATTTTGCTTCTAGCTTACAGAAATACATTGTGAGATGATGTGGTGTTGTTAGGGTGTTTGTCTTTCTCTACCCTTTTTGAATGTTATGCTTTTTAAAAAGAAATTCTATGCTTATAAGATTAAAGCTTTGCTCTAAAGAGTTTTTATTTTCTACAAAGTCATTTACTCTTTTGTTTGTTTCAGAATTTGCTTGTCCATCTACAATGACCCCAGAGCATCTTTATTTGATATAAACAAAAAAAGATTCGAAAAATTCAATGAATCCCACTGTTGGTTAACATTAGCATTGGCTTAGGCTGAATTGGCTTATCCTGGCTTCAGAGCGCAAGTTATCTTTTGAGGTTGCTTCTACTTTGGAGAGAATAGATATTGCAACTTTCCATGGAGAATACTACTCGGTTGACTTGTTTTTCCTCTCCATGATGTTAGAAGAAAAAATCTCCTTGATCGGGAGGCTCACCTCTCGGCCAAAGTGGTGGTCCATCTGTGATACCATTGGCTGTGCCCGGGAGTCTCATGTTCTACTGATCTAGCACTCAGCCTTGGGATGGGAAAATAGTGCTTCTGTGGTTTTACATGGGTGCACCTGAGGTCTCAAGAAGGCCACAACTGAGCCAAATTCCTAAAAATTAATGGTGATGGTGGGACAAGACAATGACGATGGGGGTGGATGTGAGATGGAGAATAGATCTTTGAATTTCAACTTCCCAATGCAAGTCCGCAAGTCCTTGCTGCCAAGCGGGCCTACGGGCCAACTTGTTGAGTGCAGTTAAATTTGATACGCCAGAACCAGACACAAAGGACTAGACTGAACAATGCTGGCCTTGCTGTTTTCTCCTTTGTGTGACAGTTTTTCATTATTTCTTGTCTTTCAAAATTCCTTTACTATAATATCAAAAAACATGTTCATACTGTTCCTTGCAAAGATTGAGTCAATTCCCCACTATGATTTCTTTTCCTCCCCTTCATCCTTTAAAAATTGATTTATCATCAGTACACGATAGTATAGAAGTTCAGGGCTGCAGCTTCACACCTTTATATGCATATAGCACTCATCACATTTATCACTGAAGTTCCAGCAGCAGTCCACCAAAAAATGACCGTCTGTCCATGCCTCCTTCCTCTCCCTCTTTTCCTTTGGTAATCACCATAGTTTTCACTGAATCTAGGAGTTTTGTGTGTGTGTGTGTGTGTGTGTGTGTGTGCGTGTGTATGAGTTTGCTTACATGAGTGAAAAACATTTGTAATTGTTCTTCCTGTCCTTCCTTACTTAATTTAACATAATTATCTTAAGTTCAATTCTTTTAAATTGTGGTCTATATTCACAATGAAATGCTATTCAACTATGAGAAAAGATGAAACTTTTCAATTTGCTGCAATTTGGATAGAATCAGAAGTTCCACTAACTGAAATCAAAAGGAAAAAGACAAATACCGAAAGATCTCACTCATATGTGAAGTATAAAATAGCAAAGCAAGGACTTAGACGATCTCCACAGGCAACAACCACTGAGATATGCCCAACAGAATTATATGAGAATGCCAAGGGTGGACTAGGGGGAGGGGAGGGAGTTTGGGAATATGGTGGGGGATTCTTAGCACTTTAGTGGCGAGTATGGTGTGACCCTATTGGAAGTATAAAATAGTAATTTGGATCAATTACAAAAAATAATTTTAAATGTTCTATCCTTTTCTTCAAAGGCATAAATTTCTTTCTTTTTTAAAATGGCACAATGATGCTTTATTCAGTGTATATACTATAACTTCTTTACCCAGTTATGTGTTGTCAGTCATTTAGACTGATTCTAGGTTTTGACCCTCATGAATTAATACTGCTATGAACATAGAGATGCAAATATCTTTTTTTTTTTGATTTTTGGGTCACACCTGGCGATGCACAGGGGTTACTTCTGGTTTTGTACTCAGGAATTACTCCTGGTGGTGCTCAGGGGACCATATGGGATGCTGGGAATCGAACTTCGGTAGGGCGCGTGCTAGGCAAATGCCCTACCTGCTGTGCTATCACTCCAGCCGCCGCAAATATCTTTTTGATTTAGTGTTTTCATATCCTTCTGATTATTTTCTAAGATTATTTGTATTGCTGGATGATGTGGCATCTTCTTAACATTTAAATTCTTATTCTTATTCTTATTATTCTTATTTTGCACTTTAGGTCACACCTGGCAATGTTCATGGCTTATTCCTGGATTTGAACTCGGGAATTACTCCTGGTGGTGCTCAGAGGACCCTATGGAATGCTGGAGACTGAACCCTAGTCAGCTGCATGTAACCCTAGTCAGCTGTACTATTGCTCCGGCCCCCTCATAACATTTAAAAAAAAAGTCTTTTGGACCACACCTGGCAATATTCATTAACAGTACAGCTATAATTTCCTACTTTTTGAAGTATAATTTTAAAGTCAATTTCTTTTCTACTCATAAGACAGTAGAAAAGCAGAGGCTCGACGTATTCTGGTGATCACTGAGACAGTGCTTGGTACATAATAGAAGCTCCAGGACGTATTTGTGGAATCAATGAGTGGTTGTAGAATCAGTGACCTTGGGAATTTCAATCTCAACTTATTGGTGAGAACACAAATAACAACTAATGTTAATTTAAAGGTCATTTAATAAATGTTAGTTTAATTTAATAATTATAAAATCCTAGGGCTGTAGCCATAGTACAGAAGGTAAGGCACTTTCCTTGCACACAGAAAAGCTGGGTTCAATCCCCCGCATCTCAATGGCCCCCTAAGCACTGCCAGGAATGATCTCTGAGCATACAGACAGGAGTAGGTCTCAAGCACTGCTGAGTATGGCTCCAAACCGAACCCCCCGCCCCCCCCCACCTGGTAGAAAGGTATCAAAAGGTATGTTTCTGTCTTATAAATGACAAAAATCAAAGACTTTAAACACCTTAAGTTCTCATACTTGCAATGATCATATTATAAAATTTTGACCTGGGTTATTTCTTGTCTGTGCAGTTAGATTGGGGAGATTGGTAAGTGTTTGAGTGGCTCATTAAGTGAATGAATGTCTTAACTAATTATTCCGTGCTTCTTGTGTATTTGTTCAGAAAGCAGTTTTACAGCTAAATGATAAAAGACCACTGGAAATGGTAGTACTGCTCATAATATTTTACCAGCCCTGTAGCTACACAAATTTTGTTTTTAATTTATAATCTAGGGGTCAGTTATGGAGACTCAGTACAAGGAGTTATATAGGTACAGTGGATGAAAACATCAAACAGGAGAACATTGGTGTTTTGAAGACTAAAACAGCCTCTTTGTATTTTTTTCTTCTTCTTCTTTTTTTTTTTTTTTGCTTTTTGGGTCACACCCGGCAATGCACAGAGGTTACTCCTGGCTCTGCACTCAGGAATCACCCCTGGCGGTGCTCAGGGGACCATATGGGATGCTGGGAATCGAACCCGGGTCGGCCGTGTGCAAGGCAAATGCCCTACCTGCTGTGCTATTGCTCCAGCCCCAACAGCCTCTTTGCATTAATTAAAAATATGGATGACAATCCAAGTGAGACAAAGAAGGATTACGTTAGTGGTTCTTAAGCATTTGGGGTTCCTGGAGTTATTTGCTGGAAAAAAGTTATGGGGTTGATACAAAGTTATCTGTGATGGTACCCACCCGCATTTTGTCCATCTGACATAACTAAGGATGTGTGAAAAGACAGACAATTCTAATAGGATGTTCTTGATAGGACTGATGGAAACAACTTCTTAGTGATGTTTGACCCATCTTAGAGATTAAAGGAAAGAATGAAGGAACGAAGAGATTGAGAATAAAGGGAAGAGCTTCCAAACCTCACTACCACTATCACCATCAAGATCATCATCATTATCTGAATGAAAAAAGGTATTATTGATTGTTGGTTGATTAGTTGGTTGGATCTATACCAGGAGGATGACTTTTTTATTACAGTATTGGGGAAATAATTACAAAATTATAGTATTGGGGAAATAATTATCTTCTGATGAGGATGTGTGATATGTAAATATAAGCATCTATGCCATGGGGATGTGGCCACTCTTATTTAGCAAAATTTTCTTGTTCTTGTTCTTGACTCTTATTCTGTGTCAACTTTAAAATAGAAATGCAAGGGGATTTCCCTGATATTTGAAAAAAAAAGTCAGAAGAATTTTTTTAAATTTTGTATCGATTTATTGGAAATAAAAAGCCAGGAGAATTTTAAAGTTTGTTCTTTCTCAACCTTATAATCATAGTCTTGACCACCCACAGGCTAAACTAAAAGGCCCAGAGATAACTTTTCTAGACTAAAAAATAAGAATGAATTTATACACAGTTTAATTCAAAAGATACTTTTAAGGGTTATTAACATGGTGGTGTCAAAAGGTGTCATTTCACTCACAATGCATTTGCAAGATCTATTATGTGCGAGATTAATCACATGTAAATATTTAGCAGAAGTAAAACTAAATTATCTCCTGCAAAATGGACAGAGGAGTGAGACCCAGCCTGAGCAGAAGGGCTGTGTTTCACTCTCCTGAGCATCCCAACAGGGCTGCTTAGTCTCTGAAGCTGGACACAATCCAGAGGGATTTAGTTTTATGAGGTTTAATGTAAAGGTGTTGTATTTCATGAGATGAAATCATAACACAGTGGGATGCAAGAATTTTGAGAGATTATTTTTTCAGAGTATTGGCAAGCACTGTTCTCTAAGGAATTTTGCGTCCAAAGGAGAAATATAGATCTTCTTTCATTGGAGTGAAATGATAACTAATCTGTAGTCCTTATGGATGGCTGGGGTTGGACTGGTGTGATGGTTTGGAATACAAGTGGTCGTCTATGCTCTTCTTTGACCTCTTTTGGGATGCCTGTGTCTTCCAATACCTTTTTTTAAAAAAAAATTTTATTAGTGAATCACTGTGAGGTACAGTTACAAACTTATGAACTTTCGTGTTTGCATTTCAGTCATACAGTGATTGTTTACCCATCTGTCCGCCAGTGCCCATTCTTTTCCACCAATGATCCCAGTATCCCTCTCACCACCCCCACCCCATCCCCCACCACCCCACTCTGCCTTTGTGGCAGGGAATTCCCTTTTGTTCTCTCCCCTTTTGGGTGTTGTAGTTTGCAATAGAGGTATTGAGTGGCCATCATGTCTGGTCTATAGTCTTCCAATACCTTTAAAGTGTCAGGTACACGGGCAACAGGTCTTTGTCATCCTCCCCTCCCCGAGACTCCTAACCCATGATAAGGGACCTTTGTATTTGTTTATTGATCTATCACACTTCACCATTAAGCTATATACTCTGTTAAATCATATGCATTGATTGACTATGAATCTTGACAATCCTGATGAGAGCATTTGGCCAAGGCAAGAGGATACTATCGAGCTGTGTCTCAGGTTTCTTTCCTCTTTTACCGTTACTCTTATGCCTTCAGTTGAGAAAAGCGCTCTGTCTCTGTTTTACAGAAAGCTGAGCCATTCCCTTGACTTTGGTTTGACCTTTTTTTTTTTCTTTAACTTTGTGCTGGAATACATATAACTGTCCTTAGGCTAAACATCTCTCTACCTTCGTGGCCACTTCATCTCCAATTTCTTTGCAATGCAACATCTTGGACTAGGTTTCTCATGAGTGGCAGGAGGGAAACTAGACACTGTGGGGGTAAATCTGGTGCCTCTTCTGATTTCCTGATTTTGATGTGTACAGAAGGGAGTTTTCCTTCTCTGTTGCTGAGAGCCTTCTTGAAACATGGGGTAGGCCAGAATACTTTGGAAGTGCAATTAATTCAGCATGGGATTCTAGCAAAACTAATGTATGCCCCATTGTATGGAGCTCTTTTCCCAGGAAGATTTTTTTCCCCCCTTCTTCATTTCAGAAATAATAGATGCAATCTTAAGACTTAAAAAAAAATTCTGCTGTGGCGGACATATCATTTTTAATGATAAAAAGATGTGCAGATCGGAGCAGATGTGTTTGTATCAAATTGTGTGCCTGATGTATCTCATGTGTAGTCTCTAGTGAATTCTCATGGTAATGCTGATGAAACTTGCTTTTGTAGAGGAAGGGCTGCGGGAGTTATGAATTATAGCCATCCAGGAATAAATGTTACATTCCTTATCTTTCTCGAAGGCATTTCTGCAAAGGCATGTCCAAGCAGGCTGTCATCTGGAGAGAATCCAGCTTTAGGATGCTGTAAAGAGTCAAGCTCAGGGAGGTTAGACAGCTGGGGTCTAATCAGCAAGAGGTGCAAGCTCCTTTGCAGCTGTAGACCATCACCTGTCACCTTGGTTTCCAGGCTTTTCTGCTCACCTGAGCAGTGCACTCAGAGTGGAGATTTTTGCAGTCTGACCTGCTCAGAGGTTTTAGTGGAGGATCTTGGGAAATGGAATTTTTTTTTAACAGAACCAACCAGTTGATTATTATTATTATTGTGCAAGTCTGGAAGTTACTATCTGGGAATTATAAAGATGGGGGTGTATTGGTTGTGTTGTGGGGGGCACAGATGAGAAATAACATAAAGGGATTATTCTGCCTCTGCATTGGCTGAGAGGCAGGAAGAAGAAGACCATGTCAATGTTGTTGTCTTCTTCTTTTTTTCCCCTCTTTTTGGGTCACACCTGGCGATGCACAGGGGTTACTCCTGGCTCTGCACTCAGGAATTCCTTCTGGCGGTGCTCGGGGGACCATATGAGATGCTGGGAATTGAACCCGGGTTGGCTGCATGCAAAGCAAATGCCCAACCCGCTGTCCTACTGCTCCAGCCCCTGTTGTTGTCTTCTTGATAATGGCTCAGTTAGTCTACTTCTCTCCAAGTTAGTTTCTCCAAGACTGGTACCAAGGACTGGAGCACATACTTTACATACAGAGGCCCTGAGTTGATTCCAGGCACCTCATGGTCCCCAAAGACCTGTTTCCCCATCATACTACTGGGTGTGCCCCCCAAACCAAAAATATGTTCCCCAAAGATCTCCCTGATCCCCTCCCTCAAACCCCTCAAAGTATGTTTTCTCCCACTTTATTTAATTTCCCCACTTTATTTAAACACCGTGGTCTACAAAGTTGTTCATGATAATTTGTTACCCGAATTCAATATTCCAACCCCCAATCCTACCACCACTGTCACCTTCCCTCCACCATTATCTCCATTTTTTCTTGTATCCAGCACAATTCTTTTTTTTTTATTAGTGAATCACCATGAGGGTGCAGTTACAGATTTACATATTTCTGTGATAGTGTTTCCATCATACAAGTTTCGAAAACCCATCCCTCCACCAGTGTCCATTCTCCACCACCAATGAACCCACTATCTCTCCCACCCTCCAATCCCATCCCCTCACCCCACCCCACCTCTAACGCAGGGCATTACCTTTTGTTCTCTCTCTCCTTTTGGGTGTTGTCGTTTGCAATAGGGGTATTGAGAGGCCATCGTGTTCAATCTATAGTAAACTTCCAGTACGCATCTCCCTTTCCGAGCAGATCCTCCAATCACATTTTACTTGGTGTTCCCTTCTCTATCTGTTATCTCCATTTTTTTTTGCTTTTTGGGTCACACCTGGTGATGTACAGGGGTCACTCCTGGCTCTGCACTCAGGAATTACCCCTGGAAATGCTCAGGGGACCATATGGGATGCTGGGATTAGAACCCGGGTCGGCTGCGTGCAAGGCAAACACCCTACCCGCTGTGCTATCGCTCCAGCCCCTGTTATTTCCATTTTCTTAACCATCCCTCATGCCTGTCCCTGTAGCAGGCCTACAACAATCTATTTTCTGTTGCTTGTTACCACTAAATGGCTGAAAATACTTCAGTTAAAGAAAATTAGTGAAAGTTGCTGTATCTCACCATGGGGACATTAAGTCCTTGTCTGAGAGTTCTCTATGCTGTTGTTGCAACTTAAGCCTCTGTGTTAATGTTTTTGTTAGTCAAGATTAGTCGACTTCTATGTTGTGTTCCCATCCAATCTGGCGTGGTCCCACTGGGATGTTAGTATTTTAGTGTTTAGAGATGTTATGCGGTCATGAATGTGGCCGCACACTTCAGAAACTCCAGAATATTTAGTTGGGTAGTCTGGCTGGAGGCAGGGCTGCAGCTGTTGGAGTGAATGCGGAAGCCAGAACTTTGTCTCAAGTAGGTTTTTCTATGAAACTTGTCTTTTTTTTTTTCTAGAAGAAGAAAATGTTGTCACTCTCCAACCCTCCCCTTTTTGTCTAGTGGTCAGGAAAGGAGTGGGTATCTCTGCTCTACACCCACTATTATGTTGTTAACTTCATGTTAATCCCAATTCTGATGACCTTCCTGAGATTACTTTTACAACTGACTTCTAATCTTTCCCTTCCCCTGAAAAATGGTAGAGTTATATTAAATTGAACTCTCATTAGTTATTAATGTGGGGAAAATAAGATGATTATTTTAGTGGTGACTACATCACTTTCATTTGCTCTCTGAGTTCAGCTCTAACTGTGCCACACAAAGATTCATTTCATCTGGGTCCCAGCCAATAAATGTGGATTGGAGAGAGAATCAAAGAAGCCAAGTGGGTATTTGGAAAATTGCGTGTGCTGAAGTTATTTGATGCAATTAGCTGATATAAGTGATAGTTTTGTGAAGGTAGGGTTGTTCCTTTCTCCCCCTTTGTCACAATTCACAGCTATGGGTTTGATTCCTGGTAAGAAGGACAGTGTTTTTGCTTCTTTTGTTTCCAAATAAAAATACACCAAGTACATTAGGGTAAGACATGAAAACTAGAAACACACAGAGAGGAAGGTTTATGGTGAAAGCAAGTCCACTGCCCATTGCCCCAACAGCAGGCCTTTTCAGAATAGTTGCTCGAATACCCGTTCACTTGAAGTTCTGATGTGGCCGTTAAACTTCGTACCCAGGAAGGAGAGGAGACAGTAAATGACAACCCAGAACAGTTTCTATGACACTTTGTCAGTATGGAAGCCCTGGGGGGACTAGGTTAAGTGCTCAGCACCACACATTCCCCCCACTCTACTATGAGTGGCCCTAAGCACTGAGCCAGGAGTAGCCCCTAAGCATTGCTGGATGTAGCCTCCAAAAGAAAAGGGCAATGAAACCTTCCCCTCCTTCCTTTTGTGTTTCCTTCCCCCCTTTCCTTTTGCCTTTTCCTCTAGGGATGTTGTTGCCAGGACCAGGTTGCACACACTTGTTTGTGGTAAACCAGAGGTTGCACTTAGTTGTGGCCCAAGCAGCTGAGCCAGGGGTCCCACTCAAGCTTCTGGGGAGTGTGGGGTTCGAACAGGCAGATTCCCATATGCAAGGCAGCTGCTCTACCACGTTATGCTCAGGTCTCGAGGATACAGACTGTGTTGAGGATACATGCTTTCCAAAAGAATCCTTCAACTTATTACTTTATATCATTTTGGTATATATTTTGTCTAACTTTGTACAAGAGACATGTAAGTTTTATAGAAATCTTAAGTATGTAGGAGGGAGAAAAATTCACCCTTTTACAAGCACTTGCATTTCCTTAAATGATAGTCTTTGTTGATGTATTGTTTGTATTTTCTTATTGGAAATCACTGATTCTTAAAATGAGTACATTATAGTACAAAATTAAACGGATGCTAAATGCGAGATGCATGCATTAAGACAGACAGGAACTTGGTTTTAATTTACTGAGAATTGATGTATCCTCTCTCCTTTGTTTCTTTATAATAATATTTGGATGAGGATGAATCCACTTTAGGGAACTAACTCAGTTTCTCTTTTGGGAAGTTACCGACAAGACAACCATTTAACCATTTTTTTTTAAAGCCAGAAGAGAGAGTTAATTTTATTGGGATAAGGAAAGACAGTCTGAGACAGTTTTGAAAGTGTTGATGGGAAATAGAGCAGCTGGCAGAGAGCAGAGGTAACCATACAAAGTGTTCAGAAGTGAAATGGCTTTGGAGGTTGTTTTGTGGTCCCATCTTAAAAACTGGGAAGAGTTAAAAGAAATGGCTAATCTGTGTCTGTCTTTCTCCTAATTCCACTCATCCTGATACTCTCCAGATCCACCCATGTGGCAGCAAATTGCATGATTTCATTTTTTCTTTTAGCTGAATAGTATTCTACCATGTATATGCACTATACTTTCTTTATCTAGTCACCTGTACTTGGACAGTTGGGCTGTTTGTAGTATTGTAACCACAATGCCTAAAATAAAAAAAATCAAATAAAATTTAAGAACATACCTGTTATAGAGGCAGACTGGGGCCTGGGAGGAAAACTAGGGACATTGGTGGAAGGATGGTCACACTGGTGGTGGGATTGGTGTTGGAACACTGAATGCCTGAAACAACTATATTATAAACAACTTTTTAAGTCATGGTGAATTTAAAAGAAAGAGTTTACTGCAGATGGGCCAGCACATCTCTGCTCAAAGCAGAGTTTCAGCTAAAGTCAAACAAAAACTTCAAGATTGCTAAGTATGTTAAGGAAAGTGCCTCCATACCACTCATGGATGCTTGTTTTAATGTGTTAACGTCTGGTCCTGATGTTTTTCGGCGAATGTACTTGGACAGGAAAGACCCACCTAAAATACCTCATAAAGTGACACTGAGAAGCAAAAATATAAAGAGGGAGAGATAGGGGGCTCAAAGACACTCCAAGTCTATTTGGTTAAGGTGAGATGCACTCAGGAACATGGAGGATTTGTCAGGGATGGGTGCTTGTGGAGAACAGGTGAAATGTTGGTTATAGTCTCTTACTTGAGAACATTTGGTTGAACACACCAAGGTTGTGGAGTCAGTGGATTTGGGGGTGGGGATGGGACAGGGACAGGGACAGAGACAGGGACAGGGACGGGGCTGTACATGAAAATGCTGGCAGACAGAATAGGCTGTGTGAAATGTTTCTTTGACCAATGGTTTTTAAGCTATATCTGAGGATATATTGCATTTTAGAGGCAAAAGCTCCAGGGATATATCAACATTGGGATTGTCGGGGATGCCTCGGCTCCTAATTCTTTATGTGCCCAAACTTGTCAACTCTGCAGAAAGAGCCCAAACAAAAGCTACAGTTGATTTACTGTGTCTAGGCTCAGCGTAGAAGTTTATATAATATATTGGTCAATGATAGAGAGAGAGCCAAAATGATGACAGCAGGGATTAAATGTCAAGCCAGATATATCTTGTGTGACTGTTTCTGGATAAGGCCAGATCACACACTGGCTTGGTTTGGAAAAAAATGATGATTTAAACTTTCTTGACTCAAAGAGTAAACGAGTGCTGCTCTATTGTTCTTCTTCAGGGCCTCTGCCCCACAACTGACATCATAGTGGTCCATTACCCCAACTTTGGGGGTTGAGGACCTTCAGATGCATGGAGGGGACTGAGCTGAGCCTGACCTGGGGCCAGCAAGGTGCAGAGAAAGGAGCTGAAAATAGAGAGAAATGGTGACCTGAGGTTTTGTTTTGTGTGTGTATATGTGCCACTGTGTTGTGTCTAGGTACACATACACTTGGAGTGCGTGTGTGTGTGTGTGTGTGTGTGTGTATGTGTGTGTGCATGGAAGGAAGACAGGAGAGACCCACCTAAAATGCCTTTGGAACTTGGTGACCAGAAAATGATACTGAGAAGCAAAAATACAGAGAGAAATAGGTGTATGTGATGGAAGGAAGGTCACACTGGTGGTGGGGTTGGTGTTGGAACATTGAGTGCCTGAAACAACTATATTATAAACAATTTTGTAAATCATGGTGCTTAATTAAAATTAAAAGAGTTTACTGCATGCACATACATGGCTTCTGTGTGATGTGCATTCATCAGGACTACATATATGAGGCATATGTGCATGTGCCCCTCTGTTATACATAAATATGCATATTTGGGAGTATTTGTGTGCATCTGTGTGTGTGCAAACTCCCTGTGTGGTATGTGTGCACTGGGTTGCATATTTGGGGTTGAAAGCAGGTAGTTCAGACTTCTGAAGTTGGACATGTGCTTGTGAAGAACTGGTCACATCACTTCCGGCCTGGGTACCTGTGAGCCTGCAGAGTTCCTGGGCTCATCTTGGCAGACTGAAACGCAGTCTCGAAAGCTGCCTGCACTCCACGGGAAATAACAGCAAGAATATGAACTTTCTGTGGGCCATTGAGGTGTGACCCCAGGCTTGGACCAGTTTTTATTTCTTTCTTTGTTTTTTGTTTTGGGGCCACACCTGACTGTGCTCATGGCATACTCCTGGCTCTGTGCTCAGGGATTACTCCTGGCGGACCATATTATTCAGGGGACCATATGGGGTGGCAGGATCCAACTCAGCTAGGCCACACACAAGGCAAGCACTCTACCTGCTGTGCAATGCTTCAAGCCCCTTGGCACATTTTCTTTTTTAAATGGGAGCATCCCAAGAGCCTGAGCTGCAGGCCAAGGCCCACAAGCCACTTGAGAAGGAGTTTAAATCTCACTCACAACTCATGCTCAGACCCTTCAGACATGCTTACCTCTCTTTACCAACTATATAACTTTCTCCATAACACTTTCCCCATGGAAATTGGGTGAGGGAAACGGGGAAGCAGAGTCCTTAGAAGAAAAGTGAAGAAGGAATTTGAAAGGTGGGTCATTCAGCCTGAGACCCAATGTCTGGGGCACAGGGGCCAGCCACCCCTTTTCCTTAAGGCAGGGGGTGCTGCATGTGAGGAAGAAGGGAAACATTCAAACCAGAGAGCTCTCCCACACCCCAAATTATGCAGCTGAACATCATTCTCCCTTTCAGTCATGCCACAGAGCTCCTCATACATGCTAATTCTGTGGTTGGAAGTATTCTTCAGTTTTCCAAACAGGAATGACATGAATGGGCCTGTTTTCTGGCCTGCTGAAGACATTCTCAAACTTACTTGAACTCTGACCCCCTTTTCAGAAAAACAAAATCACCTCGAATCTCCCCGGGAAGTCTTCCTTCCTCAAGTTAACAAAGAGAAGGTGCCCTCCAATGGCACCCCAAGCTGCTACCACCCCACTTAATTGTTCCAGCATTCTCCCCGCTGGCAGTGCCACCCACCTTGTGGAACACTGATAGTGATATTCAGGTGGAGACTGGCAGCAGAGAAAGGACTGAAGTCTGGCTGTCTGTATGGTCCAAAGCAAGTCAGCCTGAAGGCAAGTGGCTGGAGTAACCAAGTGGCAATGGCTTTGGACCCCAGGAAACCCAGAACTGTGCACTGCAGCAAGCAGTAGGGGCTCAAGTCCATCTGGTTAAAAATTCTGGCTCAACCCTGCATCGAAGATCGTTACCCCCATCTGCTCTTCTAGAACCTCTCAGAAACCTCGGGCAGAGAGCTTGGAAGTGATTACTACCTGGCAATAAAGATAACCACTGTTCTCTCAGCCCAGACATCCAGTGTTACAGTCTCCTCCTGAAACTGGAGAGGAGCTTGGAGACTATGCTACACCACAAAGTCACAACACAAAATTACGTGAAGATAGGTGTGTTGAGAATGACCACCAAGTTACTCATTAGATAGATAGCACTCAATTTAAAAAATAATTCGTGCATTTACTTTTGAGGGGTACTCCCAAAGAGGACTCGAAAGAGCTATGCTTGGAGTATCACGTTTCACTGAAGTGAGAGAAGGAATCCGGAGTTCCAACCTCCGTTGATGGTCAAGAATCAGGGACACTGTCTCGTTGGCCAAGGTGTCAAAAATCAGATAGGCTGGACACGTAATGTGATTCAGAGATGATCGCTGGAATAGAGCTGTTACTGACTGGATCCCACGGGACATCAAAAGAGCATGTGGCTGCCCACCTACAAGATGGTCAGTCTTCTTCATCAAAACCCTGAACAAATGGTTTGAGGCTCTTCCTGTTCCTGGAGCAAGCAGGTACCATTGGGCTACACTAACATGCGACAGGGACGAATGGAGACATTACTGGCACCTGCTCGAGCAAATCAAAGATCAACAGGATGACAAGTGATACAAGTGGTACTTCACGGGGGCTCCCAAGCTATACTCAGTGTGGCTCAGAGGCTAATCCTGGTGATACTTAGCCGATCAGGCCCTGATGGTTTGGTGATACAATGCTGCTCAGGTCCAGAGGCACTATCCTCAGTAGGACTCTGGGTGCTGGGAATCAAACTCAGGACCCTGGACATGCAAGTCCTGCCCTCTCAGCACCTGACCTAGCCCTCAAGCCCTAGAATGTTGAAAATACCGGCACTTTAGAATATGGATGAGGAGGGGCTGCAGCAATAGGACAGCGGGTAGGGCATTTGCCTTGCACGTGGCCGACCCAGGTTCGATTCCCAGCATCCCATATGGTCCCCTGAGCATCGCCAGGAGTAATTCCTGACTGCAGAGCCAGGAATAACACCTGTGCATCGCCAGGTGTGACCCAAAAGGAAAAAAAAAAAGAATATGGATGGGGAAGGCGTGATGACTTTCTACAGTTAGGTTTCTGAGAAAGAAGTGTTGTGTGGGCTATTATTTAAGAAGAAAGTCTCTAAAATCCCCCCAAAGTGAGTAGCAGGAAGGGAGCTCTGGCTGAGAGGATGAAGAAAGAGCAGTTCGTCTCAGAAGCTGGCAGCCTGGCCTCCTCCCTGGAGGAGAGGGAGCCTCTGGAGAAATTCACAGCGGAAGATGGGAAAACAGCAAACCAGATGGCTTCATCAGAAAGAATGTCCACATTTAGCAGCAACTGTGGCCTTCGCATCAGATAGGATTCCTGGCCGCTCTGGGGTCAGTGCGCAGCCTTTGATAGATGTGCTCACATCGCGGTCCTCCCAGAGAAACATGAACTCATTTCTTTGTCCAGGGGCATTTCAGCGGCAGAATTCTCCCTGACCTTCCTCTCACCTCCCCGTCTCTTTCCTCTAGGGGTCCTCTTTCCTCTTGCCCCGTTTTGTTGAGGGATTTCCTTTTATCTTTTGAGCCTGCTTCCTTGGCCCAGCTTTCGGCCCATCCTGGCACCTAGCAAGGTCAGGCGGTGGCCTTTGTGCTGTTGGAACTGCACTGTGCCCAGCCAGGCAGAGATGATCTTGCAGCTTTTCTCTGGCTCCCGCTTTGCATGCACTTCCTTGCCAGCCCTTTGTGCTGGTGGCAGGGCCCCATTGTCATTGCCCTTCATTTTCCAGTCGAGAAGGCCAGTGATATGTGACTTGTTCATCAGCGCAGGTTGAGCTGAGATTCAGCGTGCTGGGGCCACCCCAGGAGCCTGAGGAAAACAGCAGCGAAACCGAACTGGGAAATGTGATTGCACCGAGGTGGTTGAGCTTCGCAGCCATTGGAAAAAATTCTAACCATCTAAGCCGAAGGTGGGAGAGAGAATAACTGGCTTAAGAGCTCCAAGGCGAATTGGGCCACAAAGAAGAGCTTGTAAACTCAGATTATTTCTGGGTGCAGGCATGTATGGATATTATTTCCGGGTGTTAGCACATCGGAAGCACACTGTGCCCTCTGGCTCGGCGTGATCACTACCTGGCTATAGTGTGGCGCATGAGTCTGGAAGAGTCTCCATTCACAGCTCTCTGAAACTCCAGTCCTGCCCTTCTGGTTTTTTTTTTTTTTCTTTCTTTTTTTTATCTTTTTAAAAAAAATTTATTGAATCACCGTGAGATAGTTACAAGCTTTCATGTTTGGGTTACAATCTCACAATGATCAAACACCCATCCCTCCACCAGTGCACATTCCCCACCACCAATATCCCGGGTATACCCCCCCTTCCCCACCCTCCCTCTGCCTCCATGGCAGACAATATTCCCCATACTCTCTCTCTACTTTTGGGCATTATGGCTTGCAGCACTGACACTGAGAGGTCATCATGTTTGCTCCGTTATCTACTTTTGGCATGCATCTCCCATCCCAACTGGTTCCTCCAGCCATCATTTTCTTAGTGATCCCTTTTCTATTCCATCTGCCTTCTTCCCTCTGCTCATGAAGCAGTCTTCCAGCTATGGGGTAATCCTCCTGCCCTTGTATCTACTGTCCTTGGGTGTCAGCCTCATATGATGTTATTCTTTTTTTTTTTGCTTTTTGGGTCACACCTGGCGATGCACAGGGGTTACTCCTGGCTCTGCACTCAGGAATCACCCCTGGCGGTGCTCAGGGGACCATATGAGATGCTAGGATTCGAACCCGGGTCGGCCGCGTGCAAGGCAAACACCCTACCCGCTGTGCTATCACTCCAGCCCCCTCATGTGATGTTATTCTATACTCCACAGATGAGTGCAGTCCTTCTATGTCTGTCCCTCTCTTTCTGACTCATTTCACTTAGCATGATACTCTCCATGTCTATCCATTTATAAGCAAATTTCATGACTTCATCTCTCCTAACAGCTGGGTAGTATTCCATTGTGTAGACATGTCAAAGTTTCTTTAACCAGTCATCTGTTTTAAGGCACTTGGGTTATTTCCAGATTTTGATTATTGTGAACAGTGCTGCGATGAATATATAGGTACAGATGTCATTTCTACTGTGCTTTTTTGCATCCTTGGGATATATTCCCAGAAGTAGTATTGTGGGGTCATATGGAAGCTCAATTTCTAGTTTTTGAAGGACTGTCCATATTGTTTTCCAGAAAGGCTGGACCAGTCGATATTCCCATCAACAGTGAAAGAGAGCCCCTTTTTCCCCACATAGACGCCAGCGCTGGTTACTTTTGTTCTTTTGAATGTGTGCCAGTCTCTGTGGTGTGAGATGATATCTCATTGTTGTTTTGATTTGCATCCCCCTGATGACTAGCGATGTGGAGTATTTTTTCATGTTCCTTTTGGCCATTTGTATTTCTTTTTTAAGGAAATTTCTGTTCATTTCTTCTCCCCATTTTTTGATGGGGCTGGAGGTTTTTTTCTTATACAATTCTACTAGTGTCTTGTGTATCCTGGATATTAATCCCTTATCACATGGGCATTGGGTAAACATTCTTTCCCATTCTGTGGGCTCTTTCTGTATTTTGGTCACTGTTTCTTTTGAAGTGCAGAAGCTTTTTAGTTTGATGTAGTTCCACTTGCATGGTCAGTGCTGTTTCATCCTTAAAGATGCTTTTAGCTTCAATGTCATGGAAGTTCTGCATACATTTTCTGCTATGAATCTTATAGATTCATGTCTAATATTGAAATCTTTAATCTACTTTGATCTGACTTTTGTGCCTGGCATTAGACAGAGGTCAGAGTTCATTCTTTTGCAGGTAGCTATCCAGTTTTCCTAGCACCACTTGTTGAAGAGGCTTTCCTTGCATTTCTTGCTCATTTGTCAAAGATCAAGTGGCCATATATTTGGGGGTCTGTGACAGGATATTCAGCTCTGTTCCATTGGTCTGCAGGTCTGTTTTTATCCCAAATACCATGCTGTTTTAACTACTAGTGCTTTGTAGTAGAGTTTGAAGTTGGGGAAGGTGATGCCACCTGTAGGATATCATTGGTTTGTCCTTTCTACCTTGCCACAGAGTTTGGGCTTATCTGGTAATAATCTCTAAACATTTTAAGACAACATTGGTATGTCCTGTTCTCCTTGCCACAAGGAGCTTAGGTATATCGGGTCACACCCATCAAATTGCTCCCGTGTCACTCCCATTCCTTTGTCTATCTGTAATCACTTCTATGCTCTCTTCCCCAACCAGTTAATCAGCTTTCCTCCCTAATCAGACTCTGTTAATTTGTAAGGTCAGACTTTTCTAGGATACTGAACTTGTATTGTAAGTTAATATTGCCTTTCTCCTCTCCTTATGTCTTTTTGAATAATTTACTTTAAAGCAATGTCATTTTTGTATGGACAAAGAAAGACAGTTGTTAATATGCTTTTGTAACATGGGATTTAATTGACTTTGAATATTATTCACTCCTGGACATCTGCTTTCCGACTTAAGCCTCAGCTGCCCTTACTTCCTAGCACCCCCAAAAGCAGGATCCCAATGAGGGACGGGACGGACCCAGGGCAAGCGGTGAGTTATGTGCTACCCTGGCATCGAGATGGGCCTGGCCAAACTGCCTAATGCTTAGCTAAGAGTTAAGAGTTAAGAGCTTGGTCATGGACAAATACTGTCATGATCCAAAAGCAACGAGGAGATGAGACTAGGACCCTGCAAGGGATAGGAAAGACTAATCTGGCCTGAGCACTGTAGTCTGAGATCGAGGTGACCCCAGGAGAGCAATTCTATAAGCTTAATACATCTCTTGCTATGTCCATACAAAATGATTAATATTATGAATACTTATATGTTAGTTGGACAAGGAGAGGAGAAACACACCCATGGGATTCCACTCTTGGGTGGGTCGTCCTACTGGAAGAGAATCTGTCCTGGAAGCAGCATCCCCTGAGGAAAAGAACTTTACCCCTGTTGATTGTGACCACACCCATGTGTAAGCCCCAACCCCTCATGCTTGTCCCCCCCTCACATGCTCCCTCCCTTCCTAAGTGGCCTCTGTCTCCAGGCTCTCCCCTGCTCTCCACAGTTTTCTCTAGTGGGGTTCTCTGACATTTCCAGTTGCAGAGTTATGATGGCTCTGCTTGGAAATGATCAAAGGCTTTTCAGAGCTTCTATATCAGCTCCAAACTTAACAGTATTGGGTTCTTCTGTCTGTTTCTAACTTCCTCTCCTCCCTTACTTCCCACATGACTCCGGTTCTCATGTAAAATCCCTGCAATGTTTAAAGTCCTTTTCCATCTCTTTGCCATGGTTTATAGCATTTCCTCCTCTGGCATCCTTTCTTTGAAGTCCACCTCCAATGCTTCAAAGTCCTCATTCTTTATGGCTCAGTGGTCACCTCTTCCTTTTCTTGTGGTAGGTTGCCTCCCAACTAACTCATTCTAAGCAGGAAATACTGTGAACCAAAAATGTTTCATAAACTAATATACCAAGCATCATAGCTTAGCTTCACCAATCTTAAATACGCTTTAGCATTTACATTACCCTATAGTTGGACAACATTTTCAAGCACAACACTTACTTTATAGTTTTCTTGTTCTGTTTTTAGTAGTGCTCAGGGATTACTCCTGGCTCTGCGCTCAGGGATAACTCCTGGTGGTGCTCAGGGGATTATGTGTGGTCCCAGGGATTGAACTTCGTTGGCTGCGGGCCAAACAAGCACCTCACCCACCATATTACACGTCTAGCCCCTTATTTTTACAATTTAACATTAAATATCTCATGTGCGATATTGAATGATATAACTTGGATAAGTGTAAACCTAGGGTCGCTGATACTGCCAAGTTTTATCGTAGTCACGACACAATGACAACCAAGAATAGATCAAAATTCATCATTTGATGCATGGTTTCTACCAAATGATATGATTCACTGCAATGCACCTGCACCATTGCACAGCTGAAAAGAAATGTAAATGAACCAACTGTAACTCGGAGACTAGACATCTACTTTAAGTGATGAATTAAGAAGGAAGAACGGAGGGAGAAAAAACTAGGGAGGAAAGCAGGAGAGAAAGGAGGGAGAAAGGAGGGTACAGCATCCTTACAACTCTCTAACAGGTACTGGACTCTCTTGGACTCATTCAGAAGGGGCGTCTGTGCCCTCTTCTAGCCCCTGTTAGCCAGACACCTTTACCTCAGCTGCACACACCTTCTGAGGAACTCTAAAAAGCACCAACACCCAGGTTGTATTCCAGAAAAATTAAGTGGCCATCTCTGTGACTGTGACCTAATTATTAGTACTTTTAAAAGCTTACCCAGCAGTTCCTCTATGAGACCAAGGATTGATATCAGTTAGCATGTAACATCTTGGTAAGTGATTTTAGCTACATAACTTTTCTTTGTCAAATGTCCTTGAGGGATTCTTTGTTTCTGTAACGTTGGTGATGTTTACCACTGTTATTTTTTTAAAATGCCCAGTGGATCTTCTTAAATAAATTAAAGAATGGAAAATAAATAAAAAGTCCATTTTTTAAAAGGAGGAATGCAAATTGGCTCTGTGGTTATCCCACAGGGAAAATTATGAGTTGAGATTATTCTGTATGTAAAATAATCCATTTAAGTATTTTCACATCATCAAACTGTAGGCGAGCAGCTAATATGCTAATTATTTATTTGTTAACATTTGTGTAATAAAGTTGTACCTTGTCCATATTATAATGGCAATAAATAAGATGCTTCATAACTTACAATGCCTTGCACAAAGATCCTTCTACTTCACGGGTTGTTGTTGAAATGAAATGAGTAAAGCTTCTGGGGGAAAAATAACCTTTCAAATATTATTTTAAATGAAGACAAATTTTTAAAAGCATCAAAGCACAAGGTATATTTGATGTGTTTGCCTTTCATGAACACCACTGATTATAAAGTAAAATGAAAGGCTAGCATTATTTTGTACATATCTATTTTTTTCCCATACACCATATTGCTGGTAATTGTGCCAATTGTAGCCCTCTTTGAGCTTCTGTGGGTGGGATGATGTACTTAGACTGTCACCTGACTTGTTTCGGGTAGGGTGATGCCCTACAGAAAAATTAGGAAGAAAGAAGTAATACTGCTGAGCTCATTCGCTTCTAGTTTATAAAGGCACAGAATGTCGGATGGAGCCTGATTTAGTGGCATGCTCTGGAGCCAAACAGACTTGGGGCCCATCCTGACTTGACTTACAGGCTGGAAAGACCTTGGACAAAGTGTTTGGTCTTTTAAATTTTGATGTTCTCATCTGTAAAATCAGAAATAAGCTTAGGTCTCATTCATTGGGAGAACTGACACGCATAATCTATGTAAGGTAGTTGACACATAGTAGGACCTCAGCTAAGGAACAAAGACTCCTGTAACCTTAGAGCACTATGGAGATCAGGGATTTCTTGCCCCACCACTCTTGTGACCTTAGCTGACTTCCTGTTAGTGGTTTTTCTGGGCATGTATCTTATTGGCATGTTTGTGTTCTGAAATATGTTGTTTCACTTCGGATCTGAGAGTTCTTCATTCTTTTTTTTTTGCACCATAACAGTTGCCTTTTTTCTTTCCTGTAAATTCATTGAGTGTCTGCATTTCTTTGCAGTGTTTTTGTCCTAAATTCTGTTGAGTGCATGTAATTAAAGTCAGTCAGGAGCTATGAAACTGAATAGTGTACTTACCCTAATACAGGGTAAATCAGACAAAATACTAAGTTTCCTTCTAAGAAATTCCCATTCCCATTTGAAAAAGATGGTAAACTGAGCACCATTTGCAGAACTTTCTGGAAATTCCAATAGAGAAAGTCTCTGTACTTTGGTCAGAAACAAGTGTTTGTTGGGCTTCTAGTAAATTTATAACCTTGTACATAGGTTGCTTAAACAAGCTACAGTTGTCTCTTATAAATCACAATCGTTCTCCAATTATAAGACCCAGACAAACACTTAAATTTTCTAAAAATAACTTTTTTTTTTGCTTTTTGGGTCACACCCAGCAATTCTCAGGGGTTACCTCTGGCTTTGCACTCAGGAATCACCCCTGGCGGTGCTCAGGGGACCATATGGGATGCTGAGGATTGAACCCAGGTCAGCCGCGTGCAAGGCAAATGCCCTACCCACTGTGCTATCGCTCCAGCCCCTAAAAATAACTTTTTATTTAATCAAAGAACCATAGTTTACTAAGTTATTTATAGCTGAGTTTTACGCATAATAGTTCAACACCAAGCCCACCACCAGTGTCACCTTCCCTCCTACAGTGTTCCCATATTTCATCTCCACTCCCCCACCCCAGCTGTCACCTTAACAGGCTCATTACAAAGCTCTGGTGGTTGAAGTTTGGGTCTCATGTTTTCAGTGTTATTCAGTCTATGTTTTGGATATGTAGCATGTCATTCTCCCACATCACCAGGATCACTGGAGTCCCGACCCGTGTTTGCCCATTACTTCCTTTTCTCTTGTTCTTCCTTCCCCTTGATTTATCTACTTCTCTGTCCTACCTCTCTAAACACTGGGGTCAGGATGATCTAGTCATACACCCTTACTACAACACATTTCCTCATCCAGTTATTCTTTATACCATATAAATGAGACTGTCCTATGTTTGTCTTTCTTCTTCTTGCTTACTTCACTCAGCATATCTTCCAGTTCCAACTAGGTTGTAGCAAATTGCATAATTCATTGTTCCTTACAGCTGCATAGTCTTCCATCACACACTCAAATCTTTTTTAAATTTATTTAAATTTATTTATTTTTAATTTATTTATTTTTATTTTTTAATTGAGTCACCGTGAGAACAGTTACAGGGATTTTAGGATCGAGTCTCAGTCATATTATGCTCAAACACTCATCCCTTCACCAGTGCACATGTTCCACCACCAATAACCCCAGCATACCCCCCCTCCCACTCCCCCTCTGCCTGTGTGGCAGATGATTTTCACTTTACTCTCTCCTTACTTTGATTACGTTCAATTTTCGACAGGAAACTCGCTATCATTATTTGGAGTTTTCCTCAACAGTCAGACCTGTCGCAATGGCATCGTTAGATTGTATATTTTCTATTGTTGGTAACAAAGACCATATAATGTTGCACAGTCGCAAAAGCGGCCACCCAGATTTGGAATTCTGGTATTAAGTCCAGAGGTATTTCTGCCAGCCGCCACTGCATTCCGAGATTGGTTTCTGTGGTGCTGGGATCATGGCTGTTCAGGAGCGGAGGAGCTGTCCATGGGTGACCGCTCGGGGTCTCATTTGGGCATGAAGCAGGGCCGGTTCTGCCTCCCCCATTGCAAGATTCCCCATGATTCCTGTCCCATCACTGAAAACTCCTACCTCTCTGTCCAATTGGTTCTGAACGGTGGTGGTCGCCATGCTGTCCAGGAGGGAAAAGGCCAAGGGACAGAAACCCTTCCCCTCCTGGGGCTGCAAAGGGGCCGTAGCTTAGTTCAGAGTCCAGGAGTATATCTGCCAGCAGTCGCTGCATTTCTGAGATTGATTTCTGTGCCTCTGGGATAATGGATGTTCAGGGGTGGCTGGGCCATTTCTGAGCATATATTTTGTGTATCAGGAAATGGTCCAGTGGCTGCATGAGTGGCCGCGAGATTTGGAGATGTCCCAGCCCTGCATACTGGAGCCGTGCTAGTAGAAGCTTAGTGTTGCCGGGGCTCCATCTGGAGAAGGAGTGCTGGCTGTACCTTCTCCATCTTGTACCCTGGTGTTGTGGGCCTGGTCTGGGGTCCGGAGCGATCTCTAGCTGGCGGTGCCTGCTGGAATGGCCCGGATTCTTCACTGCTGGATGTCACACACTCAAATCTTATCAAAGAAACTTTCAGAAATTTGGGAGAACTGAATGGTTAAATAATTGGTAAATAAAATTTTTCTTGTTTCCCTTCATATTCTTTTTTTTTCTTTTTGGGTCACACCTGGCAATGCACAGGGGTTACTCCTGGCTCTGCACTCAGGAATCACCCCTGACGGTGCTCAGGGGACCATATGGGATGCTGGGAATCGAACCCGGGCCGGCCTAATGCAAGGCAAATGCCCTACCCGCTGTGCTATTGCTCTAGCCCCACCCTTCATATTCTTTTTCTATCCATCATGGTACCAATTGTGTAGCTCACATTTTAAATCTTTCTTATTTTTCCTTATATATTTACTTCTGTAGCACTGTAACACTGTATCACTATCGTCCTGTTCATTGGTTTGCTCAAGTGGCACCAGTAATGCCTCCATTGTGAACTTGTTGCTACTGTTTTTGGCATATCAAATATGCCACGGGTAGCTTGCCAGGCTCTGCCGTGCGGGCAGGATACTCTCGGTAGCCTGCTAGGCTCTCCGAGAGGGACGGAGGAATCGAACCTGGGTAGGCCGTGTGCAAGGCAAATGCCCTACCCACTGTGCTATCGCTCCAGCCCATCTATTTCTGTCCAACCTAAAACTAATTTTTTAAGTATGCAACTGGACATTTAGCCCCCGCCCCCATATAGAAAGTTTTTGCAAACTCATCTGAAATTGAGCCGATGTAGTATGTACACATACATATATACACACACGGATGAAGTCAATGCCAACTTCAATTGAAGTAAAACTAAGCTATAAATTGGGAAGGGAAGCCCGACTCTTATGTGCCTCCTCCCTAAAACCAACTAAAATCTAGGCACGGGAAAAATGATCTGAGCTAGTTTTCATGGATCCAATAACCCATTTCATTTTATAAAACTGGCACTGTTGGTTATTTATGGGGTGAATTTAGAGACTAGTTGATTATGGGCTTAAGAAATATCCAGTGAACTGCTTATACTGGGGCACATGTATATTATCATTTTCTGTGCCTTGACCAAATTTTATAATAATTTATAGTCATCAAAAATTATCTTTAAAAAGTTTCATTTTTTTATTCAATACCAACTTTAATTCTTTGAATTTCTACTCACTGCTTAGCATTTTCAACTCCTGGAAAACTCATTAGCTTCCCCTCTCCCCCCGCTTGCTTTATGCTTTACCTTCTGTTACAGAGCTACGCTACCCCGGTCAACCAACATGTCTTTGGATTTTAGTGTTCAGAATTTTGTTTCCTGGTTCCAGAGCTGAGGAACTAATTTTCAGTCCTCCCCTGTATTAAATTTCGTCTACATTTTTGAATAGACTTAGTTGTCTAAATTTATCAAGGGAGAGAGGTAGGATATATCACTTTGAGTGGATTTTTTGGGTTTATTTTTGTACTGCACTGGGCAATGCTCAGGGCTTACTCCTGGCTCTGTGCTCAGAGATCAGAGGGGACTATATGTATTGCTTAGGATTGAACTGGGGCCAGTTGTGGGTGGGTAAATGCCTTAACCCCTGACCATCTTTCTGACTTTAATAAAACACTTCTTTAGTATTCTTCGACTTGAATACTAGGTTATGAAAGATTTCGATCTGAACTTCCTTAATTGAAAGATTATTCTAAGTCCAGAGATGTGGCTTACAGTGAGGAAACAAGGCCTTGGGGTTGATGCAGTGCTGGCACACTCACCACTGAGTGTGATTTCCTAAACAAACAAACAAACAAACAAACAAACACAACAAACCTGATAAATGTCTACAGCTCAGAATGCAGGTTTGCAGACTAGGGACTGTATTTAAAGGGTTAATGCTGTACATTTCAGACTCAGAAGACTATTATTTATTTACTTATAAATTTTATTTTATTATATTGAATCACCATGAAAAAAATACAAAGCTTTCAGGTTTAAGTCTCAGTCATATAAAGATTGAACCTTCATCCCTTCACCAGTGCACATGTTCCACCACCAATAACCCCAGCATACCCCCCTCCCACCCAGCCCCCACCTAAGTAGCTAATGATCTTCACTGTATTCTCTCTATACTTTGAATATATTCAATATTTCAGTAGAGAACTCACTATTATTGTTTGGAATTTCCCCTCTACAATCAGGCCTGCTGAAAAGGCATCATTTAATAATTTCTTTTCATTGCTTAGAATGAAGACTCTATGAGCTCTATGAGTTTTGGATTTTTGATATTTTAGCTCAGTTCACAGTCTAGATGCATTTCTGTAAGAAGCCGCTCTGGGTGCCAAAATGGGTTAGAAGACCTCTTGGAGCATAGTCCTTAGGAGCAGAGGTCTGCTTCCTGAGCAGCAGCTCCGGATCTTATCTGGGCCGAGGGTGTGCTGGTAATGCCCCTTTCCCATGATCGCCTATGAATCACAATATTGCAAAGTTCATACCTCTGGGTGGAAGTCTTAGGGGGTGGCTCTCGCCACGTGGATGATGCTGCCACGGTCATTTTCCACGCAGAAAAACAGGGTGGAGAGGGAGAATCCCTCCCCAGGCAGCACATAGTCATAGTACAGCTCACAGTCTAGATGCATTTCTGTAAGAAGACGCTCTGGGTGCCAAAATGGGTTAGAAGACCTCTTTGATCATAGAGAAGACAATTATTTAATAATAAAACATTTCTCCAAGATAGAACATTAGCAGCATCTTGTGTATTTATAAACATACAATGTGTATCTATCTATCTTTCTGTTATGGAGTAACTTGAGATTCTTGTTTGTTTTTTGTTTTTGGACCACATCTGGCAATGCTCAGGGGTTATGCCTTGCTCCTTACTCAGGAATCAATTCTGATGGTGCTTGGGTGATTATATAGAGTGCCAGGAATTAAACCAGGTTAGCTGTGTGCAGGGTAAGCACCCTACCTGCTGTACTATTGCTCTGGCCTCATTTGAGGTTTTTCAAGGATGTTTAACAAAGTTCAAGAGGCCCAGTCTCTGTCACTGTTGGGGTTGGCCAATTCAAGAGATCTTCTTGGTGGGTAGGGGGGAAAAGCTCTGACAAATATATTTCCAATTGAGTTTATTATGGACTGGAGAGATAGCACAGCAGGTAGGGTGTTTGCCTTGCATGCGGCCTACCCAGGTTCGATTCCTCTGTCCCTCTTGGAGAGCCCAGCAAGCTACTGAGAGTATTCCGCCCGCACAACAGAGCCTAGCAAGCTACCCGTGGCATATTCAATATGCCAAAAACAGTAACAACAAGTCTCACAATGGAGATGATTTTTTAAATTTTTTAAATTTTTAATTAGTAAATCACCGTGAGGGTACAGTTACAGATTTATACATTTTTGTGCTCATGTTTCCCCCATACAAAGTTCGAGAACCCATCCCTTCACCAGTGCCCATTCTCCACCACCAGTAAACCCAGCATCCCTCCCACCCTCCCCAGTCCCGTCTACCCCCACCCCAAACTGCTACTATGGCAGGGTATTCCCTTTTGTTCTCTCTCTCTGATTAGGTGTTGTGGATTGCAATAAAGGTGCTGAGCGGCCATCACAATGGAGATGTTACTGGTGCCTGCTCGAGCAAATTGATGAACAACAGGATGACAGTGCTACAGTGCTATATTGGAGATGTGTTACCTTATGCAGACTGTGATCTTTTGAAGTGCTTCCATCTATTCTGAGTTTGTGGCAAAGTTATCTGACTGTGGTGTAGGAAAATACTGATTCAGAAAGATCAGAAAATTGTAGAGCATCATCATGGTCAGTTATTACAGATCTGTTTATGGGTGGAGTAGTTTGGGGCATGATTTGGGGGATAATGACTGGACTGGTTCTCTTCAGACTATTTTATCTGTGCAGAGGTCTGTGCAGAGACTACTATCACCTCTTGGGGGGAGTAAAATTTAAGAACTCCACTTTCCTGGAGAGAAAGACACTCATGGGGGAAGGAACTGGAGTTTTCAGGTCAAGTAGGTGTGACACTAATCCACCTAATTCTAATCAACTGCTCAGTCTTAGAGGTAGGCGTAGAGTCACGGGCTCAGCTTTTCTTTTGTTTATTGAAGATGTAGCTATTGGCATGTTTTTTTTTTTTCTGTAAAATACTCCAATGGCCTCCTTACAGAAGCTTTTGTTTATATTCCTAGCCTGCAAAGACAATTGCATGTGTGAGTCAGACTATAAATTCTATGAGGGCAAGGGTCGTTTCTATTGAGTTCACAGATCTATCTCCAGGGTCTGGCACAATGAGGGCCAATAAATAACAGTGAATAAAATGTAGGAAGATGGATGTGTCTCTTTGGTACATCTACTGTTTGTTGTGATGAGACAGTGAGATAATTTAGTTGCAATTTATTTCAATGACCCCAAATATCTACACTTACAAAATATATTTTGATAAGTTTTTGCATTTTCTACATTAGTGGTCTTATTTTTGCAACACTTAGTTCTGAGTGGTAGACAACACAAGATAGGCCCTATATCTTTAGATGCTTTTGCTAAATCAATTGTCCAACACAATTCTGGCTGGTTGCTATACTAACTGCCCTGTCTTCAGGGTGCCCTTTTCACTGGCCATTTGTGATGCACCCTCTTCCTTGGATGGTTTCCCCCTGGATATCTCAACAATTTCTGGGTCATTGGAACCTTCTTCTGGGACATATTTTCTCATTTCCTCCTTTTCTGCTTGCATTGGGCTCGTTCTGAGAATTAGTGATTCGAACACCTCTTCCATGGATAAACACACACATACACACACACACACACACACACACACACACACACACACACACACACACACACACACACACACACACACACTCCCCTCCATGCTTCTGTTTTCCTCAAAGTTTGAGTTCGACTACTTTGTTTTAAAGATGCTACCTTGCTACCTGTTTCTGCTAACTGAAAGAAATCCAAAGAGGACTTTTTCTATTCTGGAGAAGCCCACATTCTCTCTTGAATACATCTCTCTGTCACCTTTGTTTCCTTCCCACTTCTCTAAGTAAATATCTTTCAATAAAACTATTTAGCTTCACTAAAAATAGAAAAAAAATCCAAAGAGGATTCCCCCTATTGGGTCAAAGGTGAAGGTGAAACTTGCATTCAGTGTCCGTTTTGTTTGTAACAGCTCTTCCGGGCCTCCTGGACCCTGAGCAGAAAGGGTAGCTCTGCTAAGTTCCTTTCCCAGACAAGCTTTAAAAAAAGTTTCATTTGGGGGCCACACCCAGCACTGCTCAGGACTTAATTCCTGCTTGCATGCTCAGGGATCATTTCTGGTGATGCTTTTGGCTCCATTTAATATGGGGTGCAGGGGACTGAACTCGGGTCACCTATGTGTGAGGCAAGAGCCCTTCTAGCTGTCCAATGTCTCTGGCCTTCAGAAATGCTTTATGCTAATAGAATGTATCTTAGCATTTCTGCTTTTACAATAAGTGAGTGTGTTTTTAGATTGTACATATTAGTTAGTAATATTTGGTAGATTGCTTTTTGGGTCCTGTAAAGCCAAAATCTTTTTTTCCTTTACTTTCTACCCTTTGTTGATGGAAATTTTCATAGAAGTGTGATACTTCGGGGCTAGAGAGGTTAGGGTACTTACCTTGCATATTGCCGACCCTTATCTAATCCCCAGCACCATATATGGTCCCCCAAGAACCACCAGGAGGAATCCCTGAGCCCAGAGTCAGGATAAAGCCCCAAACCTCACTGGGTGTGGCTCAAACACAAACAAAATTTAAAAAAGAAAAGAGAAGTGCTTGTTTCAAAGAGCAAGGAAAACCTGTACTGAAAACTGAAACTTCAGCCTGTCTATCTTTAAGACGCTAGGTCAAGAGATCCAAAACAAATCTGTATTTTGTAATTTCATAAACATTTTAAATTAATTTATTACTTTAAATATTCACACATGTCATATTTCATTTTTGTTACAGATTTGCAAACTTTAGTGCTTATATTTCAGTCTTACAATGTTTGAGTTCCCATCCCTCCACCAGTGCCCATTCTCCACCACCAATGATCTCAGTGTCCCTCCCTCCACCCCCACCCCATTCCCTCCACCCCACCCCTTTTGCTCTCTCTCATTCCTTTTGGGTGTTGTGGTTTGCAATAGAGGTATTGCGTGGCCATCATTTGGTCTATAGTCTACTTTCAGCATGCCTCTCCCATCCCGAGTGGTCCCTTCTCTATCTGAGCTGCCTTTCCCCCCAGGACGTGAAGCTGGTTTCTAAGCCTAAAGCAATCCTTCTGGTACTCATCTCTACTATTCTTGGGTGTGGGTCTCCCATTCTGTTACTTTATATTCCACAAATGAGAGTCACATTAAATTTTAAAGAAATAGATTTCTGGGCTTCCCAAGAGTTGCGCAGAAGGCCTGGGGCGCTTGCTGGTGGTTCCTGATCCCAGAGCTGCAGGCACAATGCAAGGGCCTGAGGCTACAGATACTGCAGCGCCAGACATCACCCTCTTTTTAAAAAATTTTTTTAAATTTTTATTTATTTGATTTATAGGGATGGGAGGAAATGCTTCTTTTTTTAAAAAAAAATTTATTGAGTCACCATGTGGAAAGTTACAAAGTTTTCAGGTTTAAGTCTCAGTTATACAATGCTCGAACACCCATCCCTTCACCAGTGCACATATTCCACCACCAAGAATCACAGTATAGCTCCACCCCATCCCCCCACACCCCTAGCCCCCCCACTTCTAAACTCCCCGCCTGTGTAACTGGCTTTATTTTCACTTTGATTGCATTCAATATTTCAACAAAATTCACTATTATTGTTTGGAGAGTCTCCCCCTAAAGTCGGACCTGCTGAAAAGAAAGCATTTGATAATTTGTTTTCCATTGCTGAGAATGAAGAGGTATGAGGTCGAGTGACCGCACTTAGCGGCCTCATGGTTTTGGGTTTCTGTATTTTAGTATTTTAGTAACTAAGTCCAGAGAAATATTTGCCAGAAATTGCATCACTGCCAACTTGTACTTCTCAGTTATATTATATTCCACATATGAGTGCAATCTTTCTATGTCTGTCTCTTTCTTTCTGACTCATTTCACTCAACATGATACTTTCCATGTTGATCCATTTATATGCAAATTTCATAATTTCATGTTTTCTGACAGCTACATAGTATTCCATTGTGTATATGTACCAGAGTTTCTTTAACCAGTCATCTGTTTTGGGGCACTCTGGTTTTTTCCAGATTCTGGCTATTGTAAACAGTGCTGCAATGAACATAGAAATGCAGATGCCATCTCTACTATACCTTTTTGCCTCTCCAGGATATATTCCGAGGAGTGGTATTGCTGGGTCAAATGGAAGCTCAATTTCTAACTTTTTGAGAATCGTCCATATTGTTTTCCAAAAGGGCTGAACCAGTTGGCATTCCCACCAGCAGTGAAGAAGAGTCCCGTTCTCCCCACATCCACGCCAACACCGGTTGTTTTTGTTTTTTGGGATGCGGGCCAGTCTCTGTGGTGAGAGATGATATCTCATTGTTGTTTTGATCTGCATCTCCCTGATGATTAGTGATGTTGAACATTTTCTCATGTGCCTCTGAGCCATTCAGATTTCTTCTTCGGGAAAGTTTCTGTTCATTTCATCACTCCATTTTTTGATCGGGTTGGCAGTTTTCTTCTTGTGGAGTTCAACCAGTGCATTGTATATCCTTGATATCAACCCTTTATCGGATGGTTACTTCGTAAATATCCTTTCCCATTCTGTAGATTGTCTTTGTACTTTGGTCACTGTTTCTCTTGAAGTGCGGAAGCTTCTTAGTTTGAGATAGTCCCATTTATTTATCTCTGTTTTCACTTGCTTGGCCAGTGGCGTCAGACATCACCCTCTCAGCGGGTGCTAGAAAGCCTCCAGGGATGCAGCTGAAGATGCTTAAAAGGCCAAGTGGTGCTGGGGATTGAATTAGGGTTTGCAGCACGCAAGGTGTGCATTTTATCCCCTGTAATATGTCTCTGGTTCCTAGAATATTTTTATGTTCAAGTAGGACTTACATACAGTAAATATAACCAGCCACAGCTTTCAGCAAGACCCAGTTTAGCAAGCTGAATTTCTAGTAATTAATTTCCTTACACACCATCAGCCCATAGGCACCATGGTAAATCTATGTACTTTCCGGCTAGTCCTCGAAAGGAAGGGCCTATTTTCCTTCTGACAGTGCAACATTTTCTGCTTCCTTTTCCTTTTCTATCTCCCTCTCCTCCATTTCCTTCTGTTTCTCCTACTCTGCTCCTTCTCTGCCTTCTCCTCCTCCTTCTTCTCCTCCTTGTCCTCCTCTTTCTCCTTCTCCTCTTTTCCTTCTTTTTAGAAGGATACATGCTTCATGTTTATTGTAGAAAAAGAGAGATATCTATAGAGCTCTTTGTCATGTCTAGGTCTGAGAAGGTCTCTATGACTTTTTTGCTTTAGTTTCTGGACAAACCCAGTGGTACATAGGGATTACTCCTGGTTCTTTGCTCAGGAGTTATTCCTGGAAGTGTTTGGGGGGCCACATGTGGTGCCAGGGATTAAACCAGGGTGGGCAGATGGCAAGGCAAGTACCTTAATTTTGAATTATCTGTCCTGCTTTCTTTTTATTTTTTTTAATTTTTAAAAAAACTTAATAAAATTGTTCACAGTAATGGATTACATTCAATATTTTGATGCCAGTTTTACCACCATCACACCTTCCCACCACCATTATTTTGAATTTCCCAACACCACTCAAACCTGCTGAACAGGCAGATGCTAGATAATTTATTTGTATTGCACGCTATGAATAACAGGATGTCTTGCAGCCACCCTAGAAATCTAAAATTTTAGATAATTAGGGTCTGGAGAAATCTCTGCAATGAGCAGCTCAGTTTCGAGATTCTTTCGTGTGTCTCTGGACCATGGCCCTAAAGGAGCTTAAGTAGCAGCCAGAGGCAGTTTGTGGGTCCCATGGGTGCCGGGAGATGGGAAGGGGCAGCCCATCCCTTATTCCATGAGGTCTTGTCCTGCCTTCTTTATCAAAATTTTGACCAAGGTCGGTGTAAATTTAAATCAATAGACTCTAGAATAACATTTAAAGTTGGGCCTCTAGACCTGGTTTAGGAAGGTAACTGGGGGTGGAGAGATCTTGAGCTGAATTTCCTCATAAGCTGTTCAGGAGAGGGTCAAAAGTGCAGGTGCAGAGAGAGAGAGAGAGAGAGAGAGAGAGAGAGAGAGAGAGAGAGAGAGAGAGAGAGAGAGGAGAGAGAGGAGAGAGGAGAGCACTACTAAAGGAGACAGAGAGGGCCCTAAAGGACTGTGATCGGGTTCCCTCAGTTAGTGTTCACTGTGACAAGCACCCTCCCCAGCAATAATGTGTGGGTGTGAGTAATAAACAGCCCTCAGATCTGGAATTCCAGACAGCCACAAACATATCAACCCAAATGGAAAGTGGCACGGCGAACAGCACATCTATAATTACATCTTATTTTATTAGTTGCAAAGGATAATTGCATCCAGAAGATCCCCAGCAGAAACGTAGGCAGCAGAGATAATGTATATGTTGCTCCGAGAAAATAAAGTGGTAGAGAGGGTTCAATAATGCTAAGTGGTTTTCTAGCACTCATCACTGATTAAGCACCATCTGGACTGTAAGGAAAACAGAGCAAGGGGAATAGCCAGAAGTCAGGATGTCAGAATCCTCACTGGACGCTCTAATCGTTTAATCTCAAAACTCTCTGCCCTAAGGTTTTGAGGGGAAGAAATTGCTCTGTAAACAGCAGGCAGAGTTAATGCTTGTGACGGGATACTTCGGATGCTGGTTTTAGAAGTGCTGAGGTTTAGACCAACCCTGAAGCATGCACACTTGGCAAAGGGATCTTGGTAGCATGTCTTTGCCCTTTCAAGGCAGCCTTTTGAACTTGGCAAAGGCACCGAGTGCCTCGCCAACCTTATTCCATATAAACAGAAGAAGCACAGAGCTAATGAATAATTTGATTGCCGTAAGCACTAGCATCTAGGAGCAAAGAGATACTGGAGGTCAAGTTTCATATCTTGGAATATTATAATGTTCCTTTATTAGGATCAGGTCAAATTATTTTTTATTACTAAGATAGCTATCAAGTAGAAAAAAGGGCCTGAAACTTTTCATCAAGATACTAGTGGTGAAACTTTGTTAGTGATGAAATTGTCCAGAAACTTAAACTATTCCCTTGTACAGTAGAAAAATCATTAACAACTTTCAAACACTTTTCATATAAAAATGGCAGCCTCAGAAATCATAGTTACTGTAAAAAGTTGTTAGTTCATATTACCTTCTTATGATCTTTTGTATTTCTGAGATGTCTGTTGTCATTTTTTTCTCTTCTCTTTTTGCTATGGAAAGGAATACCCAGCCTAAGTGGTTTTTCTTAAACTCTCATGTGTTGAGTTTTTCTATATATTTTCATCACCATGCAACTTAAATGGCAAAAACTCTTTGGGTTTAGACTCTCTTAAAATCCTTAGTAGAGTTTGAAAGACATTATTCATCCAAACTTTGGTTAACTGATTAAAATCCAAAGAAGATTATTGGGGAAGTCATGCCCTCAACCTGCCCCCAGTGCTATCTTGCCGCACACAACAGTTAAGAGTCCTGGCGGGCACCACAACACTGGAGAATTCTCCGGGCCCCATACCGAGCCGATATCACCAGGAGGCCCCAGATGGTGCAGGTGCAGTCTCGCCGCCTTCTCCAGAAGGAATCCCGGTGACCATGAGCTTCTACAAGCATGGCTCCAGTATGTGGGTTTCAGGACTATTCCTCCAAACCACACGCAGCCGCTTATGGGGCCGCACCACCTTTCCTGATATGTAAAGTGAGCAATGGAAAATAAATGATCTAGCATCTGACCCTGGAAAGCAGGCTTGAATGGTGGTGGGAATATCCGAGCAAAATATAATGCCCAAAACTAGAGAGAGAGAGAGTATCTGAGCAATTGTCTGCCATAGAGGCTGAGTAAGGACTGGGATGGAAGTGGAGGGATAATGGGGATATTGGTGGTGGAAAGTTTGCACTGGTGGAGGGATGGGTGATCGATCAGTGTATAACTGAATATCAGACATGAAAATTTTGTAGCTGTATCTCACGGTGGCTCAATAATTTTTTAAAAAAGATTATTGGGGCTAGGGCAATAACTCTAAAAGCTGGAGCATATAATTTACATGAGGAAGGCTAAGGTTTTATCCCCAGCATGTCATGGTCCTTTGACCTCTGGGCTGGGTCTAGCTGTCAAGCTCCACTGGGCGTAGCCCCCCGAAGCAAAACCCTTCCAAAAAACAAAGAGTATTTTTACTTCAATCTCAAAAGATGAAAACTGCAAATCATATTCCGGGTTGGTTTTGCAGCAGCCATTTTGGAAGGAGTGGTACCCCAAACAGCAGAGGAGTTTCTGCAAGCTCCTTCCCAGGAAGGTGTTTTCTTTTTCTATTTTGGAACAGAAATAGGCTTGAAAAATCTGAGGTGGGGATGGAGAGCTAGGACAACACATAAGGTGCGCGCTTTGCATGTGGCCAACCTGGGTTTGAGCTCTGGCACCACATACGGTTCCCTGAGCCACACCAACAGTTATCCCTGTTGATAGAGACAGGACAGTCAGGAGGAAACCCAGAGCCCAGTACCCCACAAAGATGGGGGAGGTCATCAAAGAGTAACTTTTTGGGTTGATCTCTTCTGTAATGTGAAAGTTTTTTTTTTTTTTGGAGGGAGAACTGAGGACACCTTGTTCCAATCTGAAAGCCCTTTGGGTGGAAGGTAAAGCAGGAATCACAAGTTCTTGTATGAGTCGTGGGAGGGAGCTTGGGTCTACAGACCCGGGAGTGATTGCTGGTCCTGGATTGTTACTGCTTCCGGGTGCCAGCCATATTGTTGGGAAAGAAGGAAAGTTTCAGAGAAGCCAGAATTCTGGATTTTTATGTGAAATCTCCCAATTAAAAATGTTGGCAAATATTAAACAAGCCCAATAGCATACGGATCCAACAAGGTATTTCTGCGGGTCTAATCCGGGCTCTGACCACTCATGTGCAACCTTTGATTTAGAAGACAACTTTCAGGGGTTAAGTTTATTCTGGCATTTGCATGTGTCAGATCTCACCCTCCTTGCATAGCTCTGGAGAAAAACATTAATATGGAAAATAACATGGATAGTTGGAGAAAAAAAACATGCTAATAGGTTTAATCCTTCTAAATCTGGTTATATGCTGTGACCTCTCCCGGACTTTAATTTTAGTAAGTTGATTCCCTTATGTCCATGCCCATTAACTGAATTTTCTTTGTTCATTTTAAAGTTCTCTGAAAAGTTGGATCGCTCCAGGAACCAGAAAAGACTTAATTACTTAGCTTATTCCTAAAAATAAAATGGAAAACAGTACTGCTTACCCGCTTAAATTGGGACCTTAGACTACAGGGTAAGTCTGAAAAAAATTATAGATACAAGCAGGCAAGGTATCTACATGGGCCAAAAGAAACAACACTTTTATGTTATGCTTTGCTTAACTTTGGCTATTACTCGCTTGTTAATGGCAGTATAATGATGGATGATACACAAAAAGCAGGCAAGAAGCATGGAAATCTTGTATTAGAGAAAAGGTGAGTATATTTAATTCTGAAATTTGATGAATTATATTATTAATAGGCACCGAAATAGACAATTCAGACGTTAGCGTGTTTCATAATGGGGTGAGGGATACTGTGATTAAATTAAGTTGCTGGGTTCTGCCTCTTGTGTTTCTGACTAATAAGTTTGGGTGGGACACTAATTTGCACATTTCCATTTCTAGTAAGTTCTCAGGGGAAGCCATTGATGCTGATTCAAGACTAATCTTGGAGAACCACCTTTCTAGAATATCTCCAGGTTCAATATTTATAGGCATCACATCTGAAATGTCCTGGGTCTACCTTTACATAACTTCTTCAGGTCTATGATTTATGAATTGCCAAAGATGATAAAGCTTTTTGACCATTGGACTGAAAATCTGGCACTAGTTTTGTGAGCATTGATGACATGTTAGTCTAAGCAGATGAAACTCTTTACCACGTATGAGTCAGATTGGCTGTTTGTTGGATTTTTGTTCTAAGCATTTTAAGAAGTAACATTGGTTTGCCTCCCTGCAGGGAGCTTAGTTAATTGAGTTACTCCCACCACCGTGCTCCTGGGGCACACCTATGTTTATCCGGCACTCTCATTCTTCTGTGTTTATCTTTAAGCTCTCCATTATGATCTTCTTCCCCTATCTATTAATCACAAATATCTTCAACTCAGACCCATAACCTGTAGGTCAAATCCTCTGAGGGCTCTGGGTTTTGTATATATGAGTGAAATATTGTTTTCTCTTTCCTTTATGTCCTTTGTATAGTTTATTTTAGATCAATGTCCTTTTTTGTATAGACACAGAAAGACAGTTGATGCTGTGCTTTTGTAACATGGGAGTTAATCAACTCTGAATACTATTTACTCCTGGGCATCCATCATGTTTACTTGACTTAAGTCCCAGTTGCCCTAAAGGGTGTCCTGCCGAGGGATTTGGATGGACCCAGGGCAAGCCATAAGGTACCCTGGCATTGAAAAGAGACAGGCTAAGCACCATAAGAAGAATAAGTCAAGAAAATGGTCCTGAAACAAACTCTGACATGACCTAAAAAGAAGTTCAAGGACCCTGTTAGGATTAGAAAAAACTAACTTAGCCTGAGTACTGTAGTCTGGGATATATATGAGATGTCCCAAGGAAGAGCCACTCTTTAAGCTTAATATATTTCTTACTGTGTTCATACAAAATGAATAGAAGTATTGTATCACTTGTATCACTTGTCATTCCGTTGATCTTTGATTTGTTTGAGCAGGCGCCAGTAATGCCTCCATTTGTCCCTGTCATGTGCTAGTATAGCCCAATTGTATCTGTTTGCTCCGGACCACGAAGAGCCTCAAACCGTTCGTTGTTTTGGCAGTCTAGTTTGTCCCTGAGATTTTATCAGCCTCTCCTTGCTCATCCTTCTTTTTTTTAAAAAATTTTTTTTATTAAATTTGTATTATGAAACTTTGTAATTAACATACTATTATGATGTCCTTGCTCATCCTTCTTAACACTGCTGTATTGGGGGCTCTTTCAGTGTCAGGTGAATGAGGCCCATTGTTGTTACTGTTTTTTGCATATCGAATACACCAAGGGTAGCTTGCCCAGCTCTGCTTTTGGATGGGGTACTCTCGGTAGCTTGCCGGGCCAGGCTCTCCAAGAGGAATGGAGGCTTTTAGGATGGCCTCTAATCACCCTTACAGGTGTTCCCATGGGTCACACCATGTTTGAGCCCCATCAAATATGGTGTGGTAATTATAAAAAATGGATATTAAGTGTCTTATGATGGCCTCACAGTGGAAGCATTATTAAGAAGAAAATTTCACATGTTTGTTTAAATGGATTAATAGCAAAGGAAAAGAGAGAGCAATCTCTTCTTAATGGTATTCTAGGCTTGGGTGGATCTCCTACTTGGTATCTAGTGTGCTGGAGCCCCTAGATGAGGCTGTGTCCTAGAGTGGATCTCCCCTGAAGGAAGGGTGTAATATCTGTTCATTGTTTATGATAATGTTCAACCACAGCTATGTGTAATTGTTACTCCACCACCTTTCATCGTTTCTCTATAATTAGCACTATTTATTATAGTCCTTAGGGCCAGTTGCTAAGCTAAACACTGGTTTAAATGTTTATTATTTTTAGATGTGACAGACATAGAAATCAATAGCTGCTGATTAGAGGATCATATTCTCTATAATGTGCATGGGTCTTATCTAACTAATTGAATCCCTTAAGACTGAAAATTTGGGTTTTCAAAAACAGAAATCCGCCTCAAGGCTGCAACTTAAAAATCCTGTCTAAGGGGCTGGAGTGATAGCACAGTGGGTAGGGCGTTTGCCTTGCACGGGGCTGACCCGGGTTTGATTCCCAGCATTCCATATAGTCCCCTGAGCACTGCCAGGTGTAATTCATGCGTGCAGAGCCAGGAGTGACCCCTGTGCATTGCTGGGTGTGACCCAAAAAGAAAAAAAAATTCTGTCTGAATTTCTATCCTGAATAGCTTCTGTGAATCCAACGCACACCTGAATTTCCAGTCTGCTGAACTAGTAAGTTGGCTTTTGGAGTTGATAGCCATCAAACTCATTGTACTAGGGTATTAGTTTGCATGTATGTATCATTAGCCTATTTATGTATCAGCTATCAACTCCATCTACCTATTATCTCTTTGTCCATGTATCCATTCATCTCTACCATCTAGTAACTCATTCCACCCACTTGATAAGTGTGTTTCTCTGCAAAACCTTGATTTATACAATGGAGAGGGATTCAGCAATTTGCATTTTAGTCTTCTCTGTCGGTGATGCAGAAAGGTTAAACTCTGAGGCTTACTGGTGGGAGTGTTTGAGGGCAAAGAACACTGTGGAAAGGTCACCATGAGCTTAGAAACGCCTTATGCGTTTGTTCAGTAGGTATTTCTCACAGGTCTCCCCAAGCCTGAGAATGACTTCCAGCCCTGGAAATAGTAGCAGAGGAGATAAATGAAACGATTTCTCCTCAGACAACAAAGACCTTATTCCAGAGAACCCTTTGGGTACATTGTCTCGAAAAATTCAAACAAATAAACCTTTGCATGCATTTTAAAGGTTACAGCTGTCTCTAGTCCCTGGTTCTACACTAGGGGCTAAAAATCTGACTCTAGCCATATTAAGTATGACTTATCATGATGACTCCACACTTCAATTTTTCTCTAGCCTCAGAGTCATGCTTCTCGGCATTTAATTGTCAGTTTTTCCATTATTTCAGTAAAAATATTTAAAATTTAAAATTCAAGAGATTTTTTTTACTCTGTACCAGGCATTGTATTAAATCTTTTTTCCCGTCAGGGGCTCACTGGTTCATTGTCTTTCTTTTTTTAAAATTTTAAAAATTATTTTATTATTTTTTAAATTTTATTTTCTTTTTATAAAATTCACAATAATTTGCTACCTTGAATATTCCAATACCAATCCCATCCCATTACTACCCACCACCATTTTTTTTTATTCTTTTATTGAATCTCCATGAACCCACCACCATATTTTTCTTTTTTTTTCTTTTTTTATTGAATTACCATGTGGAAAGTTACAAAGCTTTCAGGTTTAAGTCTCAGTTATACAATGCTCGAACACCCATCCCTTCACCAGTGCACATATTCCACCATCAAGAATCGCAGTGTAGGCCATCTTGCCACATTCAACAGAGAAGAGGCCAGGCATTCTGGTGAGCAACTCGGCCAGAGAAATGCTCCGGACCCAAAACCGGGTCAGCAACACCGGGGATCCGGACGGAGGAGGTGCAGCCACAACACCTTCTTCAGATGGAGCCCTGGCGACACTGAGCAGCAACTAACACGGCTCCGGCTTGCGGGACTGGGACACATCTGAACTGCGTGGCCGCTAATTTGGCCACGAGACCCTTTCTAAAAACTGAAAACATGCAATCTTTTAATGGAAAACCAATTATCAAATGCTTCCTTAGTAAGGCTGTCTTTCTTTGGGGAAAACTCCAACAACAACAGTGAGTTTAGTGTTGCAATATGGAACGTAATCAAGGTAAAGAGAAAATGAAGTGAAATTCATCAGTTATACAGTTTGGGGTGGGGGGCGGGGCGGTGGGTATACTGGGGATTTTGGTGGTGGAATATGGGCACTGGTGAAGGGATGGTGTTTGAATATGGTATAACTGAGACATAAACCTGAAAACTTTGTAACTTTCCACATGGTGATAAAATAAAAATTTAAAAAAACAAAAGAAAAAAAAAGAATCACAGTATACCTCCCCCCACCCCCAACTTCCCCAGCCCCCCATCCCACCTGTGTAACTGATAAATTTCACTTTACTTTGATTACATTCAATATTTCAATAAAAAACTCACTATTATTGTTTGGAGTTTCTCCCCCCCCCCCAAAGTCGGACTTGTTGAAAAGGAAGCATTGGATAATTTGTTTTCCATTGCTGTCATTGTCTTTCTTTTGTTCACAGTTAGAAAGCTTTGCTAGTAAGCTAGCCAACAAGATACAGCAGAAATGTCTTAAAAACTTGTGTGAGAGAAGAACAAAAGCAACTACTGTTGGAGAGGATGTGGGGAGAAAGGGACCCTTCTACACTGCTGGTGGGAATGCCGACTAGTTCAGCCCTTTTGGAAACAATATGGACGATTCTCAAAAAACTAGTGGTTGAGCTCCCATTTGACCCAGCAATACCATTGCTGGGAATATATCCCAGAGGAGCAAAAAAGTATAGTCGAAATGACATCTGCACTTATATGTTCATCGCAGCACTCTTTACAATAGTCAGAATCTGGAGAAAACCGAGTGCCCTAGAACGGATGACTGGTTGAAGAAACTTTGGTACATCTATGCAATGGAATACTATGCAGCTGTTAGAAAAAATGAGGTCATGAAGTTTGCATATAAGTGGATCAGCCTGGAAAGTATCATGCTAAGTGAAACCAGTCAGAAAGAGAGAGACAGACATAGAAAGACTGCACTCATCTGTGGAATATAGAATAATAGACTAGGAGACTAACACGCAAGAATAGGAGAAATATGTCCTGGGAGGTTGACTCCATGGCTTGGAGGCTGGCCTCTCATTCTGGTCAACTCAGAGAAGGGAACACCAAGTAAAATGTGGTCGGAGGTCATGTGGGGAAAGGGTGATGCGTGCCGAATGTAGACTAGAGACTGAACACAATGGCCACACAACACCTTTATTGCAGACCACAACACTGAATCAGAGGGAGAGAACAAAAGGGAATACCCTGCCATAGAGGCAGTGTGGGGTGGGGGGAGTTGGGACTGGGGAGGTTGGGGGGGATGCTGGGTTTACTGGTGGTGGAGAATGGGCACTGGTGAAGGGATGGGTTCTCGAACTTTGTATGGGGGAAACATAAGCACAAAAATGTATAAATCTGTAATTGTACCCTCACGGTGATTCACTAATTAAAAATAAATATTTTAAAAAAAAAACTTGTGTGAGAGAATTGCAAGCGCGCAATCCTGATGCTGGCTTAACAGGCGACCTCTTCTCTACCTAATGATCTGAAGTAAGACTTCCTGTGAGTTGATGGGCTTCTATTCTTTGTATAACTTCAGAATCAAGCTACAGGGACACTAGTTATGCCCCCCACTCCTCAGCCCAGTAAGTGCAGGTACTAAATTTAGTTTCGATTGGCCTCCACTTGGTGCCATATTTATCTCTGGGGTATGTGTGTGTGGGGGAGGAGGCAGGCAGTGGTTGTTATTGGAAATGAAATGTTCCTGAGAGATAACATTGAGTCTTGAACCCATATATTTTGATCTTCCGTTATCTATTGGTTTCATTTGGCTCTCTTTTGCGATGCTCTAGATATTTAGAAAACAAGTCTCAATCACCATATATAATAGAATTAAGGTAACAATGATTCGGATTGATAAGATGGCATTTTTTCCTTGAATGTTCTACTTAGTGAATGCAGGTTCCAAGTTTGTCATAAGGAATAGATTTTCCAAGGGGTCCCAAAGAAATGTGCTGCATACTTCATGTGCAGATAAGGAAGAGCTGAAGTAGATTAGTATCTAAGGAATACATGTATCCTGCAATAAAGAAGATTCATGCATCCATTCAGACATAATTTTAAGTTCTTAGTTCCTACTTCAAAATATATTTTTGAAGATATCGTTTTAAAAATAATCTGATTGATGTTCAAATTAATCACGGTAAAATAAAAGTTTATTTACCAATGAAAATAGGAGTATTTGTGCATCACAAATATTTTAGGCCACAATGTTTGCATTAGTGATCCCTTCTGGAGATAATTTCAGGAAAGACATCCCAGTTGGAACCAAATTTTTGACCCTTAAGTCATTGCATTTTATGTTGCATTTCAAGACCACTTCCTTATCATTGTATACTTTGACTCTTTCTAAAGTTGTGTATATAAGTACATGTCTATGCATACTCGTATGTACATAAACAGACACACCATAATCACATATCATCAATGAACAGCTTGATTAATTTACTTCAGGTGAATTGACTCAGGCAACCAGTACCTGGATGGAGACAGAATATTACTGACACCCCAAACACTCCTTCATGCTTCCTTTGAGTCATACCCCTCCCTGAAGGGTAACCACTATAATTGTCCTAAAGACATAAATTATTTTTGTCTGGTTTTGTACTTTGTGTAAACAGAACCATACACTGTACTCCACTTTGTTTATATTACCTTTAATTGTTTTGATTTGGATATATATATATCCATATATATGTATATTGACTACATTGACTACATTGGCCAACATTTGAATAAAACAGTGAAATCTTTTCAAACATAAAAAAGTGGTTTTTAAGAAGCACTTGGCATACATGTCCCAGTGTTTACTTCTCAAAAGACTGAATATTTGTGTGTGTGTTTGTGGGGGGGTGCGGCTGCTTTTCTCTGAAATCTCGAGGTTTACGGTCAATAAGAGCAGAGAGGCTGGGGATATGGCACAGAGTGATAGAGCACATGTTTTGTGTGTGAGGCTCTGAGTTTGATTCTGGCACCAGTAGACCCCTGTGCACTGCCAGGCATAAACCTAGTAGTTCCTGAGCACTTCTGGAAGTGGCTGGGCACCACAGTGCTTGAGCACCCTCAGAACTATCAAACACATGTCATGGACGAAGCAGGACCAGGAGTGGGCCTTGACACCCACCCCCGCCCCTACCCCATCACCTCTAGGTGTGGCCTCTAAAAAGAAAGAGTTGATATGAGAACAGATGGCATTTTGCAGTTGACTGCAACCTGGATGAGATTTGAGGGTATCATGCTAAGTGAAGTGAATCAGAAAGTAAGAGATAAATACCAGATAATCTCACTTATATGCAGGGTGAAAAAGAAACAAAGAAAATAATGAGACCATCTCCCATGGAAACTAAGCTTGAGACATAATCAATAGCACTGGAAACTGAGTGGGTGGTGCCAAGAGATTCTCAGGGCTTACTCCTGACTCTGTGCTTAGGGATCATGGGATCACACCTAGCAGGGCCTAGGGGACCATGTGTGGTACCAGAGATTGAACCGAGGTTGGCCACATGCAAGAAAGTGAAAATTATATTTGAGGCTTGTCTTATATTTCTACGTAGCATTGATTTAGAGTGTCAATGGAACAAAGAACTTCATTTACTTAATGAATAGTAAAATATCCTGAATGATATAATCTGATGATGTTATCAGATTTTTTTTTAAAGAATCGCTCTCAAGTACTGCTCAGGAGGACTCAGTGCCCACCAAAGATTCTTGGCCAACATGATCCGGTTCTACACAGAAGCCTGGGGATATGATGCTGCTCAGGTCCTGTGGTGTGGGGGGTTACCTGTGCCCTGCCATGCTCAGAGATCTCCAGAATTACATCCAGGGATTCTCAGAGGACCATGAAGTGCTGGGATTAAAACCGGCTGGCCATGCTTACTGATGCTATAACATCTCCTAGCATTTTAGTGTTCTCATCAAAAAGGTCCTGCCCCCATATATGTGTGTAGCATTCCTGTGCATACACATACCCACACACACCACAGTCCATCCTGAATTTATTTATTTATTTTTAAATTATGGGTCAGCAATTCTTCAAGTGTAGTCTGGGTTCCCAGGGATTCCTGGGTGTTAGGTTACTTTTTAATTTTATTCTATTAACACCCACACTTAAAAACATTTTTTTATTAAAAATTTTTTAATTGAATCACTGTGAGATACAGTCACAAGCTTTCATGTTTGAGTTTCAGTCATACAATGATTGAACACCCGTCTCTCCACCAGTGCACATTTTCCGCCACCAATGTCCCCAGTATCCTCCCCCTTCCCAGCCCTTCCCCTGCCTCCATGGCAGACAGTTTCCCCCATATTCTCTCTCTACTGTTACACCAACACTTTTGGTTTACAGTCTGACTTTTATGTGATTTTTCACAGCTTGAGAGCTGAAGCTGATAGGAAAATCTTCTGCTTTTTCTTAAGCAAACAGAAGAGCTTCATAAACCTGAACACATGACCACTATTCTCATATGATCTTTGTGGGTTTTGGAAAATAGAAATTTCATAAACAATGTTATTTAAGTTAACATCAAATACTTGATTAGACTAACTGAAAGAGATTAATAAGAGGCCGGAGACATGTGGCATAAAGAAAAAAAAATGAAGGGGCTGGAGCGATAGCACAGCGCTAGGGCGTTTGCCTTGCACGCGATTGACCCGGGTTCGATTCCCAGCATCCCATATGGTCCCCTGAGCACCGCCAGGGGTGATTCCTGAGTTCAGAGCCAGGAGTAGCCCCTGTGCATCACCGGGTGTGACCCAAAAAGCCAAAAAAAAAAAAGAAAAAAAATGAAAAGTGAAAAGTTGAGTCTGAGCAATAGTGAGCAATAGTACAGTGGATAGGACACTTGCCTTGCACACGACCAACCAGGGTTCAATCCCTGGCAACCCAGATGGTCCCCAAGCCCACCAGAAGTGATCCCTGAATGCAAGAGCCAGTAGTAAGTCCTGAGCACCACTGAGTGTTGCCCCCAAGTAAACACAAACAAACAAAAAAAAATAAAGAAATATTTTAGTTTCTTATTAATCACCTATGAATTTTTTTCCACATCTAAGCCTTATGTCTGTGTTTCAAAACTTCTGAGTTTTGGGGGACAAATTATTTTACTACTTGTCATAAAGATTTTTAAAGTATCTCGAGGATTTGAACCTTTTTGTTAGAGGGCACTTGATGATATGCCTGAGTCACCTGAATGTGGATGGTCACAGTTCTATAGCTCCAGCCCTGGTGGATCTTGAATGTTGGTGATGAAGGAAAACCTCCCAATGAGTCAAACATTTGATAACTGTACATGGTATCCTTTTGGCCAGGAAGAAGAGATGTCCTGATTTATACACAAAGTCTATTGATTTGATTATAATTTAAAGGTTTTGAAAGGAATACAATTGGCAAACTAGTGGCAGGGAAATCTTAAGAAGATGTCTATGTAAACTGGCCTCTTCAAATGGAGAGAACATTACTATACTTGTATTCCATTTCTTTGAGTTCACAAAGAGCTCAGGTATCCAGGTGAACAAGATGATTGATTCTGTGCCACTCAGTGTGTTTCTTTTCCCAGCCCTCTTTTCTCTGGTTCAATGAGTTCATGATAAACTAGTTAAAACAGCAGGACTAGAGGTTTAACAATGTGAATTTCCACGTGATGAAGGTCTGGGTTTTATAGCGTAATTTGTTTCCTAATCTGCCATCACTAGGTACCAGCACCCAGCTTCAATATGGCATCATCCCCGGAAACCATCCAGCCACTGTTAGAAACTGATTACATTGGACCTTTTCTCTCTGGAAGAGGCAACATTTGTTCTCACTAGAATGTACACTCGGAATACAAATATGCCTTTCTCACTTCTGCCAAAATCACCATCTGTGAACTTTAAGAGTGCCCATTCATCATCATGGTGTTTCACGAAGCTTGACTCTGACCAACAGATTAATTTTACAGCAAATGGAGTGTGGCAATGGGTTCCTGCTCATGTAATTCACCGATTTTAACAAGTTTTCCAACAGTTTTATGCAGTGGGCTTGACAGAATGGTAGAATAATTTTTTGAAGATTCAGCTACAGTACCATCCTGCATAGCTAAGGGAAACTTACTTAGAATTTTATGTATATATACCATTTCAGCAACTGATGTGTGGTGATTTTTTTTTCTACACAGACAGTATTCATGTGTCATGAAATCAGGAATTGGAAAGACGAGTGGGTTCCTTTGCTATTAACTCTAAAATTTTATTAGCATTTTTTTTTTGCTTTCCATGCTTGTGACTTCCCAGTGCAGTGTAGAAGACTTATTTCTCAAAGAAAGAAGGTTTCTACCAGGAAGCAGCAATGGTTCTATTACGATACCAACAATAGCGTCTGGTCTGCTGAGCTTCTGAATCAATAAGCATTGATGGAAGAATAACTATGCTGGCTGTGTGAGGGGAAGGTTATGATTTTTGATATTTTTCTATAATGAGAGATTGCAAGACATCCACCAACTCCCTGGCCCAGAAGACTCTTTGAACTTCTAAGTTTTATGGTAAGAGTCAATGTCACAATTATGACAATATGATTCAGGCAGAACTATAATAGTTAGGACACTTCAGAAATAACACCTAGGGTCATTTTACTAGGCAAAGAACTAGAAGGGGGTAAAGAGGAGATGGCCTTCAGAATATTCTTTATTCAGAATAAAAATATTTAAATTCCAGTTATATCACATGACTAGTTGTAAGAAGAATGATTACAATATTATGAAATTCTCCCTTGTTGAGTCAAAAATTTCCATATGTATATATAAACAACCTGTTTGTTACTCTTTCATTTCTCTACCATCTAGCTATATATTTCAGTAATTAAGTTATAGGATGTCAAAGAGAAGTGTGACTCAACTGGAAGAATGAACATTAAAAGATGAATAAAGTGAGTTTGTGTCTTTTAAAAATTGAATCACCATGAGATACAAAGTTGTATTTGTATCTTTTTTGAGAGAGAGGTTAATGCCTTAGTTAGGATAGGAGTCTTGAGTTGTGTAATAGTAAATAGAGCCATTTGAAATTATTTTTATTTGGAAACTAACTATAGTTAAAAGAGAGAGATGTATATACAAAAGGAGGACTGTGGTGGCTTTGTCATGTGTCAATTAGGCTAGAACTAACATTCCCAGAATTCATTTCCTCTGTGGTTTGGGTTTAGGATGAGGTTAGGGTTGACTACAAAAGAAATAAGTATGAGATTGAGAGGGCAGAAGTGAGGCAGCGGGCTCGCTTATACTTTGAGGCTGGTTAGGGGAGTAAGGCTTGGTGCTCTTGTGCACAGATGCGGATCATCTTCTGGCTCATATTGTATTCTAGCTTCTTGGGACACTTTCTCCCATTTTCTGTCAGATACCCTTCTTCATTTTCTCTTAATTGTAAGCCAACTTTGTGCATGGCTTTATGGTGAAGGGTACCACCATCTTCTGTACATTCCCAATGTCACTGAAGCTGAGGGTGGTGGAAACACAAATATGGGTTCCCATGCATCTCTATGGGTTTGTATTACACTTACCTTTTCTTTGCCTTCTTGTTCTGACTGGAGCGATAGTACAGTGGGTAGGGCATTTGCCTTGCACGCGACTGACCCGGGTTCAATTCCTTTGTTCCTCTCGGAGAGCCTGGCAGGCTACTGAGAGTATCCTGTACGCACGGCAGAGCGTGACAAGCTACTCATGGCGTATTCGATATGCCAAAAACAGTAACAACAAGTCTCACAATGGAGAGGTTACTGGTGCCCACTCGAGCAAATCGATGAACAACAGGACGATAGTGCTACAGTGCTACTTGTTCTGAGACCTGCACAACTTTAACACATAGACAAAACAGCCTTACATTGGATTTTGAAAATCAGTTTGAGCATTGCATAAAGTAAGTTTCTGAAATAAAATCTTATTGTCTATCACTCATAGGAGTAAGCGTCTTTGTTCAAATCTGAAGCGATGCAAGTGGATACTATTTATTTTTGAACCACTTCCTTAACAATATAACTTGCATGATTCATCTTTCTGTTTTATTGAGCAGAGAATGAATTCACTTGACAGTTTTATTTTGTGCTTCTTCCTCATCATCATTTGTTTCACAATTGCCTATCATCACTTCATATGTGCCACATTTCAACTTGTGTTGGCTAGACAATATGTGATTGTAGCAAGAGGTAAGGATGGTTCCCGCCCATTAGAGCTGTTTTACAGGACCAAAACAGTCATGTAAAAGTGAATTTTATTGCCACACTACTAAAGAACTCTAAAGATCATTGAAGAGTGACCACTGAACACCCTCTAATGGCCAAAATCAAGTAGCTGTTTGCTTGTTCTCATACCACTTAATATCTTCTGAAGCAATAGGGGGCATTGCTAACTGTTCTCTATAAAGTGAAGTCTATGGGAGCAGAAGTCTTATTTGTCTTGTTTTCTGCAGTGTCCCTACTGCACATAATTGTATTTGAATGCAGAGGTGTTAAGAATTGTTGAAGAGGGGATGGAGCAATAGCACAGCAGGTAGGGCGTTTGCCTTGCACGTGGCCGACCTGGGTTCGATTCCCAGCATCCCATATGGTCCGCTGAGCACTGCCAGGGGTGATTCCTGAGTGCAGAGCCAGGAGTAACCGCTGTGCATCGCCAGGTGTGACCCCCCCCAAAAAAAGCAATAAAAAAAGATTTGTTGAAGAAATAATGGAATGCATGCACTTCTTAAAATTTACTCTTAATGTTTTTTTTTCTGAGATACTGTTTTTTTCCCCTCTAATTCCCCTACTGAGTGTTCCTTCCCCCTTTCACTCGCTTATCTCCTGTGAAAATATGCCTTTCTTTTTCATTTTCTACTTACTCCTTTCAATTATAGTTCTAAACAAATGTTTAATGAATATCTTATGTGAACCAGAAAGTATGTTCACTATTTGTGATTGACTCAACAGTGAATAGGTAAAACCTATTTCTTTTTTTGTTCTTTTTTGGGCCACACCCGGCGATGCACAGGGGTCCCTCCTGGCTCTGCACTCAGGAATTACTCTTGGCGGTGCTCAGGGGACCATATGGGATGCTGGGAATCGAACCCGGGTTGGCTGCATGCAAGGCAAATGCCCTACCCATTGTGCTATTGCTCCAGCCCCGGTAAAACCTATTTCTGCTTTGAGTTCACACAATTGAATTTAAACACTATTTTTCTTCCGTTTTTGTTTTTGGGTCACACCTGGCGATGCACAGGGGTTACTCCTGGCTCATGCACTCAGGAATTACTCCTGGCGGTGCTTGGGGGACCATATGGGATGCTGGGAATCGAACCCGGGTCGGCCGCGTGTAAGGCAAATGCCCTCCCCGCTGTGCTATTGCTCCAGCCCCGAATTTAAACACTATTTACATGAAGATGGCATCCAACATTCACCTACTTATTGAAATTTTCTTAATGGATGCCCTTAGTTTAATTGTAATATGTTCACAACTTAATTTGCTGTTATTTACTCAAACATTCTCATGTACAGGTACTTGCATCCTTTTGGCTACCCTTAAACTTTCACAGCCTGTCAATAATTAATTCTTACTTCTTCTTTTTTATACCTTCTTATTCATTAGCATCAACCTACTTTATTTATTTATTTATTTATTTATTTAATTTATTGAATCACTGTGAGATATAGTTACAAACTGTCGTGTTTGAGTTACAATCACACAATAATCAAACACCCATCCCTCCACAGTGCACATTCCCCACCACCAATCTCCTCAATATAACGCCCCCCCTTTCCCACACTCCCACTGCTTCCATGGCAGACAATTTCCCCCATACTCTTTCTTTACTTTTGGGCATTATGGTTTGCAATACAGACACTGAGAGGTCATCATGTTTGATCCTTTATCTACTTTCAGCACACATCTCCCATCCCAACCGATCCCTCCAACCTCCATTTTTTTGGTGATACCTTTTCTCTTCCAGCTGCTTTCTCCCCCCACCTCCTCCAGCCCCCTCGATCATGAGGCAGGCTTCCAACTATGGAGCAATCTTCCTGGCCCTTATGTCTATTGACCTTGGGTATCAGTCTCATGTTAAGTTATTTTATACTCCACAAACGAGGGCAGTCCTTCTATATCTGTCCCTCTCTTTCTGACTCATTTCACTTAGCATGATACTCTCCATGTCTATCCACATAAGCAAATTTCATGACTTCATCTCTCCTAAGGGCTGCATACTATTCCATTGTGTAGATGTACCAAAGTTTCTTTAATCAGTCGTCTGTTCTGGGACACTCATGTTATTTCCAGATTTTGGCTATTGTGAACAGTGCTGCAATGAACATATAGGTACAGATGTAATTTCTACTGTGCTTTTTTAGCATCCTCCGGATATATTCCCAGAAGTGGTATTGCGGGGTCATATGGAAGCTCAATTTCTGGTTTTTGAAGGAATGTCCATATTATTTTCCAGAAAGGCTGGACCAGTCGGCATTCACACCAACAATGAAAGAGCGTCCCTCTTCCCCCACATCCACACTAGCACTGGTTGCTTTTGTTCTTGTAAATGTGTGCCAGTCTCTGTGGTATGAGATGATATCTCATTGTTGTTTTGATTTATATCTCCCTGATGATTAGCGATGTGGAGCATTTTTTCATGTACCTTTTGGCCATTTGTATTTCGTTTTTTGAGAAAGTTTTTGTTCATTTCTTCTCCCCATTTTTTGATGGGGTTGGGTTTTTTTCCCCCTCACCAACCTACCTTAGCCTTTATTAGCTCTCAGTCCAATGAGCTAAGATTTCCTTTGAATTTTGATACAATCACATGTTGATAAATTCTTTGTAATTGGAAATACGGTAAACCAAAAATGCATTTAATACACCTTTACTTGCCAACTGTCACAGCTTGGCCGAGCTTACCTTAAACATGATTAGAACATTTACTTAGGTTTAAATTGGGAAAAAATTATTTAACATAAAGCCTTTTGGTAATAAAAGATTGAGTAGCTCATGTAACTTGCTAAAGGCTAAAATAGAGGAGTTGTATGTGCTTTCACCACCACTGCACAGTATCAGTTGTTCATCCTCAGGATTCTCTGGCTCATTTTATACTGTATATCACTACCACAGGAAGAAATTAAAATATGAAGATTTGTTTTTGCCTTTTTTGGTCACACCCGGCAATGCACAGGGGTTACCTCCTTGCTTTGCACTCAGGAGTTACTCCTGGCGGTGCTCAGGGGACCATATGGGATGCTGGGAATCCTACCCGGGTCGGCCATGTGCAAGGCAAACGCCCTACCCGCTGTGCTATAGCTCCAGCCCCATGAAGATGGTTTCTACGGAATGAATACAAATCTGACTTTTTTAAAGAAATAGTTAGAAGTTAGACTCTGGTAAATTGGGAGCTATGTGTTCTATTAATCATCGAACTCTTCTCTTGGAAGTCTGTTCATACCCTTCCTCTCAGTGCTGCCAGGATAATCTCTCAAAAAGCTTCATGGCTCCATGGTAACTGACTCTATTTTCTTGAGAATGGTAACTGACTCTATTTTCTGTCCCCCAAATGTCCTGGTTTGCATCTAGCCACTTATTTTCCACCCTTGTTGGACTTGTGACCATTTTTCTGTACTTTGTTTGCTTGGCCAACCACTAGCCAATAAAAGCCCAAACCAGTGCAGTTGAATAAGTTATTGTTGTTTTTTCTGTCATTCTTTACTTGCAATTTCCCGTGTTTCTCTGTAGGAATTCTTCACTTGCTTTCCACCCCCTAGTGGATTGTCAACCCTAGAAGGTCTGTTTTATTTATATTTATGTCTCTGACAATAATGTAGAATATAAGAACTGGTTATAGAAATTGCTAGGTAAATATTATTTAAAAATATATGATGGGGGGCAGATAAATAGCTCAAGGGACATGATTTGCATGCAGGAGGTGCATGTTTGATTCCAGGCAATTCATGGTTTCCTGAGAACTCTCAGGAGTTAATCATAAGCACCAATCCAGGAGTGGTCCCTGAGTACCATTAGATGTGGCCCCAAACCCAACACACACACACACACACACACACACACACACACACACACACAAGAAACAAAGCTCTTTATCTGGAGAGGAGGAGGATGAATAGAAAAGTAAGGTAGGAAGAGATTTCATTAAGCAGGACAAACCATAAACTTAGAGCCTGGGGGTAGCAGACAAATTTTACATGGGTTGTGATGAGTGTGAAGATGATGGGGATATCTGTATGGGAAAGGGAATGGAGAGCAGCTGCAGCTGTAGTAGGCTTGAAGCACTTCTGACAGCAAAACTTATTCTCCTACCAGAACTCCAGAAAAATCCTTTTATTTTGGGAAGATAAAATCCTTTTATTTTATCTTGCCTAATTCTAGTGTCAGACAGATTTTTCTCTCTACCTCCATTTATTTCTCCTTGATGCTAGAGCCTTTAAAGATAAATTTAAAAAGTTATTTGACTGGTGGAAAGCACTCAAGTTAAGCAAGTTGGAAGCATTTACCATTTGATGCTTAGCTTTCTCTTTCCAGCATCTCTATCTTTCCCTCTCTATCTACTCCATCAATATAAAAGTCTTTCAAGTGGACGCCAAGAATCGTAAGCAAGTTTAGTTAATAAAGACTGTGCATGTGTGATTGAAGGTAATCTCTCTTCTCACCCATTCACACATGCAAGTGGAGAGATGTAAGTCACTGGACCTGGGTCTAAACCCTGGCCTGCTGCATCCAGCGAAGAGAGGGCTTGCAAAGGCTGTTCATTCATGCCTCAGTGACTCAGCGTGGAGTGGCTTTCCGAACTTGTAAACACAATCAGACTGCTTTGATCTGGTAACTCTTTCATTTTGAAAATCTTTAATTTTTTTCCAAAACAGAGGAAAAATGTAGTTTACTTTTTAGAGTAGAGATAGTGGTGAGACGAGATATTTATGAGTTATTGTAAAAGACCACAAGGAACAGAAGCCCGGGAAGGCAGCCTGCTGACAACTCTTTGGACCAGATTGGGAACTGGGTCTCAGCAGGAGTTGGGGTGGACAATGAAAACCACAACCTCCCCAGAAAATATTAAACTGGGTGTGGAAGAGATTTCATGTCTTCGTCAGGCATCAGGACTTTAGAACTTGCTACCAGCATGGCTGTGGTGAAATGCTTAGTGCTGAAGACTTATTCCTATTCTGACCACTCATGATGCAAAGGAGCTAGTACCTCCGAATTTAGGGTCATTAATACTAAGTGAACTTTGCAGAGGGGTGATTTTTGTTGCAGGGGCATTCTGCAGTCATTTTTTTTATAGCAGAAAATTGTGAAGGGTTTCATAAAACAAGACAGTTATGTTTCCTACCCTTTTAAGAATGTCATCTGTGTGGCTTGAAAAGGCTTAATTTTCAAGTTAAGAAATTAACTTGATTTGCTGCAGAGTCTGTCATATGCAATCTATTTATTTAGATTTCTTTGGGAGACAATAATAATCCTGGGAACTCATATTTTGGGTCTGATATCATACCTAGGCATAGGGCTTGCACTGAAGTATCAATGTGACTCTGGGTCTAATCTTTCTTGTGGGTGGGGGGGGACACACCTGGCTATATTCAGGACTTACTCCTGGCTCTGCACTTAGAGATCACTCCTGGAAGGGCTCCAGGACTATATGGGGAGCCAGGGATCGAACCTGGATTGGGGGTGTGCAAGGCGAGTGCCTTACTCACTGTACTCTCTCCAGCCCTAATCCTAAGAAGAAGGTCCATTACAAGACTCAGTCCTGAATGAATAGAACGCAGGGTGGTCCTTGCAGTCTGAACTGCTTCCCTAGAGATGTTTGATAATGATACTGTGTATTTTCTTTCTTTCTTTCTTTCTTTCTTTCTTTCTTTCTTTCTTTCTTTCTTTCTTTCTTTCTTTCTTTCTTTCTTTCTTTCTTTCTTTCTTTCTTTCTTTCTTTCTTTCTTTCTTTCCTTCCTTCCTTCCTTCCTTCCTTCCTTCCTTCCTTCCTTCCTTCCTTCCTTCCTTCCTTCCTTCCTTCCTTCCTTCCTTCCTTCCTTCCTTCCTTCTTTCCTTCTTTCTTTCTTTCTTTCTTTCTTTCTTTCTTTCTTTCTTTCTTTCTTTCTTTCTTTCTTTCTTTCTTTCTTTCTTTCTTTCTTTCTTTCTTTCTTTCTTTCTTTCTTTCTTTCCTTCCTTTTTTGGAGTCACAGCCAGCATTGCTCAGGGGTTACACCTGGCTCTGCACTCAGGAATTACTCCTGGTAGTACTTGGGGGACCATACGGGATGCTGGGGATTGAACCTGGGTTGACCACATGCAAGACAAATGCCCTACCTTCTGTGCTATCACTCCGGCCCTCATGCTGTGTATTTTCACTTGAAATCACATACGCTTTTTCACTTAGATCATGTTTTGGGGTCCTCCAAATAGGTTTAGAAGAGATTGATTACATTTTGAAAAAAGAAGTAGAAAGTGAACTCATGTTGATGCATTTGTATTTGCCAATCTATCTAAAGCTCTTCAATCCCTTCTAGTAATGGTCAATGTTGTCTTCATTGTAGTGATTGTTGACTTCATAGAAGTGCAGGTGACCAGGTTCCTGGAGACATAAATGTTTCCCTCATCACAGGGCACATATCCTACGGAAAACGTTGGGACTCTTGTCTTGTTCAGTCACTAATATGTGTCTTTCACAGTCCCTTTCAGTTCATTCTCCACAAGTGTTAGCCAGGTAACAGAAACAAAATTGACACTGAAACTTTTCCAAAAAATCAGACCATGGACTTTTTGGCACATCTTACTCTTACAGGTGGAAAAAATCCTTTCCAACATCTGAACATAAAACTGAACAGCCTAATTAGAACAAGATTTCTTAGAAATAGGAAAAGTATTTCCTATTTACTGTAGAAATCTGTAATTTTAAACGGGGGAGTTTTTATATAAAATGTTTGGGAAAGAAGTAGCCAATATAACAGATGTGCTTGAAGTTGAACGGTGATGTAACTAATAGTCCCTCAGCTGACAAGGAGAAAGAGGTGACACTCAGCTCTGATTGTATGAGACATGGAATTGAAAGAGTTTAGGAGGAAAGAGACAGAAGGTAAAAACTCATTCTAGCATATTTTGCCCCCACCCCCAACCTAGGCAAAAGACAAGATCAGTTGTACGAGGTTTTGTTGGTAGGGCTTAGAAAATTTTCATGTGGATCGCATATTGTGCAACCTTTCAATCCTTCATTGTGAATCTGCTGTCCTTTGATTTTACCTTTCACGTTAAAACATCTTTATTATTTTCCCTTGGCAGTGCTGCTGGGGATTGAGTGCAGGCGGCAGACAAGCAAGCAGGGACTTGCCCACAGAGCGTCTCATCCCTTGTGAAATGAAGGTGTCTCCTTGGCTTCTTCTATATTGCTCTCATTTCTCTGCTTGCTCAGAGCCCCTTGCTGGGGCAGCTCTGGCACAAGAGCATGGCGGTGCTTACGGACTCAAAGATGAGAAGATGCAGGCTGCATGCTCTCTCCTGGGCTTTCGAGCAGCCAACATACATTTTCTTTCTTTATTTCTATTTTGGGGAGGCACCAGCAAATACACATGTATGTTTGCACAAATATGGCATCTATTAAGGATAAAAATATAATATTCTTTGCTGAAGACTCAAGCTTAGCCTATTATTTTTTTATTTGGGGGGCTTCCCAAGAGATGCACAGGGGCCTGTGGATCCTGCCGGGTGGTTCTAGAGAGTCAAGCAGCAGTTCCATGAGTGGAACCTGAGGGTGCAGTGCTGCTTGGGTTCTGTGGTACCTGGGAGTCCAGGGGTCATTGGGTGGTGATGTACTCAGTGATATAGGGAAGACCATACAGTGCTGGGGAATCAAACTGGGGTCTGCTGCATAATTAATCCCAATACAGTATCTCTAGCCTCATCTTTTTGTTTCTTAAAAGAAGAGAAGAAGTCATGTTTGATGTCAATAAAATAGGATTGACTGTAAAAAATTTAAAAGCGCGTGTGCAGGAAGGGTGCAATGTGATGTGTGTTGTGTTGTTCGAGGGCTCTTGGGGCAGCACTCTCTCTCTTGCTGCTTGTGTTCGGTGCTCTCGAGCCGCTGTGTATGGACTGGATCAGAATGGCTCCTCCTTGTGCTCTGCTTCTGTGTGTGCCGCTGTGTTCTCTTCTGTCTGTATCTCTGTCTCTGTAGTCTCTCCTCTGGTCTCTTCCGACCTCTCTCTGTCTCTGCTTCTGTGTCTTCTCTCTCTGTGTCTTCTCCTGTGCCTTCTGTCTTGCCTCTGCCCCCTACTTCTCTTACAGTCTCAGTTTATACAGCAATCACATAGGGTGGTGACACAAAGGTGGGTTGAACAATAACAAATCAACAAAGAGGGGTAAGACCATTTCTCCAAAAGATTAACAAAATCTCATCTAAAAAGATTACTCCAGATTACTAGGAGATTTGATCAAGGGTGGGAATCCAAACAAGGGTGTGTTGCTTTCTTCCTTCCTCAGCTAGTAATCTACTTAAATGGTCATAGTAAATTTACTTTTAATATTTCTAGCAATGTCATTCTATATGAACACAGTAAGAGATATATCAGACTTAAAGTTTGGTTCTTCCTGAGGATATTCACTATATATTCCAGACCACAGTCCTCAGGCCAGGTTAGTCTTTCTAACCCCAGTAGGGTCCTAGTCTCGTCGTTACTTTTGGATCCTGACAGCATTTGTCTATGACCATGCTCTCAACTTATGGTTGAGTATTGTGGTGCTTTGGCCTGGCCCATTTTGATGCCAGGGTAGCTCACAGCTTGCTCTGTGTCCATTACGTCCCTCGTCGGGACCCTGCTTTTTGGGGTGTTAGGAACTAAGGACAACTAAATCAAAAAGGCAGATGCCCAGCAGTAAATATTATTGGAGTCAATCAACTCCTAAGTTACAAAGCATAATATTAATTGTCTTCCTGTGTCCATATAGAAAGGACATTGCTTTAAGGTAGACTAAGTTCCCTGTGGCAAGGCTACCAGGACAAACCCAATGTTATCCTACAACTGACTTTTAAAAAACTCTCTGGTTCATAGCCAACTTCAAATTCTAGACTTTGAAACAAAAGTTTGAAAGGGGTATTCCCCTCTAGCACATTCTCCTGCAAATGCATAAATAATTATCATAAAACAAATATAGAGTGGATTTTTAATTCTTAAATAGGAAATTTCATTAATGAATTGTGGCATTTCTATATAACAACATTTAGATACATAAAAACATCACAGGGGCCGAGGAGATAGTTCAGTAGTTAAGGTGAAGACTTTGCTTGTGGCCTACCTTAGTTTGCTTTCTGCCATCATATGGTCTCCTGAGCACTGTAGGGAGTGGCTAAAAATATATATATGCATATATACATATATGTATATATATGTGTGTGTATGCATGCACACATAGAAAATTTTATGTTTAATGTGTGAGTGCAGAGTCTCTGGCCTGCATACCTGGCTGTCTTCTCCGGGGCCCCTCAGAGGGGATGGGCTCCAGCTTCCCTCCTGGCCCAGAGCAGAGCTCCCACGGATGAAGACCTCTGGAGCCTTAGTCACAGCCATGCTCAAGATGCCTCTCCACACGTTTGGACGAGCCTCACACATGAAGGTACCGGCAGAGGAACTAGGTGTGTGGGACCTGGGGCTGAGACCACCAAGCCTGCTCAGATTGGTACTGGGCCTCTTCCGCCCAGATTCCCCATTTTCCAGTAGCTAGACTGTCACACCCAGGGACTGCCCTCCAGTGCCCTGTAATCCCATCAACGGGCAACATCCAGAGACTTAAAACCAAGCTCCTGGAAGACATCTTATAGCCTAGTTCTCCCTCTTGGAGAACCTGGCAAGCTACCGAGAGTTTCCTGCCCATATGGGAGAACCTGACAAGCTCCCCATGGCATATTCATATGCCAAAACCAGTAACAATGCTGGGTCTCATTCCCCTGACCCTGAAAGAACCTCCAATGTGGCATCATTGGGAAGGATGAGTAAGAACAGGCTTCTAAAATCTCAGGGCTAGGATGAATGGAGACGTTATTGAGATCGCTCGAGAAATTCGACGATCAACAGAATGATGATGATGATGATGATGATGATGATGATGACGATGATGATGAACGTGTAAGTGTTCTTAGCTTATGGGTAAAATCAATTTTCCCCACTTAAGTAATTTTAAATGATTGATTCATCTAGATAACAATAGAAAGTCACAGACACCATAAAACACTGCAAAGTAACCTAGCTTCTCTGGGTCTCAGTTTTTTCAACTGTGAAAGATGTTTGACATGCTTCCTTCTATCTAAACTATGAACCTTTCCCCCTTTTCTCTTCCCTTTCTTTTTGTTGTTGCTGCTATGTCTGGTGGCGCTTTTGGCTGTCATGCTCATACACTAGGTTGTGGGATACTGGAGGTTCCACTTCTGGTGCTGGAGAAAAGAACAGCAGTGCCAGTGATGATGTTCAACATGGGGCAGTGCTGGGAATTCACCCACACAGTAAGGTACCAGCAAAGCAAGGTGGGCTTTCTCCCACTGAACTAAATCCCCTGGCTCTGCAAGTCTATTTCCCATCTCTTGCTAAGTCAAACAAATGATTATATTTTCTCTTGCAAATGGGAGAAGTAGTCATGTTCCTTTGGAGGTTCCCTTATAGTGACTCCAATCTCAAGAACTGGCTTTGGGTATGGAGCTTGTTCCTTAGCCATTCAGGCTTTTTTGTTTGGATGTTTTGTTTTGTTTTGGTCATACCTATCTGTGCTCAGTGCTTACTTTTGTCTCTGTGTTCAGAGATCACAATTGGTTAAAAATTCGCCTTCCTTTAAAACTAGTCATTGTTTACGTATAATCTGGTTTTATTTTCTTCATAGAAATTCACATTTGTAAGACCAACTGGCCCATTTATTTGTTTGATCTTTCTTCTCCTTGGGGAATGTATATTATTTCCTTGAGAGCAAGAACTTATTTTGGGTTACTATTGTAGTCAAGAGACATTTCTCAATGAACAAATTAGTGAATATGCTACTCTAGTCTTGTCCCTTAGAAGCTGTCAAATGAACAAATATTCTGTAATTTTTATTAACCAATATAGTAGCTTGTAAGTTGAAGCTTCCTGTTAAACACTTGAAATGAGGCTATTTTGTGGTGTTGCTTAATTTTAATTCCTTTAAATGTTACTATATCACATGTGGCTGGTGGCTACTGTGTTGAATAGAGCCCAGCTTTTTCTGCTTTCAATATTTAGTAAGATTACTAACCAAGAGTAAGATATCAAAGTGATGCCAATCTTGAAAACAGTAGCCATGTTCCACTTATGCTATTTTCTTTTAGAAAAAATCTCTCATGAAATCAGTGGAATAAAACAACCTCATTCAACAAGTCCCTGGAAAACCATCTTTTAGAAATGTGTTTTTTATTGTTTTCAGTTGGAGCCACAGGAAAGTTTATTAGCTGTCCTACACTTCTCAGAGCTGACCTCTTGCTGGTATGGTTTCCTCTGTCAATAATATGTTTATTGTGTGCTTAGAGATTGAGTAGCTTCTTGAATGATAGGATATCAAATTACCTTGAATTAAAAGAACACCATTACATGATTGAGTTAAAAATATACATCTTCTCAGAGAAAGGCATTCACTGTTATATGAAACTCTTACTCCAAGTTATAATTTATTCAAGGAAAGCAAGGAGAACCGACACCCCCATTCACAATTTAGTCAGCACAAAGATCTTTTTGTCAAGACACTGTTTATGTACCCACAACACTTTCAAGGCATCATTTGGGGTGTATTAGCTCACAGGTGATTTACATTTTCTGTTTAGCATCACTTCTTTTCCTTAGCCCATGGAGGAGACTGAATGAAGAATTTTTTCCAGGTTGCAGCTTTCCTCAGCTTAAGGCTATAGAAATCCCCCCTGTATTTGGAAATGTGCTGCTCAGGGAATAGCAGTTTTAAGGCTGCTGACTTGTCCATCGTTTATCATCATTATATGGTGTCTGTCAACAGGAACCATTTCCCAGAATTCCATAAGGAGTTGTTCCGTATAAAAGCATGGAGTCTTGTGACAAGAAAAAGGGCCTTGCAAGGAAAAGTAATAGGAAAGAGGGTGGGGGACAAACAGAAGCTTTTAGTACCAATTCATGGCTGGCGTCATCTCCATTAGCATTGGGACTGTTTGATGTTGAGTTCAGAGAACATGACCAGGACCGTTTTCCATATGTTATGGTGATTAATGGGAGTATTGTTAGGTAATAATAGTTTAATAACATAGCCCGAGCCAAGGAGGCACACCAAGAGTGTACATGTAATTCTAAAACCAAGAGGAACTGTGGCGAAAACTGCAGGAGCCAGGAAATTGGGTTCTGTTCTCAGCTCTACCACTTAGAAAGGATTGCCAAGGAGAAAGTTTTCTCAAAAGAAGGTCATAGAGCCTACTAACTGGGCTTGGTGGGGAAAGAGAACTGTCTTAATTCTCTAGGAAGAATGGGGTCTTGGTGATTTTTAACATTTCTGCATCTCATGAACTAAAATATGCTTTTTGAAAAAAAAAACAAACCTCTTCTGAGTCATAATAGTTGAGATAACACAAATAATGCATCAAGCAGGGGGATAGGCAATTCCATAAATCTATAGATTAGATTTAACATTTTCAAGTAAGATCCAGATTATAGTATGTGGATATGCTCCGACACATGACACAGTGTCTGGTTGCTAGTGATATGAAATCTCGTTGCTTGGGAAATTTTTCTCTTGGGAGTCTGCAAGACTTCAAATCTGGTCAACTTGTAGCAATATATTCTAAAGGGATTCTCCTTAATCTCAGATGGCAGCAGTAGTTAGTAGACCAGAGAGCTAACATAGCCCAGTGCATTCAGAATCTAGGCCAATGGGTTTCACTCCGGAGTTCTGGAACTGTTTAAGGGATAAATAAATTTCTGTATAGTAAATTGGCAACATGAGACTATTTACCCATTGGTATTTCTTTTTGCCAAGCAAAATTGCCACCTGAATTAATGCCACCTGCTCTTCAGTTTTTATTCTGAACCTATTCATCAAATGGATCTCAGAGTGAATGGAAATAACATTCAGAAGTAAGAGTGGATTTATATGAGAAGGGAGGAAAGAAACTAGCTAAACATCCTTCTGGACCATGCGGCATGCTTTGTGGGTCATTGTTGACTATTTAGCCCATCATACCATCAAGAGAGCCAGAAACCCACAAGGAGGAAGACACTGCAAGACGCACTAAAGCATGTGGGAAGCAAGGGATTGTGATTTAAAAGAAGGAGCGAGAACTTTCCCCTCTCCTTCAGTGGTTTAAATCTTTTCTTATAACCCCTGGATGTTCTGGGGATGAAGAAACTGGATCCAAGTTTAAGATTAGGTATAGGATTAGGTAGAGAATTTCATTCTATATAGGGACAGATGGTGGCTACTTTTTCACCATCTGTCTGAGCACAGACAAAAGGGGATTTGAAGGGCTATTCATATCAATCAAAATCAAAGCATAGGAGATACTGGGTGACTGCAACTATTAATGTGAAGTATCCGATTTATTTATTTGCATATGCTGCAACACAACAGCACCAAAAATAAATCCCACTTGCTTTTATTTAAATCTGATGTTCAAGAGGTGTCTATACTTCAGAGTTAAAGGGAGGATTTGTGTTAGTGGGAGTACAAGGGTTTGTCTTTACACTTTTTCCTTTGCACCCAAACAAAGAAAAGAGTTCTGATTACCATGGGTCAAAGACGAGACTAGTCTTTGGCGCTAGTGCAAGACTGTGGATGCTTTCTGTATAATTATAGCGTGGATTCAAGATCTGGACTTGGAGTGAGTGGTCTCATTTTAGACCTATCCTTCCAGGGAAAGCTTGTCCTGCCCTGGTCAGTCCCTGAGGTAGCCCCTGAGGTAATCATATGAGCTCTCCATTCCGTAAGAAACCTTGTTTTTGTCTCTTTTCCCTTTTCATATTTCCTTTGTTCGCATTCAGAAAGATTGGGTAAAGATAAGACTTGCCTGTGGACTAAGGATCAGCCTTCTCTCCTCTGTGACTTTGGTATGAAGGGAACAGGACTTGCACAAAGGCTCTGGGTAATAAAAGAGTGCCTGCCGGGTCTTCTTTTCAGACCCTGTATTGCCTCAGAAACATGCACTGCCGATGCTGATGCGGAAGGATCACGGAGTTCTCACCATTGCTCAAATCTGAATTTAGAAGAGAGGAATTTGAAAGTAAATACTATCAGTGCCTATTTTGAATCTCCTCATATTCAAATCTTGCTAAAAGCCATCACCACCACCACCACTACCACAACAAAAGCAAACCTGCCACAGTCTTAACTTCACACTGGGTGACTCTAGCTGGGTTTATCTGCAATTGTCTGAAAAATTACAACAGAATAAAGTGGCTATTGGGTTAAAAGGATGTAGACGTTTGATCTCTCCCTTTCATTCTATTTGGGTCTCTAATTAAGTTGTAAACCTTCACAGTAGGCTGGGAATAGGGCAATGCTGTCAGGTTGGAAGTCAGATGCTTGGAAGGTCAACCCTTGGTTCTCCCTCATTACTGAGCTCAGTCTTCTAGGTCCTTTCATCTCTGAACTGAAGAGGTTGGAGTATATTAGTCTCCACTGTCCCTTTCAACAATAACATGCAGAGATAGCAGAGGAAAACCTTAGTCATTTCATTTTGAGAAGAAGATTGGGGACACAAGTTTGCATATGAGGAATAACAATATGGAAGGCACATACATGCCTAATTGTTTAATTTAAAGGTGACATTTTTGATTTCTTGTTAGCTAAAAATTAGAAAAACTGGAGATATAGCACAGTGGCAAGGGCTTTTGCCTTGCATGTGGCCGACCCTGGTTCGATTCCCAGCATCCCATATGGTCCCCTGAGCACCGCCAGGGGCTAAATTCTGAGTGCAGAGCCAGGAGTAACCCCTGTGTATCGCTGGGTGTGATCCTAAAAGAAAAAAATTAGAAAAACTTCCTATCTGATATAAATTGAGGCAAAAGTGTTACTGTAGTTTGTGTATATTGTGGTGAAACTGTTATATAATCTCTTTAATACTTGAGTTGTTTCTGAAAACCAAAAATGTACCATTCACAGAACTAGTATACATTTTATTCTTATTATTAATTTTTTTTACTTGTGTATATCTTATTTTAGAAGTGTGTGTGTGTGTGTGTGTTTGGGGGGGCCATACCTGATGATGTTCAGGGTTTAATTCTGACTCTTTGGACTCCTAGCGGTGCTTGGCGGGGGTGGGGGGGCATATATGTCACCAGGAATGGAACCCAGGTTGGCTTCCTTCAAGCAAGGACTTTCCCTTTGTTCTATTGCTCCAGCACTGTGTTCTTATGCTGCTCTCTAGAGAAGCAGGACCAGAAAATGGATCCCATGTAACTTCAATTTTATAGCTATGATCTACTATTATGCCAACAATACTGCATATTTTTGTTTTTGATTAAAAAGTCCCCTTTTTGGAGTTGGAGCAATAGTATAGCAGTTGGGATGCTTGCCTTGTATACCAACAACCAGTGTCAATCCCTGGTACCCCATTTAGTCCCCAGAGCACTGCCAGGAGTAATCCCTGAGTTCAGAGCCAGGAGTGAACCCTGACTACTGCCAAGTGTGGCCCCCAAACAAACAAACAAACAAAAAATGCTTCTTATTCTTTGTAATCATGATGATGATGATGAAGATGATGAAAATGATGATGATGATTGGTTTTGGGGTCACACCCAGCAATTCTCAGGGTTACTGCTGGCTCTGCACACAGGAATGACTTTTGGTGAGCTTGGGGGATATCTGTGGTTATTATTTTCATTTTAAACTCAGTTTCACAGAATTCTTTCTGGTCAGGAATTTAAAAAAATTTTTGACCAACAATTTTTTGCTGTTGTTGTTTTTGGGCCATTCCAGTGGTGCTCAGCGGTCTTGGTGGGGCCTGGGAGAACATCTGTGGTGCCAGGGATCAAACCTGGGTTGGCTGCATACAAGGCAAATGCCCTACCTGCTGTGATATCGCTATGGTCCCCTTGACCTAGAATTTGTTGAGCTAGGAGCAGGCTTAAGAATCCTGGAAAGGTGTTGCTTCTATCATGGGAGAGAGGATTCTTGTTCCTTACTGTTAAAATTTTGCTCAAATTGTGTCCTTTATAGACTAAGATGGAACTAAAGAGTGTCAGGTCAAATGAAAAAAGGTCAGAAGGAGAAGGACAAATGCCCCATGATCAGAGGATCTCACTCATAGGTAGAATGTGAGTGAAACAAGGCAAATGAGTCATCAGGGTCCAGTGAAACAGAGCTTTGGACTCTGACAGAGAACTGAGGTTACCCGCAGGGGTGGGAGTTGAAGTGGAGGAAATGGGATAGTGGTAGGTCTTTGGCACTTCGATGGGGGGATGGGGAAGATGAAATTTGATGTCAGAACCATAAACAGCAATACTATTGCTTTTTTCCCCAAGTTTTTTTTGCTTTTTTGGGGTCACACCTGACAATGCACAGGGGTTACTCCTGGCTCTGCACTAGGAGTTACTCCTGGCGGTGCTCAGGGGGACCATATGGGATGCTTGGAATCGAACCTGGGTTGGCTGCGTGCAAGGCAAATGCCTTACCCGCTGTGCTATCACTCCAGCTCCTCCCCAAGATTTGTTTTTTAAATATTAAGCATTGTGATTTATAATACTAATGATAGATTTCACAATACAATGCTTCAGCACCACACCCTCCACAAGAGTAGCTGCCCCTACGTCTTTCTTCCTGCTCTTCCCTCCAACACGGTACACTCAATTCTGTAGATCAGTTATTAGGCTCTGCTGCCTTTGGCCCCTACGATTCAATTACCAACATCAACATGTAGGAAAGTAAATAATTGGGGCGGGAGTGATAGCACAGTGGGTAGGGCATTTGCCTTGCACGTGGCCAAACTGGGTTCGATTCCCAGCATCCCAAAAGGTCCCCTAAGCACGGCCAGGAGTAATTCTTGAGTGCATGAGCCAGGAGTAACCCCTGTGCATTGCTGGTGTGACCCAAAAACAAACAAAAAAAGAAAAAGTAAAGTAAATAAAGTTCTTCCCCAGAGAGAGAGAAAAAAGTATCAAGTCCAAATTGGAGAATATGGTTAAATAGTTTTTAAAGCTGTACCAGCATGGAGATCTGTGATTGGAACAAACTGTCCTCTTCTTTTTTGATATACGGATACTTAGTTTTAGCCTATCCAAGCTTAAATTTCCCTAGGTCACACTGCCCTCTGCTAAAGTGATTTCAGATGAGGTGGAAGAATTTATGTAGTAGTTTGTTCCTTTAGTGGAAAGTTATTTTTTTTTAAGACAGAATTTTACTCTTCTAAACCCCACCGAGCATCATATGCACATTGATTCAGCATGGACGTTATGAACACTTTGCTAAGAATTTGCCAAACTCCACATTTCATTCATTGTGTTGTTGATTGTATAGTCCAATTGCTGTTAAGCTAATAGATATGCAAAACATGCCTTATATATAACCTGGCAGAGTGAAAGTGCTTTTTGAAAAAAATTTATTATTATTTAGTAATTGTGCTACACCCAGTGGTGCTCAGGGCTTACTCCTGGCTCTGTGCTCACGGACCTCTCCTGGCAGGCTCAGGGGACCATATTGGGGATCAAATCCTGGACAGTGCATGAAAGGCAACACCCTACTTGCTCTGGCCCCCCAAAGTGATGTTTATTTTTTATTTGCTTGTTTTTTTGGTTCTCATCTCATGGTGCACAGGGCTTACTCCTGGCTCTGTGCTTAGGGAGCACTCCTGGAGGTGCTTAGAGGACTATGCGTGGTGCTGGGGTGCAAGGCAAGCATCTTTCCAATGTACTTTCTTTCCAGTCCCCTGAAAGTGCTTTCCAGAGAGAATTTCAATAAGGGGAACATTTTCACATTTGGTCTTGGCATTCCTTGTGAAGAAATAAAAGACCAAAACCTAAAAAAAAATTAAAACTTGATGTGGTGACTATCACCTTCAAGAAACTTGCAGGGAGTCCAGCCTGCACCTTTTCAGAGTTGAAGTTTATCATTATAACTCAGTGGGAACCAGGTAGTTTCGACGTTTGGCAGATCTCTGGGTTGCATTAATAACTCCCTTAAGTCCTTTCTCACCTGAGTCTGAATGTTAACCCTCCTTGTGGAAGACAATGAAGATTGTTAAAAAGGAAGATATGAGTGGAAATGAGATTCATGTGAAGAAATAATGCAAAGATCCCATATTAACAGTTTACATTTTGTACATCTAGGTTTTAGATAGTCATTCAGTTGATAATAATACAGAAATGAATGATTAACCTGATAGAGTAAGTCATAATGGGTGAAGTTGGTTTCCTGATTATAGAACAAATTTCCTGAATCACCCCCTGCCAGATTCAGTTGAAAAAAATTAAGTGAGTTAGATAAGAATTCATGAACAAAAGTAGATATAAAAATCCAGGCCACGTGAAGAAAAGCTACATATAAAACCTCTGTGTTATATTTGTATTAAGTTCTTGTTTTTAGGTATGTGAAAAAGGAAATTGCAAATTAAGTCTATATAGGAGAAAGGCCAAGGCTTTTAAACTGTGCAGTATTGTTTGGCATAAAACATGTTCTTTCCTCAGCCCTCTCCTCTCCCAAACACAAAACCTATACTGTTTGTTCTCTTGGAGTGGAGGAATGTAAAAGGTTAAGTCCTTAATTTGATAGGTATTTCCAGAAAAATAATAATAATTAATTATTAACAATAGTTCATTTTTCCCAGTAGAACACATGACCACTAAAAAAAAACATACAGAAAAGTTGGCCTTTTTTTCCCTTTTGATCTTCAGTTCTGTGACTTTCAACTTTTATAGATTTGGGTTACCATCGTTATAGACAGGCTGCAGAATAGTTGCATCACCCCTAAACTCCCCTGCCTTTCCCCTACTATGTTCTCTCTCTGTGCACAGAAATTTTTTATGGGGAGACACATGATCCTCAGTTATCCTTCTGACTCAATGTAAAAAATGTATTTTCTCTTTCTTGCACACCTTGGAATTCACTCTGACCCAGCGGTAGAGTGCGTAGAAATTGTCTCGAGCAGCATTCAAACCACATGATCCAGCTGTTTGGAACTAGAAAGAGGGTTGAGTAGGTATAATTTTAACCCCCTGGGACCTGGGCTGGGGAAAGGGTGGCTCTACAGAGGAAGGACATTGGCGAGGCACAGAGGTGGGAAAGCGTAAGACATGGGGAACCCGCCGGAAGTTCCGTTGGGCTAGGGAAGGACTCGCCCGCGCTCGGAAGCGTGAGGCACAGTGGCGTATTAGGAAGTGCGTCTTGTTGAATGGATGTTGGGAGAACATTGGCTCATTTCTGATCTGCTGAGAGATTTAATCTCATAATCATTGTAGGAGAAACAAACCAGACGTCGAGGACGAGACCTGTGCGATTCCAGAAAAGGATGCTCATGGCATCTGGTTCCTTTATTTGCTCTCAGCGTGGATGAGCCAAATGTTGATATCAGAATCCTTTGGCCCAGTCCTTCAGATAACACCTCTGTCAGTCTGTGTCCTGTGAGTAAGCTGCCCTATTCTGTTAGTCTAGGTTCTTTAAAAAGGTGCTACAAGTATAAAACAAAACAAAACAAAACAAAGTTTGAGCTGGCATGGAGTGGACTGCAGTGACTAACAATAAGGTGAGGGTAGGACTCCTTGGGTTGATGACATTTGGACAAAGGTTGGGAGAGGATGTATGGATAGTCACACGTGCACATGTGTGTGCATGCGTGTGTGTGTGTGCATGTGCGCACATATATGTGTCTTAACTTTCAAGTTAAGAAACTGTAAAACTGTAAACTATAAATTTCTTAACAGGAGTCATGTTTTATATTACTTGATATCCATATGCTAAGCTCATAGTAGGTACCCAAGACACATTTATTGAATTTAGTGCATATCAGATTTAGAGAATTGCTACCAGGGATGAATTCAGTATGAGTGAACAGTGAGATGATTTAATTTACCCTGAAGACATTCTTTCAAAAAAATAACATAACTTTCCTTTCTCTTGCCCTAAAGGTAAAACAAAATATAAACCCACACACAGAGAAGATAAAACCACAGTGAATAACCCCAGAATCATAAAACAGTGATGAAAAAAATCACTCACAATTCCAGGGCTGGAGTGATAGGACAGCGAGTTTGCCTTGCACGTGGCCTACCCGGGTTCGATTCCCAGCATCCCATGGTCCCCTGAACACCACCAGGACTAACTCCTGAGTGCAGACCCAGGAGTAACCCCTGTGCAATGCCGGGTGTGACCCAAAAATGCAAAATTATGACTCATAATTCCAACTTTTGATAGGATCTCTGTTAAGTGTTTTGAGATTATATTCTCACCTACATAGTATTCTAACTTAAAAAAAAAGTTAAGATTAGTGCTCGGAGGAAGAGCTCATGGCTTAGAGCACCTGCCTTGCAACTCATGAAGTTGCAAGTTCAGTGCCTGGTGTTGCCATATGCACAGAGCATGACCCTGACAGCTCTGCCATGATTTCCAACAGTGCCACACCCAGGTGTGTGCAAGTTTTACAACAAAGGGTTATGATCCTTTATTGCAGCTCATCTTATAGTTGCAAACTCCACAGTTCACATGTCAAAAGCTCCAGGACCTGGGGTGTGACTGCTGGCCAACACACATGTGAGCAATGCAGTACCCTCCCCGCCCTCGGTTAGCACTGCAGCCAGAAAGCATGTGTGAGCACCACCAAGAGAGTCTGGCTTTACTGTTCTCGTGCTGAGGGCTGGTGTGTGAGGGCGGGTACACCAGAGTGGCTCCAAACAGGCTGGAGATGAAGAATGAGAAGGGGAATAGACCCCAACCATGTTGAGAGAGATCCTGCATGACTCTGTGCCCATCAGTGATAGGAAAAGGTAAGGCAAGGTGATTGTGTGTGTGTGTGTGTGTGTGTGTGTGTGTGTGTGTTTGTTTATTTCAATTTCTCCCTTACCACCTAAGGTTACCCTCTGAAAACAAACTTAAACTGCGAGGAGACAATGGCCTCATTCTCGCTCTCCCTTTGTTAAAGAAAGGTTCCTCTTTTCTTCGTGGATGCTCTCTGTGAAAGAATTCCTTAGAAGAAAAAAGAAACTGGTGCATTAATTTCATGCATCATCACTGTATTCTTTGAAACAATGGATTGCATCTTAATCCTGCACACATTCTTAAGATGAAGACTCCATCTGGGAGGCCTAACCTTCCTTGGAAACGTCTGGGTCACACATGTGCACATGGTCTTTTGCCAAGTGCTGCATGGAGCACGCAATTGTTGGTAAGGTATGCAGGGATTGGGGGGACCTCAGACACAGACTCTGGTCTCAGGGTCACCTGACAGAGCCATCATTTGGGTCCAGCTTCAATCACTCAAGACATTTGCTTTAAATAATTACCATCAGACAATCCTCTCTTTGGGCTATTTTTTGCTATTTTAAATGCAATTACACTGAAAATAGTTGAAAATATTTTACTCTGTCAGTTTTACAGTTTTCCTTTGGGTTTGTTCCTGTCATTGAACTTTTAAAAATGAGACAAGAGCTACAGAATCCCTACATCAGTCATCTAATGAATCACTCATGGTCATCCTCTGAGACATTCACGAAAGCCACTCCAGTAAATTCTTCTTTCTCAGCTTTGTATGCTGCTCCAGTCACAGCTAATGACAAATTTGCTTTGGGGCACTTGGAGCCCACCAGGATCTGGAGGGTCATATGGTGTCACTGCCAAGCTCACAGAGCAGATCTGCAAAAGTCCGAGGCCTTGGGCTCCATGATGCTCTTTCCATCCTGAACTGCTGTGGCTGCAGTGAATAGTCAGTTCATTCAAAAAGAAATAGCATTTGGCCCCTGTCATCAGAAACCCAAATAAAATACAAAAACACAATACCCTGAACTGAACTTTATCTGCCTGATGAATGACCCACTTGAGTAAGTTAGCAATTTTATTTAAGACCAAGGTGGCTCTTGGCTGATTCCAGCCTTCTACCTGCATAGTAAATTCTTGTTCTTTGCAGTTTTCTGTCTTATAAAGCCCCTGTGAACGTAATTAGTAGATACAGAATTGTATATTCCTCCAAGGGAAAACACGGGGTTGGATTCTTGAGAGTGCCTGATTTGTTTTCCACAAACAAATGAGGCGTTCCTTCTCTGTGTTTCTGTGTTAGAGCCTTCTATATCAGAGCCACAGTGCTTGCTCAGGCCTGAAGGAAGCTCCTCTAGCACTGATTTCTCCAGAAGGCACATGTTCTTGTGCCAAAGAGCTAAGGTCAGGGGCTATTTTGAACAGCTGTCACCACCACCAACAAAAAAACCAAATGTAAAAAACACGTCACTAAATCAGCCACGGAATGGAGACATGTCAGGAGCCTGAGAGCTGATAGAAACAGGCAGAGTGAAGGTTTATTCAGCCTCCTTTGGGACCGTGTCTACTGGGGACTCCCGCATGTGCACATATGAACCACACAAGTGCCATGAGAATTGCTACTGGGGTTGCAAATAAGTTTCAGCAGGCAAAGTTGCAAGTGGAGAATTTATGAATAAAGAAGTTTAATTGTACATAAATTTGTACCCATGGCCATACATTGAGATCTCATTCATTAATCCTTCTGTGTTTGTTTTTTTTGGGGGGGGCCACACCTGGCAGTGCTCAGGGTACCATGCAAGACTAGGGGTACCACATGCAAAGCACAGGCTGCCAGGTGGAAGGATGCACTCTAGTCCTTTGGTCCGTCTCCCCTGTCCCTCTTCCACTAAATTCTAGCCCTCAATTCTGCTTCCACGTGTGGTGTTGTGGTGGCAACTTTATCCAGGCACCCATAGAATCCATTCCTCTTTAATTTATTTTGGGAGCATCCTAAGTGATGTTTAGGGGACCCAGGGACCACTTCCAGCAATTCTTAGCCAACTGGACCAGTGCTTTAATGCTAAGGTCCAAGGATGTGACGTTACTTGGACCTTGCACAGCTGGGGTCCCCAGGTCCACCTTGCTGGTGTTCAGGAGCTTTCAGAGCTATGTCTGTCTGGTGAGGTTTAGGATGCCATGTGGTGCCAGTGATCACACCTGAGCTGGGATATTCAAGGCATGTATTCTAACTTCTGGATGATCTTTCCAGTCCTCTTTTATTTATTTTAAAAAACTACTACTGGGGCTGGAGCGATAGCACAGCGGGTAGGGCGTTTGCCTTGCACGCGGCCGACCCGGGTTCTAATCCCAGCATCCCATATGGTCCCCTGAGCACCGCCAGGGGTAATTTCTGAATGAAGAGCCAGGAGTAACCCCTGTGCATCGCCGGGTGTGACCCAAAAACCAAAAAAAAAAAACTACTAATAAGAATTATCAATATTAATTTCTTTGCCCTTCCCTTTGTTTCTGCAGTGTTGTGATGATCAGGGGTTGTACACTTTACTTGTGTGTTCACTGGTAGAATTGCCTTTGGCAAGCTTATGGTGCTAAGGATCTCCGTCCATTCAATCGGCTGAGTTCCGTCCCCGCCCGAAGCTGTTCCTTTAAGTGTGCTGGCTTCCTGGTGGCTGTGCTACTGAAAGAATCCTGAAGCCTGGCCCAGGTCTCTGTGCTGCTAATCACCACATGTCACCGTGAGTGGGCTTCCTCCTCTCTCACATGGGACTAGGCATCTAGGGTGAAGAGGAGAGTCCTCTCCAGGCGTTTCCCCAAACCTGTTATCTCACGTCCAATTTTTATTTTCTTTTTTATTAGATGGTAGGGCGCCATGCTTCACACAGTTATTCTTAGCTGAATTTATGGAGCACAATGTCCCAACACCAATCCCACCACCAGCAGTGTCAACTATTTTTTTCTTTTTTGGGGCTGGAGTGATAGCACAATGGTTGGGCTTTCGCCTTTCATGTGGTCGACCCGTGTTCGATTCCTCTGACCCTCTTGGAGAGCCCGGCAAGCTACTGAGAGTATGGAGCCCTCACGGCAGAACCTGCCAAGCTACCCATGTATATTGGATATGCCAAAAACAGTAACAATAAGTCTCTCAATGAGAGACATTACTAGTGCCTGCTCGAACAAATCAATGAGCAATGGGATGACAGTGACCCAGCGATGCTCAGGGGTTACTCCTGGCGGTGCTCGGGGGACCATATGGGATGCTGGGAATCGAACCCAGGTTAGCCGTGTGCAAGGCAAATGCCCTACCTGCTGTGCTATCACTCCAGCCCCAGCAGTGTCAACTTCTTTCCACCCTTGTCCCCAGGTTCCCTTCCCCCCACCCACCCCAGTCTATCACCTTAGCAGGCCATTTTAAAATTTGATTGTTATAGTTTGGATTGTCCCCAGAGTTCTGACTTTAGCCCTTTAGCACTTCAACTATATTTAGAAATAGACTTTATTCCCTTGGTTTTCTATGGCCAGCGTTATGACTTCTAAATCCATACTCTTTCTTGGAAGAGAGTTCTCTCAAGCTCCAAATCTTTTTTTTTTCTTTTAAGTTTTCCTCTTGACATGTTGCCATAAAGATCCACTATGCCCTGCATAGCCAAAGGAGTTTTTACTGCCTTTGGTACCACCTAGACTGATTCCTTTTTCACTGCATGGGACCTACCTTCGTCAACGGGCCATTGCATACCTGATATCTCAAGATTTAAATCTGAGTTATCTCTCTTGTCTCTTCCTCTTGCCAAATACCCTGTGAGTCACCTTTGTACTGTCTCCTCTATAAGCTCATTCTGTCTCGTGCCCTTGTCTGAGTGGGTTTTCTAGCCCTCATTGAGCTTGGCAATCAGCTTGCATTCTCTCTCTCCACAGTGCTCCCAGAGGGAGCTCTTGGAACTGCAGCTATGACCTGTGTCAAAACCACTCACTCTTCTATTTTGAATCATCATCTTTCAGTAACACATCCCTGCCCCCGCCTCCCCCTGCCCCCTCCCCACACACTGCTTAATGCAGTTTATACATAATAAGGTTCTTTCACAAAGCGATCTCTTTTGTCTCCCACAGCACACTTTATGCTGAAGTGATACAGTAAAAAAGTATACCTTCGGTCTTTGCTTCTATTTCATTGGAATTTTTGGATGAATCGGGCAGATGAAAGTGCATTTTAATGAAATTTTTGAGAAATTTCAACCACACCTACTCTATGCTAATGAGAAAACATTTTGAGGAGGCGTAGATAACTTCAGTGTGTGCACTGTTAACCAGAGAAACCAATTTTCTGGTTAGAGGGGCTAAAATTTCAGCACTGCCCCCCAATCTCCAGAAAGTTAATCATCCGTGGACAATGATTTAATCAATTGTGGCTGCTAATGGAACGGCCAAAAAAAAAATACCTAACCCACAGAGAGCTTCCAGGTTGGTTCACATAGGTGCATCCTGAGGGAGGGGTCTTTGCACCCAAACTCATAGGATGGAAGTTCTGTGCTTCGGACCCTTTTAGACCGAACCCAACGGAGCTCTTTGTCAGACTCTGTTCACTTGGGTCTTTTATAAAGTTCCTCATAAAAACTGGTAAGAGTAAGTTTTCCCTAGTTTCCTCACATGTGTGAGCCATTTTAGTTGATGAAACCTAAGAACTGGGGTGTGGGGATCCCTAATTTATAATTGGTCAGTTAGAAAAGTCCAGGGGCTTGAGTTAGCATCTGAAGGAGAGGCAGTCTTGTGGCACAGTTTTTCATCAATTACAAACTGCAGGGTTTGTGCTGACTTCTGGCAGTTAGTGTGAGTGTGAATTGAGTTGCAGGACACTGGTTAGTGGTCAGAGAGCTGGAGAAATGGTAAGTGCGGAATAAAACCCCAACATATTAGAAACACTATGAGTAGAAACAGATCCTAACCAAGTATATTTTTGAAGTTATGGAAATATTTCGTTGTCTTTCTGGCTTTTGACTCTTCATGAGCTCTCTCTTTGCTGGGAATGATTTTTATGTACTTGTTGTGAGTTCCTACTCACCCCTTAACACATGACTCCAGGTTTAACTTTTCTATGATGCTTTCTTTTGACACTTGCAAGTGCAGGCACTTCTAGATCCAAGCAACCTGGGACCTACAAACAAAACTTAATTATATCATTCTATAGAAAAATGAAAAAAGTTGTGATTTTGATCCTTAAGATATATCAGAGAAATAGGCAGTTCCAGATTGTCAGAACATGACACTATCACGACTCTCATGACGTAAAGCAAGTTCAACAAATGGAGACTTGTGTCCGAGAATGATCATTTTATTTTTGTAGGACACCCTTTGCTTCCTCCCCTCTTCCTCCTTAATTGTTTTCCTTCACTGTGGTTACACTTAGGTCACACTAATATGACAGATAAACATCTTTCATTGGTCAAATACCCTTTTTCAAGTCCAGAGTTACAATGAATTCAATAAAATACTACTGACTTCAATGTTTCCTCTTGTCTATAATACATCCAAATCATCCTTTTTTTCCCTCCTTGAAGTTCTAGAGGTAATGTTGAGGAAGTTAGTCTTCATTGTATTGACCAAAAATTGCCCCATGTTTTGTGAGCTCCAGGAGGCAGACCTGGATATTGAATTCCTGAGTCTGGGCTAAAAGGCAAAATAAAGTCTTTGGTACCAGTTCTCTCTAAGTCCACAGCATCATGCAGTTAGCAATGCCCTTTTCTTGGCAGACTAAGGCAGTACAAACTATGAGCTGTCTGATTTCATTCCCATTGCAGGGCACAAGTGACCTCTCCTGTTGCCTTTGGTCTTTTGTTCCCTTACTTCTGAGGTTCAAATTGTCTTATGATGCCTGCTACATATAGGGACGAATAGAATGGAGGAGAGGATTGCTTGGGCAGTGAGGTTGATGCTGAGTCTTAAAATTTGTAGAGGGTAGTTGTCTCACAACGGTCATTCTTTGCACAGTCTCTCCGAAAAACTCCCATTTCATGTCTCTCTATGCTTGAAATAGAAAATTTCCCTGGAAAAGTTATTTATCCTTTTCTTTTTACCTGATTTATATTTCACTTGTCCGTGATGGGCGTGGGGGATGAAGAGAATCCCTTTTACTTGGCGTCTCACCTTGTGTGTCTCCTGTATTTAATTTGGAGAAAACAGGTTCCCTATTCTCATCTGCCTTGATTCAGAGATGAAGTTCCTCCTTTAAGAGTAAAACAGCTGCTTGTTTAAAAAATATCTAGAAAGAAATTCAGATTAAAATGGACTATTTTCCTGAAGCCATTCTTCTCTTATCATGATAGTCTTTGTTGGAGCCATGATTTGTCTTTGTTTCTGTGATTCTTGGCAACCCTTTAGAGCTGATTTACTTCCTTTAATATGTGACATAACTCTTTAGACAGTTTCAATTTCCTAAAAATATGAGTTTCATGACTCAACTGAAGCCAGTTTTAGAAATGAAGATGTCCACTGAGAGAGAAAGTGAAATGATTCCTCAGCAAAAAGGCTGCATCCATTTGTGATCAGAACATAAATAATTTCTGTAAATTCTAAAACTTTACATTCTTTTAATGACATTTAACTTTTTATTATTGAAATATCCCCTTGGCAAAATAATCTAAATACTAAGTATGTTCTATGGAAGTTTGGGTGATACCTGTGAGGGATAAATAATCCTCTCTAGTTTCTCTCTTCATTCTGCTTACTTTTCAGTATCTGTCTTTCTCAAATTCTATTGAATCCATTGAATAGTTCCTTTGTCTTCAACTCCCTATTACACTTGTATGCATTTCCTCTATATTTAAGCAATATTAAAAATGACTATAATTAATCATTCTCTGATTCTCTTAGTTAGCTTTATTCACTCAGTAAAATTTCAAAGTAAAGTAAAATTAAATGAAATTTACAAGCACTGCCAAGTTCCAAACCTACTGACCTGGCCAAATGAACTTAGGAAAATGCTCTCCAGTATAAACTTAATTTTTTTCACTATTGGTTAAAAATTCTTTCCAAGACATGTCAGACAAATGACACAGAAGGAAGCATTTTTAGATTGGACTAATTAATATTTTAGATGTATTGAGGTTCTTATGATGGAGAATACAACATAGTTAAACAAAGAAATAGAAAAATAAGTATTGAATTAATTATATGAAATATAGGGTACATTTATAATGAATAATAAGTCTATTCTTCTAAGCTCAACCATTTTCAGCATTTCTAGTCTACTTTCTAGCCAATAGGCTGTGCTTATGAAAGTGTAGGTTTAGCTGAATAGTACCTGTTATTATTCTGATTGACAGTTAGTTTTAGACTAAACATTCCTGAGAAAGCTGACCCATTAAAGAGGTTGATTGGGAGTCACTTGAATTCTTCCCTTGCCAATGATCAAATCATATGGGCATTCGTGAGCTCTGTAAACATTTGCCACAGATATGTATTGAGTCTTCTGCTAAGAATGATTAACTCATTCCTCTGTATATATTTTTATTTTTTAGTTATTTTTAAAAAATTTAACCACCATGAGATAAACAGTTACAAATTGTCCATAATTGGGTTTCAGTTATGCAATATTCAATTCCCATTTCTTCACCAGTGCACACTTCCCACCACAAATGACCCCAATTTCCCTCCCTCCCCCCCTTTCTCAGTTTGCCTCTATAGCAGGCACTTTCTTCTCTTTTTCTCTCTCCTTTTGGTCATTATAGATTGTGGTACAGATACTGTAAGGTTATCATGTATATCCTTTTACCTACTTTTTTTGCCAGTTACTTTTAAAAATTTTATTTTATTTTATTAGTGAATCACTGTGAGACAAAGTTACAGACTTAGAGGTTTTCATGCTTATGTTTCAGTCATATAATGATCGAGTACCCATCCCTCCACCAGTGCCCATTTTCCACCACCAGTGGTCCCAGCATCCCTCCCACCACCCCCACCCTGTCCCCTTCACCCCACCCTGCCTCTGTGGCAGGGCATTCCCATTTGCTCGCTCTCTCTCTTTTTGGGTGTTGTGGTTTGCTACAGAAGTATTAATTAGGCATCATGTTCAGTCTATAGTCTATTTTCAGCCCGTATCTCCCATCCCTACTGGGCCCGCCTAGCACCCTTTGCTTGGTGATCCCTTCTCTATCAGAGCTGCTTCTTCACCTAGCATGTGAGGTCAGCTTCCAACCTGTGGAGTACTTCTCTTGGTACTTATCTCTTTTGGAGGTTAGTCTCCCATTCTGTTACTTTATATCCCACAAATGAGCACAATCTTTCTATGTCTGTCCCTCTCTTTCTGACTCATTTCACTTAACATGATACTTTCCATGTTGATCCATCTACATGCAAATTTCATGACTTCATCTTTTCTAACAGCTGCATAGTATTCCATTGTATAGATTTACCAGAGTTTCTTTAACCAGTCATCTGTTCTCGGGCACTCGGGTTTTTTTCCAGATTCTGGCTAATTTGAACAGTGCTGCAATGAACATATTGGTGCAGATGTCACTTTTACTATACTTTTTTGCATCTTCAGGATATATTCCCAGAAGTCCTTTTACCTACTTTCAACAAACAATTCTTGTTCAGAGTGATCATTTCCAACCGTCATTGTCGTAGTGGTTCCTTCTTTATCCTAGCTGCCTTCTCCCTGCTCCCATCACTTGTGACACACTTCTAACCATGAGCCAGTCCTCCTGGCCCTCGTTTCTATTGTCCATGGGTAATTGACTCATACTGTGTGTTTTATATCCCACAGATGAAGTGCAATCATTCTATGTCTATCCCTCCCCTGACTCATTTTGCTCAGCAAGATGCTCTCCATGTCCATCCATTTATAAGCAAGTTTCATGACTTCATTTTTCCTAACAGCTGCATAGTTCTTCTGCTAAGGATGATTAACACATTCCTCTCTATATTTTTAAAACAAAACAAATACTAATCTGTAGTTTGTCCCCAGAGTGATGTCAGCATTATTGTTACACAAATTGGAATAAAATGTTATGGATCTGAGTTGGGAATATCTTTCATCAATCCATCTAAAGGAAAAACATGGGTGTAGGGATATTTGAACAAGGAAATAGTTAAGGTTATTGGAAGAAGAGATGGATTTGATTAGGATTCTAGAGCTAGGGTTATTTTGGAGAAGGAAAGAACAGAGAGCCTAAGATCTAGTTGAGAGTTAAAGAGAAATAAGTGCAAAATAGCTTGCTAACATAGCATGTGGCGAGGGCCAGATTTTGATCTGCTCCCAGCTTATTTATTTACTTTGGATTGAGAAAGCTGCATCAATAGTTTGGTTTTGAAATCACTGATTTGAAATAAATGAGACATTTTAATAAAATTCCAGATTTTTATAAAAAGTTTTTGGATTTTACTATGGGAATGGAGAGCATATTCTTTTTCAAATATTCTTCTTGAAAGTATAATTTATCTTCTTAGGGAATATGTTCAGGTGAAAAGGATAAGGGAATCTTTCTAGTTTCCTCACATGTGAAGTGAGGTTAGCATCCAGATGATGGGGAAATTTCTTCTCAGTGTCATGAGTTTGATGTGAATATGTCCATGGAGGAGAAAATCCAAACTAGGGGAATCTGGAAAATAATGTAGGATTTAATGTTATTTTTCTTTTTAATCTATGAGATAAAAAGGCAACGACTTATTTGGTAAATTAAAGAATTCCATACATAGATTATTTTCAACAAGGTAACTGATATAGGAATCTATGTGTGCCAATAATAATTTATCACGTAAAATAAACATAATTTTTAAAAACACTGATCAAATTGGATTAATTTGATGGCCACAATGCAAGGAATTGGAAAGTTACATGTTATTGCCTTTACCAGGCCTTCTAGAAATTACAGTGAATTGTAGTGACAATATTATTGTCGTTGTCGTAAAAATATTCTGCTATTGGTAGAGATAAAGCCTCTGTAAGTCAATACATTCTGCTTAGAGAAAGAGATTTTTAAAATTTAAGACTCCAGAGTCAGTCACTGGAATAAAGGTGTGCTCTCGAAGAGATAACACTAGTTCAGAAGTCTCTAATGGAAAAAATTGCTCAGAAGGTTTTGCTAATCTCCTTTCCTTTGCTTCAGCAATCAAAAAAGAGAACCATCATTTTCTTAGTGATCCCTTCTCTATTCCAGCTACCTTCTCACGGCCTCCCTCCCCCACTCTCCCATCCCCACCCCCCTGGTCATGAGGCAGGCTTCCAACTATGTAACAGTCTTCCTGATCCTTGTATCTACTGTCCTTGGGTGTCAGTCTCATGTCATGTTAATTTATACGCCACAAATGACTGCAGTAATAGGATTTTTTTCAGAATGAGGAAAGCCCTTGTCATTAGTGGGCTAGAAATAGATTAAAGGAGCAAGACTTACTGGAACCCAGAAGAGCTGTAGGTGGGAGTTTTCCACAGCACTTGAGACTTCAGAGAAGCAAAAAAATCACAGCTCTGAACACATTTTTCTTTTCTCTTCTTAACGATATTGATGCTGGAGACAGTATAGATGTAAAGCACTTGCCTTGAAGGCTTCCAACCCTGGTTTGATCCCTGGCGCTGCATGGACCCTGAGCACTACCCGGAGTAACCTACGAGCACAGAATCAGGAGTAAGCCTTGAGTACGGCCAGGTGTGGTGCAATCCCTCTCCCCAGAACTGCTGCTGGTGCTTCCAGACTCAAGACCCATAGAACCTTAGTTCTGCCTTCACAGATTGCTGTCCCAGGAGATTGCTGAGAAGGCCAGCCAGGGAGAGTAAGTTTGGAGGAACACATTTAAGAGTCACCTCTTACCAGCCATCCAATGCCTTCGTTGAGGACAGTCAGTAGAAGGGAAATAGCTTCTGAAGCAATCCTAAGAGAGGATCCCTTACTAAGTTGAGAATGCAAATTCCTTCAAAGAAGTACTTCCTAAGCATGTTCACTGGGTATGATTCAGCTTTATTCATTCATGGTCATGTTTTGTCTTTTTACAGAAACTCTTAAAAATAATTAAAGAAAAATCTGACCACCATGACTCACAATACTGTTAATATTAGAATTAAAGAAATAAAATATTTTTGTACCATACCCACAGCTGAAGTATCTCTCTACCACTGTTTCTATCCCCTCACTTAGCTAACTCAGTTTTATAAATGGACTTTCAGATTTGTCCAGCTGGTTATCCACTGGTCTGTCCAGTGGATTTATTCACTCATTTGTTTTTAGGCACTTGGGTTGGTCCCAGATTTTGGCTAATGTGAATTGTACTTAAATAAACATTAGTGAAAAAATATTTTTGGATGGATGTGTTTGTATTCTTAGGATAGTTGCTAAGCAACAGAGATACTAGATCACATAAAGTATCTAGTCTTAATTTTGGGGGAAGTCTCCATATTGCTTTGTATTAAGATGAATCAGATGACAGTCCCATGAATAGTGGATGAGGTTTTAAATTTTTTTTATATGTTCAAATCTAAGATACTGTCATAGTCCTTTAGTTAGAACAAATTCTTTGCTGATATTTCTAACAGAAATAAAATGACTAAAGTGCATCTATATCTTTTTTTTTAAATAAAGCCATCCTCTTATACTGGCTATGCACATGAGTGAAGTAGTCTTGAGAATCTAACTTGGATCTGGGAATGAAGAACTTAAAAACAAAAATTACGTCGATCTGTAATAATCCAAACCTGCCTGTACTTGGCAGTTATTATTTCATTGAACTCATTTCAAAAAATGCCTTGGCAGGCTCCATGATGTCTTATTTTTTCTGGAAATTAGGAACATGGGCAGCGATCATGAATGCCAGCGACAAAGAAGACAAATTATACTGCATCTGCTCTGGAAAGCGTTGAAAGTGTTGGTCCCCAATGTTTGACTTGCTGGATTTGAATATGGATTACCTAATTGGGCTTCTAATTCTCTGGTATAATCAGGTCATCTTTCGTCCAACATAGGAAACTGAACATTCCTTCCACCCGCACCCCCCGTGAATATCATGTCAGTTTTTGATCTTGGTAATTCAACAGTTCTTATTCTCAATCACACTTGGTGTTGAATAACGGTGGCTCAGTGACTTTAAATGAGAAACCAAGAGAAAGTGTCAAGTAAATTATACATTAGAGCAAGTAAATTGTGACAAAAAATATGATATTAGGACTGATCTTTGCTTTTTAAGGAAACTCAAAGTTTGGGTAATTTTAATGGTGAATTCTAATAAATATTAAGGAAGAAAAAAATTTTTACACACAAACTCTTGCAGAAAATACATTATGAAATCAAATTAAACTCAATGCCCCAAACTGTCAAAAGTATTAGCAAAGGCAACAGAAATGAAAGCAAGCACATGGAACTACATCAAATTAAAGAATTTCTGCATGGCAAAAGAAACATAGGCTAATATTAAAAGACACCCAATTGCATGAGAGAAAATATTTGTACTCAACACATCAGATAAAGGATTAATATCCAAGATATATGAAGTACTCACAAAGATCAAGAAAAAGCAAGCAAAAAACCCCCAAAAAACCATATTAAAAATTGAGAAAGGAAATGAGCAAATATTTCTTTGAAGAAGACATATGGATGGTCAGTAAGCACATGAAATAGTGTGCATGATCACTAATTGTCAGGGAAATAAAAATTAAAAAGGCAATGAGATATCATCTCACATCAGTGAGAATATCAAGTATCTAGGAATAATCTGTGTTGGTGGGGATGTGGTGAACAATGAACTTTAATCTACTGTGGGTAGGAATGCTGTCTGGTTCAACCTCAATGGAAATACTATATGGGTTTCTCTGAAAAGTAAGAATTGAGCTACTGTATGACCTGGAAGTTCATTCTTGGTATCTAACCCTTGGACATAAACCATGCATTCAAAATGACATATGCACACAATTATTTATTGCAGAACTTAAAACAGTAGCTAGGCTATGGAATCAACCAATGATAAATGAGTGTTTAATGAAGGTGTCATACACACACACACACACACACACACACAATGAAATCCTATGCTGCTGCAAACAACAAGGAAATCATGCAATTTACTGCAACTTGGATGGAACTAGAGGATATGTTAAGTAAATCAGAGGAAGAACAAATACCAGATGATCTCTCTTATCTGTGGCATATAGAATAACAGGATGAGAAAATGCAAGGTATCAAAGGGTGAAATATGTAGATCACCCTTGGCCCTAGAGTACAGAGATGAGGACAGGGAAGGAAAAAAATTGAGGGGGAAAGAAGAAGTGGACTGAAGGTAACAAGGGGAAGGGATGTGGGCCCCTGGCACACTGGTGGTGTACAGATATGAGATATCCAAACCAAAGAACCAACAAAGCTCAAAGCAGGAGATCCACTTAAAAATGTGCCTGTCTAAGGGGGCAGAGCCAGTAGTAAGCCCTGGGCACAGCTGGGTGTGGGGGTCGACCCTGCTTCCCCCCTCTGCCACACCCCCTTCCACATACACACAAATTAGTTGGTTATAAAGATTCACTGTATCACTGTATCACTGTCATCCCATTGTTCATTGATTTACTCGAGCGGGCACCAGTAACGTCTCCATTAGTCCCAGCACTGGGATGTTAGCAGCCTCTCCTTACTCATCTTTCCCAATAATTGGAGGTTCTTTCAGGGCCAGAGGAATGTTACTGTTTTTGGCATATTTTTGAATATGCCACTGGGAGCTTGCCAGGCTCTGCCATGCGGGCGGGATATTCTCGGTAGCTTGCCGGGCTCTCCGAGAGGCAAGTTCATGAAGATTAGACTAATTTTTAAAGGAGAGTAACACTTATAAAATATTAATAAATTGTGTTTTGAGGTAAAATAGACCTCAACTTGAAACAAGGAATAAACAGGACATTCCACACCTACACTCTGTACTCCCACAGAGAAGCAGGGGTACATTCCACACCTACACTTTGCACACCCACAGGGCTGGATTTTCCATGTGTCACACATGCACAGCCTGCAGGAGGTGAGCTGCCTTAGCAACGTTCAAGTGAAAATTCACAAATCTGAGAAACGTGTTTCGTTATTGGGGATGGGAGTGGCATTCAAATCAGGGTGCTGTGCAGTGGGAAGAAACTTTATCTGTCAATTCATGCAACATATAAGGATCATCTCATCCGAAGCATATTCCTGTTCCTTGTGTGTGTTCCATATAACATGTGGCATAAGAACCTACTGACATAATATGGTGGGCGTTTTTTTTTTTCTTTTTCGGTCACACCTGGCAAAGCACAGGGGTCACTTCTAGCTCAGCACTCAGGAATTACCCTTGGTGGTACTCAGAGGACCATATGGGATGCTGGGAATTGAACCTGGGTCGGCTGCGTGCAAGGCAAACGCCCTACCCGCTGTGCTATCACTCCAGCCCCTGGTGGTATTTTTTGATTGACTACAGGATCAAGTCTTTGAATGGGTCAAAATGTAACTTCCAGTCTTATTCATTTCATTTCTGTCCAAAGACATTCTCTAGGTGAAGCCTAATCACTTCAGAACTAGCAACATAGACATTTTTATGACTCGTTTTGAGGGTTTGTCAAGATAGCAATGGCTCTTGAAACAAGTAATACAATTGAATTATTCAAGAAGTTCTGTAGATGTTATTTTTACTATTAAATTATTGATGAATTATTGATTTATAATACTCTATGACTTAACACCTTGATAAATGTGTGGACCTTATTGTATTGCACAGACCACCAAAGTTCTAAATACTTTTCACCAGTATCAGACTGACTCCCTCTCCCTGTTTTACCCACCTCTCCTTTCTTTCCCTCTTGTAACCACATTTGGGATAAGATATGTCATCATTTTGGGCCTTGGATGTATGGAGTGATGTGAAATAATATATGACATGAAAATTATGACATGTATAATGTATAATGATATAATGTGTCCCAGAGGAATACTATGAATGTTCACAAAATATTTATTTCTAATGACAATGCATAAGCTGGAGTGATAGCACAGCGGGTAGGGCATTTGCCTTGCACATGGCTGACCCATGTTCAATTCCTCTATCCCTCTTGGAGAGCCCGGCAAGCTACTGAGAGTATCTTGCCTGCATGGCAGAGCCTGGAAAGCTACCCGTGGCATATTCAATATGCCAAAAACAGTAACAACAAATCTCACAATGGAGACGTTACTGGTGCTTGCTCGAGCAAATCAATGAGCAACGAGATAACAGTGATAGTGATACAGTGAATGACAATGCAATTTCTTTTCTTGTTCTCTTTTAGTTTCTAATCCTGGGATTCCTCGGGGATTTTTCTGAGACATTTTTTGGTTTCAGTCTTAAGCACTGCTGTTTCTCAAGTTTTATGAGTTGCAACAGAAAACATGCAGTTCTTGACACCTAATTATTACTGTTGACATGCTTCTAATGATTATCAGAATTCACCTTATTTTATTTATTTCTAAGGGGAAATTTGACTTAATAACACAATACTTGTGGCAGATATTTAACCAGCTGATCTCTATCAACATTGCCCATTATGCTGAAAGAACAGTAACTTCGTATGAATTATTCTTGCCTAGGTTTGCTGTTGTTGTTCTGTATTCTGAATTAGATAACACTCTGGTTAAAATATTAGATTTCTCACAATGACAGGGTGAATCTATTGGGAGGTTAAATCACTTTGTAACTAGTGCCATTTAAATTCTCATTAAAATATTTATTATTTTTTTTCTCCCCTTTGTCATTGTGATGACTGGGTATCAGGAAGAATGTGATAGCGTTGGGTTTGTACATTCTTCTTTTTTTTTTTTGTTTTTGGGTCACACCCGGCAATGCACAGGGGTTATTCCTGGCTCTTCACTCAGGAATTACCCCTGGCGGTGCTGAGGGGACCATATGGGATGCTGGGATTAGAACCTGGGTCGGCCGCGTGCAAGGCAAACGCCCTACCTGCTGTGCTATTGCTCCAGCCCCTGTACATTCTTCTTTTTAAAAAATTTTATTGAATCACTGTGAGATAGTTACAAGCTTTAAGGTTTGGGTTACAATCTCACAATGATCAAACACCCATCCCTCCACCAGTGCACATTCCCCACCACCAATATCCCAGGTATACCCCCCTTTTTCCACCCTCCCCCTCCTCCATGACAGACAATATTCCCCATACACTCTCTCTATTTTTGGGCATTATGGCTTGCAACACAGACACTGAGAGGTCATCATGTTTGGTTCATTATCTACTTTCGGCATGCATCTCCCATCCCAACTAGTTCCTCCAGCCATCATTTTCTTAGTGATCCCTTCTCTATTCCATCTGCCTTCTCCACTCCACTCATGAAGCAGGCTTCCAGCTATGGGGCAATCCCCCTGGCCCTTTTATCTACTGTCCTTGGGTGTCAGCCTTATGTGATGTTACTCTGTACTTAGCTTCACAGTCTAGAGAAGGTCATGTTCCTTCTTGAGCACACATCTTTCTCTTCTTTCCTTTATTTCCCAAGTAAAATTATTTTACTTCACTATTTGTCTTCTCCTGAAATTTTTTTCTGTGAGGAAAGGCCAGGGCACTAGAAAGCCTGGGTTCGGTTTAGGACTGACCTTCTTTTCCTGCAAAGAGCAATTCCTTGCTCCAGCCTGGTTTCATGACGCCCCAAGAAACCAGAAGGCGGGGTTGTTTCTCACTCCAAGCGAAGCAAGAGGCATCCAGGGGCAGTTTGACCCCTGGCTCGTGGGGTTGGTGTGACCTCAAGTCTGTACCATGCAGGTGCAGATTTTCATCACACACTTCCCCAGGTGACTGAGGGGGTGTAGAGAGGGAAGTGATTAATTGCTTTCTTGAGGCTATCATCTCTCTTTTCCCATAAGCCATCATGGGAACTCTTCTGGTGAGAGTCACTTTTTCCACTTGCAACAATAGTGTTGTAAATAAATTCAGCCTCAAAAAATTATATGTTGTGGGCTGGAGTGATAGCACAGTGGGTAAGGCATTTGCCTTGCATGCGGCCAACCCAGGTTCGATCCCCAGCATCCCATATGGTCCCCTGAGCACCGCCAGGAGTAATTCCTGAGTGCAGAGCCAGGAGTAACCCCTGTGCAATGCCGGGTATGACCCAAAAAGCAAAATAAAAAAAATTATATGTTTATATGATTGTATTTTCACTTAAGATTACAGTAGTGTGATCTTAAAAAATGACTCTACTTCAATAAAATACTAACGGAGATACTAGCAGTATGTGCTACTGGTGAAACAGTTCTAAATAACTCATTTGATGCAGGATTGGTCACCATAAATCTTTGATTTGTGAAAAGCACGTGATCTTCAGAGCACAATAAAATGAAGTACAATGAAATAAGAAGGTGTGCCTGTAAACATTTATCTTAAATTCTCTTTTTAATACAGTAAGGCTCCCTAATTTGTTCCTCTAACAATGTGTCATCTTGTGTTAGTTCATCTGCAACAGGGGTGACTTAGAAGTCCTCTGTGTCCTGGGCATGACATTCCTACCGAGTGTTGGGGTTGGTCCCATGTTAGCCATTCCTTATGTTAATGTGTTACTCATGGTGCGATATTTGGATTTATAACAAGTGTTACAGATTGAGAGCTAGGAGGGTTCTGATAACATAAATTAGAACGAACACTGTGTCTATAAGAAAAATAAAACTCAAAACAGGAAGGCTTCTGAGTTGCAAGACCTATCTGTGAAGCCAGGGGACAGGGTGAAGAGAAGAACCTTTGAAATTCAGACTTCAAGGCCTAGAGAACTATCCACCCTCTCAGAGGAGAGGTCCTACTGCTGAGACAAAGGCTAGGGAAATACTATCAGAAGAAAATCATTAGCAGTTCCAAGATATGCCCTTGACAACATCCTAGCAACAGACTTTGGGCCAGTTTGGTAAAACTGTATGAAAATAACTTTACAGGAAATAAATGGGTATATTTCCCCAAACCTGGATTACCTGTGTTTCTACCCAAGATGTATATTCTCAACATGTTTTCCATCTTGGGGATTCACCCAGTGCTCTGTTGGGAAGAGTGCTCAGCTCTCCACGGTGGAGAAGTCTGCATTCTCTCTCGAGTGTCAAACTCTCTTTCTCACGCCTCATGTTTTCCAAATAAACTTTTAATACTTCAGTATTCATTTCCTTCCTGAAATTCTTTTTTGGTGAGGGTAGGCAGGGACCTCAGGAAAAAGGAACCTGGGTGGAGGCTAGGGATGATTTTCCTTTTCTTGCGAAGGGTAATTCCTTGCTCTAGGCAGGGTTCCATGGCTCTCCATGAAATTTGGTGACAAGGATTGATTTCCCTGGCCATGCAGAGGAAGTGAAACTTAGGTACAGTTGGACGACTGCTGTGTGTGGAGCTGGTGAAATGTTGGACCGGTGCAGTGTAGCTGCTCATTTTAGACTCTGCCAGTGGTAACTCTTCCAAATCCTTCCCAGGTGAGAGAGGTAGGTGAAGAGGAAAGAGGTAGATCCTCCTTTTGAGAGTATCACTTCTCTTCTTCCCACTTCACATAAGTCAGCTGTGATGGAAGTATATATTTCAAGGGCCATAGTGATAATACAGTGAACAGGGTCCTTGACTTGCACGTGACTGACCTAGGTTTGATCCCCAGCACCCCATATGGTGCCCCAAGCCCTCCCAGGAGTGATCCCTGAGCACAGAACCAGGAATAACACTTGATCACTGCCGAGTGTGGCCCAACAAACAAAAATGAAATAAATATTTTGTCATTCAGATAACCAAAGCAAATATTCATAAATATTTGATCTTTAGTCACAGTTCTAGCTTCCAGCTCCCCAGAGCTTTAGAATTTCCTAAGCGTTGACAGTGATAAAAACGTCTTTAGTTTTCGTGAATTGGTGACTTTTGGAAATACTAAGGGATAGGGGTTGATTGCCAAGAAAAAGCAACTGCCACAGGGGTGGGTAGCCTGTTCTTCTGCCAAGGGCCATTTGGATATTTAGACCATCTTTTGTGGGCCATACAATACATGCAGATGAGTATCGGGCTGCAGACTAGAAGCACATGTGTCTGTCCTGTCATGTACTAGGGTCAAACCACACAGTTTTTTTGTGGATCTCCTGCAGCCTGGATCCAGAGTGTGTGGGAAGTGAGAGGGCTGGAGGTTGAATTTAATTGCAATGAATTAATCAGTTATGCCTGAGTAATGACGTCTCCCTGAGATCCGCCAAAAGAGAAGCTTCAGAATGCTTCCAGCTGGTGGAACACAGTACTGAGAGCCAGTAGGCTGGAGAGAAAGCTTCACAAGGATAGAAAGCTCTTAGTTTCAGGCCTTATCTTAGGTACTATCACTGAAGAAATAGGAGGGAGGGTCTAAATAATCAATGTCTCCCATGAGCCCCTTATTTACATACACTATCCAATTGGTCATCAGAGTTGCCCACAGGGATTCTATTTTACTTATTTTTAATTTTTTTATTTTATAAGTTAGTCCACAATATTTGATTACATTTAATATTCAAACACCAACCCCACCACCATTATACCTTCCCACCACCAAATTCGGGATATTTCCATCCCAAGCCCCAATCCCTGTCCCAAAACACTACCAAAATAATATATTTTGTATTGTCTGTTATGGAGAACTGCTGAACATGATTATGAAAAAGTGTTCATATAGGAAACAGTGTGAAGATTGTTCTATTTTGGCAGGAGCCATTAAGACATTCTATAGGATATCACTAACATGTTGTTAAAGTTTGGGTGATGTGAGCTTTGGTATATAGATCTGAAAATATGAGTATACAGATATATATATATATTTCCCTTTATGATTTGTTGCCTACTGTCTGGACTCCATAAAATATGGTGTGGTAATTATGGAGAATGGGTAGAGAGTGTCTTATGATGTGTTGTGCAACTGTGAAAGTGTTGAGCGGTCCAGGAATATGTTCACTCATGTGTGAGCCTTGGCCCGAGCGTGTGGGGAGCGACCTTGCACATGGCGGCAGTTGGGTTGTGGGGGGCCCCGAGTGAAACAGCCTGATGTGGAGTCCGGTGGCATGGCTACGGGGGCCTCATGTTTTACTCCTTTCTGGGAGAAGTAGCCGTGTCGGGATTCTATTTTAAGTGTGCAAGTTACCCCAGTATTGATCCATGAGTGCAGAGCCAAGAGTAAGCCTCAAGCATGGCCGGGAATGGCTCAAAACTACAAAACCAAGAACAAACAAAATAAATGTCCCAGTTACTATAGATTTTCTAGAACACTTTGTTATGCTAACCTTCTAGTTACACTTTTTACATGACTACACACACACACACACACACACAGAGGGAAAACCATGCATATAATATGCTGGCTCATTAAGAAATAACTTATTTAATCACGATGGTGGTAAAATAGATATTAGTTCAGAAACTACTTTAGCCTAGAAAATGATGGGAAATATATTTAAGATCAGAATTTACAAGAAAGCTCCTGGAAAGGTTAAAATCATAATTTACAGAGTGCCTAAGGGTTGAAAGTTACATTGAGTCTTTGAGCAATGAAACATTGGCAAAGGAAATGTCTTAATGAGGCTATTTTTTTAAAAAAACCCAAAGAGAGAAAGAGAGGGAGGGAGAAGACTGGAGTTCTATTTGTATATAAAAAATCCCATAACCTCTTAACAGGTGTTCCAAGAATAAAGAAAACCACTGTTCGTCTCTCCTTTGACACTTCTTCCATGTCACTCTGGTTCATATCCAAGCTCAGGGGTAGAGTAGGGGATGATACAATTAATTTGCTCCTCTTCTCCAGCTTCAGAATAAATAAGGGAAGTAATTTTTCATTTTGGATTGGGAAGCAAATCATTTTGAAAGTACTTGTACAAAGTAAAGTGCATTTTGTCTTAGTTTTTCCCTTCTTCCATGCATCTTAGAAGGAAAAAAAATTTCAGGTTGAATTTAGGCTTTTAATCCATTTAAAATTATGGGATATCAGAAAGCTATAAATCTTCCAACCAAATAGCCCCAGAATAGAAGAGAAGTCATGTGGCTATTTCAAAAGTATATGTTTTTTGTTTGTTTGGGGGCTACACTTGACAGTATTTATAGGAGTTATTCCCGGATCAGTGCTCAGGGCTGTGGTTGGCAGTCCTCAGGGGACCATATGAGCACCAGTACCCCCCAAAGAGATTTAAAAAGAACTCAAAATATATCACATTTGATACTTGGATTTAATGTCTGTGAGAAGGAAATAGAATCAAGATTCTTGACCTGTTAAGAATTTCTTAAGAAGCAGGAAATGAGATTATCATCTTTTGAGAGGGGCCAAACACTAGGGGAAACACTGTGTGGCAATCAAAATAAAAAACAAAATAAAAACAAAACACCCTCCTTCTGCCCTAACACATCATAAAAATAAAATCCTAACCAAAACAGTGAAAACTTAAAGAGTTGTAAACAGAACGTCGTACAGTGAAAGATCCCAATAAAAAGATGTAGTACTATGTAAAAAAAAATGATCAGGCTTTTTGAAAACTGTGGACATCTGGCCAGGTGGAGTAAAAAAGTGAAAAAAGAGAGTCAGGTCCAGTTGTAATCACTGGGAGTTTCTTGGAACCTCTGGACAAACCCCTTAAGCAGGTTCTCTGAATTCCAGTCTACACAGCCATGCATCTCTGCCAGGTTTGGTTCTTCACTCTACAGTTCATCAGGGCATCTGCTATAAACTCAGGCCATATTCTATTTAAAACATTTTTTTTGGGGGGGGAACTGGAGAGATAGCACAGAGGGTAGGGCATTTGCCTTGTACTTAGCCGACCCGGGTTCTATTCCTCCGTCCCTCTTGGAGAGTCTGGCATGCTACTGAGAGTATCCCACCTGCATGGCAGAGCCTAGCAAGCTACCCATGGTGAATTCGAGATGCCAAAAACAGTAAAAACAAGTCTCACAATGGAGACATTGCTGGTGCCCCCTCAAGCAAATTGATAAACAACGGGATGACATTGATACAGTGATACAGTGAATCACCGTGAGATACAGTTACAAAGCTCTCATGTTTGAATTTCAGTCACACAATGATCGAACACCCATCCCTCTACCAGTGCACATTTTCCACTACCAATATCCCCCCTCCAACCCCTTCTCCTCCTGCCTTTATGGCAGACAACTTCCCCCATACTCTCTCTCTCTCTCGTCTTGTCAGGTCTTATTCTAATGCATATATGAAATCTTTATAGAGGAAAATCCAAACTAAGCCTGGACAGCGGTGTGGAGAGCAACTCTTGTCTTTATCGGCTTGTGCGACATTTTCATTCCTGTCAACATGGGGCTTTCTTCAGTCAGTGGGTCCATTTTCAAAAAGAGAAGTAATCTGAGTCACAATCTTTTAATTTCACTAAATCATTCATGGTAAAACAGCAACTCATGGTTTGGGCCATGGTTTTGATTAAAAACAAAAACCAAGCAAACAAAACACCGCCACCCCCACATCGTTGCTGCTCTGTGCCCCAGAGAGAAGTGAGCTTATCCAATATTTGTCATTCTTTCTCTGACTTATTTCACTTAGCATGACTCTCCTTTCACCCACGTTGCCACAAAAGGCAAAATTTTATTCCCCCAATATTTGAGTAGCATTCTGTTTTGTATATACGGCACCATTCCCACTCATGTGTTCTGGGCACCAGAGTCATCTGCAGATTATGGCTATTGTAAACACAGTGCTGCAATAAACATTACTGTCACTGTCATCCCTGTTGCTCATCGATTTGCTCGAGTGGGCACCAGTAACGTCTCCATCTTGAGATTGTTGTTACTATTTTTGGCATATCGAATACACCACGGGTAGCTTGCCAGGCTCTGTCGAGCGGGCGGGATACTTTCAGTAGCTTGCCAGGCTCTCCGAGAGGGGCAGAGGAATAGAACAAACCCGGGTCGACCACGTGCAAGGCAAATGACCTACCGCTAAGCTATTGCTCCAGCCCGCAATAAACATAGGAAAGATTTATTTATTTATTTATTTTTGAATTAGTGTTTTATGTTCATTGGATAAAGAATAGGAGTGGAATTACTAGAGTCTAAGGTGGCTATGAGGTTTTTCCCTTGTTGTTCACTTAGCTGCAAAATTTAGCACTTTCTTCTCTGTTCTCATTTGCTTCTCTGGCTTTTCAGTATTTGACAATAGAGTGGTTACTGAGTATCCCTCTACTGATGACACAAATCTTTCCTTTGATTTGTCAAAAATTATTCCATCTCTTTTCCCATAAATCTTTTAATTATTTTTCTTTTTCACTTTTTGGTTTTATGACAGTGCTTGGGGGGTCACTGCTGCCTTTGTGCTTGGGGGGGGTCACTCCTGGTGGTGCTGGGGATGTTATCTGGGCAGTTCCTGCAGATGAAGCAAATGCTCTAACCCTTTGGCTCCTCTCCAGCTCTACTTTCTTTTATAAAAAATTCAAATTAATTAATTAATTATTGTGCACATCGGGCTACTTCAACAATCTTTTAGGTGCTGTGCTTGCTGGGGGTGGGTGTGGTTGTCAGATAATTTTTTTGACATTTGTTAATATGAATAAGTGATTTAAAAAAATCTTTTGAAGTAATGGCTGAAGCTAATTGATATATTTTTTTTCTTTTTGGGTCACACCCGGCGATGCACAGGGGTTACTCCTGGCTTTGCACTCAGGAATTACCCCTGGCGGTGCTCAGGGGACCATATGGGATGCTGGGAATTGAACACGGGTTGGCTGCGTGCAAGGCAAACACCCTACCCACTGTGTTATTGGTGCAAGGCAAACGCCCTACCCACTGCGTTATTGCTCCAGCCCCTCAAGTTAGTTGACATTTTAAAAATGTTGAATGAATCTTGCATCCCTGAGAAATCTTACTTCTTTATGGTGTGTAATTCTTTATATATTCTTGTATTAGTTATGCTAACATTTGTTGAGTTTTTCACATTTACGTTAGTGAGAAATATTGGTCAGCAGATTTCCTATAATGTTGTTGGAGTCATATAAGAGCATCACAGGGTTTAGAGAAGGAGTTATGAAATATTTTCTCAGCTTCTATCCTCTTAAAGAGGCTGTAGAGAACTGATATGACTTCTTCCTTAAATATTTGGTAGATTAACCAGTGTTTTCTCATATGTTTTCTTTCCCTTGAATGATTGCAAATTCTCTGAGGCCAGGAACTTCATTTGTTCATTGCTTGTCAAGTTCTTGGCTAGCAGAATTTTATGTTTTGTACTGCTTACAGGCAATCTGAAATCTACAAACCATCAGTGAGGTCCCTGCATCTCTCCTCTGGCCTTAGCATTGCATGTGTCTTTTAGGTGGGGGATGGAGGGAATCGGAGGAGTTTTGAAAAACATTACAATCACTCTTCTCAGAAATTTTTTCTTTGGCCGATGGAAATGTTGTAACACACAAGTCATCATAGTGATTTTTTTCTGGGTGGTGTTAGAACTAGATCCTGGTGAATTCACATGGCCAGGCGTAGATTCTTTAAGGAAGAATAGCTTGATGCAGGCCTTGAAGGACTTGACAGAAAGAGGAGCGGGAGCAATCCAGGCAATTCCAGGTTTCCAGAGTAAACCTGTCTGCATGTGTGAGCAGGTTTGCCTACATGTCCTGTCACCACTATTTGGTCCCACCACCAAGACAAAGTATTTTTACTTATGAAATGACATATTTACTTATGAAAAAGTATATTTGTTCATTTAATGTTTTGTCACTTATTTTGTTTTGGGCTCCTATCGGACAGTGTGTGTGTGTGTGTGTGTGTGTGTGTGTGTGTGTGTGTGTGTGTGTGTGTGCTGGAGGTTACTCCCCGTGGTGGCAGGGATAGAATCCTGCCTTCCCCCCCATTCTAAGGCATGTGCTCAGCTCTTTCAGTCATCACTCTTGCTTCCTGTTTTGGAAGTTTTAAAGTTAAACAACAAATTAAGACCATTTTACAAGACAATTCACACCCAGACTTGCTGGATTTGTTTCCTTCACTATAAAGTAAGCATATTAATACCAGCTTTATCAAGTGATTAAAAAAACAGCCAATGAATGACCTACTGGTTTCAAATCCTGGCTCTGCTGATGTTTCACCACTGTACACTTGGACAAGTCACTTAGTCTCTCTGGGTCTCAGTTTCTTCTTTAGTGAAATAAGGGCGATAATAAGTACTTTGTCATGTTGTTTTAGAGCATCATGGATGAATACGGGTGAAGGGCGGGAGCAGGTCGAAGGTCGGTGGTCATTAGTCTTGGGTGGATAAGCGGTGGGAGAGTGTTGCATGGCATTGCACATAGCTAGGGGGTTCACGCGTGCATTTCTAGGCATGTGTGTCTGTCATCCATGCCACAGAAGTGATAGTGGTTAAAGGGATGGAAATCTGTAACTCCATTGTCCTGAATCAAATTCTGGATCTCTGAGGTGCTAGCTGTGTGACCATCGGTAAATTCTTCAACAATCTCTGTTTCTAAACATACTCCTTTTTTTTTTATCAAGAAAAGTAACTATAGTTATGTTGGTGTGTAGTCTTGTAACATAACTACACAAAGCAATATATATGTATATATATATTTCTACATAAAGCTTTTTTCCCAATGATTTTGATAGATCTGTGACCTTAGCTGACGCAGTCAGAGACAGAGACAAGGAAGTAGGAGAAGTTTATTGGGGTGCCCCCCCCCCCACTCCGGGCAAACTCTATGAACCTCAGGTGAGGCTCAGATAGAGCTGCACCCTGGGAGAGATTAAGGGAATTTTAAAGTTGTCTTGGGTGGGAAAAGGGAACCAAGACCAGTGGAACCGATATGCTTGTTCCGACTCCTGTTATCTGTCGGGGTCGATGGTGAGGAAGCATGGGGTGCAGCCTGGTGGCCTCCTGATGCCAGGTGGGCCCTAAATTCTGTCTTCCACACTGGGGGCAAGGTGATCTCTGGTTCCAGGAATGTTGCTGTCTTATCAGCAGTCATCATTTTGTCCAGGTCACCATTTTGTCTGAGTAAACTTAACAGATTTGGAATAGTAAACACTCAGTGGATATTAGCTGTTGTTATTAGCTTTTATTTGTAATAGATAACTGAGACCCGACTGTACTAGTTCTATTAATTGTACAAGTTTTACAACACAGTCTGACCTTGTGTGTCCCTTCTGACTAGTAAAGTAGTTGAGGAGCAGCTGAATAATAAGTCCCAGCCTTGAGTTTCGCTTATTCTGCTTCATAACATGCAAACACTTAATACTAATCTGGATTTTTCCCACCCTGGCTAATCATTTCTTCTCAAAAATGCTGACCAAATCTGAAAATAATCTTCAGTTCTGTCCTTAATTTAAGAAATAATGTTTTCCAGCATGGCTAGCTTTCTCAAACCACTCTTCCACTGAATTACATTCATTACTGTGGTGGGCATTCATTTTTGTTAAATTAATCTTTTAAGAGTGAGTAATGACCATACGAGTTGGAATATTTGTCTTCTCTGTGTGGGATGCAGTTTAGAAGTTCAATGTGACCTTGTAAGAACAGCAAAGATCAGTGGACCCACCTTTGTCCCATGAAGAGGGCAGTTGCTGGTGTTACTTTGAAAACAATGGGTTCACCTAAGGTGGCATTCTGGTGTGTCACTGTCTGCAAGGAATCTCCAGGATGTCTTGTTGGGAATGATGATTACCGTTGTTCCTGAACACTCTCTCATGTGGACTCTACTCTGAGATTGGTAAAGGCTAAACTATAGTGTTGTGTGTGTGTGTGTGTGTGTGTGTGTGTGTGTGTGTGTGTGTGAGACAGAGAGAGAGACAGAGAGACAGAGAGACAGAGAGGGACAGAGACAGAGACAGAGAGAGAAACTAACTTCACCACATCACACAGCTCTACTTCTATAACCATACAATAGGACCTATATGGATTTATTTTCAATAGAAATGCATCTGGCAAGTGCACTAACTTTTCCCTGCAGGGCATTTGATATGAGTTGAATCTATGTTTTCTTTCTGTTGTTGCAGATTTTTGCTTTTGCCTCTATTATATGGACATGCATTATGTTCCCCTTGTTTCTGATCTTTGAAGTTATAGCTGCAAAGGAGAGACTGCAAGGTTGCAAGGTTACTCCTAGGCAATTGTGAGTCTCACCTTTGATGTTGGATCATGGATGAGGAAAGTATTTTCAGAAGTGATGCCTTCCTAGTCAAATGAGAGGGTGGTTAGATTCCCTGGGAGAGGGCTCTACAGCACAGGTGGGCTTGGGCAGGAGGGTGTCTGTGTCTGGGGCAGTGGCCCCTCTCTTAGGGTTGGGAGATCTGAAGAGTGGGCACTGTGCTCTTCAACCTTAAATCAGTCCCCAGGCTCTCTGAGGCCAGCGCCAAAGAGAGGATCTTCTTGTGTTTTCTGGGAACTAAGAGGCACTTAGAAGGAAGCCAGGGCAAGGGCGAAAGGGCAGTTCCTGACCTGCCACTTTCCTCTCTGGGGCCATGTGACACTGTGGGGAGGAATTCTCAGTGCTGACGAGTTTGCTGCTGGCCGCACTGGGTGAGACGTCAGAATAGGTTTAATTGGGTTTAGAGAAAGAAAAGAATCTGATATTTCCTGGAGCCAAGTGTTGTGAAAGAAAAACCAGGCATGCCCTATTTATAGGCCGTGAAAAGAAGTTGGCGGAAAGAGAGCATGACCCTGAAGTATTTGTAGAGGACCATAGTGTGGACCTGGCCGCGGGCACACTGGGAACTTGACCCAGTAGGTGAAGATAAAGTCTGATCCCCATCTACAGGGCTAATCCTATGCCTTTGTGGGATACTGTGCACAGAAAAAGTGTTCTTTTAAAGAGTTATCATTGGATCACTGTCTTCCTGTTGTTCATCGATTTGTTTGAGCGGGGTGCCAGTAACATCTCCATTCGTCCCTGTCAAGTTCAGGGTCAGGGGAATGAGACCCATTATTGTTACTGTTTTTGGCATATTGAATACGCCACGGGTAGCTTGCCAGGCTCTGCCATTAAAAAGTTAAAAGTTAACTTTTAACTTTAAAAGTTAAAAAAAATTTAATTAAAGAACTGTGATTTTCAAAGTAATTGAAAGTTGAGTTTTAGGAATATATCTTATTACCAATCCCATCACCAGTGTCAAATTGACTCTTCCAGTCTTCCTATACTCCATCCTTCTCCCCACCCCAACTGCATCCCTTGCCCCACCCGTCACTTTGACAGGCACACCACAAGATTTAGTGGTTCTTGCTTAGATCTTATGTTTTCAGTGTTGTCGAGACTGTGCTCTGGATCTATGACTACAGCACTCTCCCACATCACCAGTGTAACCGAGGGTCCAAGCCCTGTTTCCCTGTTACTTCCCTTTCTCATCATCTTTCTTCTACCCTTGATTGCTTTCCTTCTCTGTCCTTCTCCTCCCTAAACTCTAGGATCAAGGGTGATCCACCCATCCCCCCTTTTCTACATTACATTTCCAAATTTCCTTGACTTTTCGCTCATCACCATGGATACCATGGATAAGTGAGACCATCCTGTCTTTGTTTTAATTCTGGCTTAAATCACTCAACATGATATCTTTATTTTCCAGCAGCAAGTGGCATGCTTTCCATGTTCCTCGCAGCTGCATAATATTCCACTGTGTGTATATAACACATCTTCATCACACTCATCTGTCACTGGCTGGATTCCATAGGTAGATTCCATATTCGTTGCTGCACTTAGCACAAGAAAGCTTTCTAAGTACTCTGACTCAGGTTTCAACTCAGAAAATACTCAAGTTCTATCTCTTAGCTTGAGACCTGGGGAAAAAAACCCAGGTCAAGTGATAGCCAAGGTTACAGGCCACACTTCTCAGCTGTATCCAGAAGCATTTGCTTGAAGGAACCCTGCCCAGCATCAGAAAATAATACCATTATTTTTTCTGCAGTTTACCAGAAAGACATGGAGGCTTTGGATTTCAATAGAAAGCTCAACCTTCTTTGGGCAACACCAAGAATATTTACAGGGAATGAGATTAAGGGCTGGAGCCATAGCACAGCAGTAGGGCATTTGCCTTGCATGCGGTTCGATTCCTCTGCCCCTCTCTGAGAGCCTGGAAAGCTACCAAGAGTATCTCGCCCACATGGTGGAGCCTGGCAAGCTCCCTGTGGCATATTCGATATGCCAAAAACAGTAACAACAAGTCTCACAATGGAGAAGTTACTGGTGCCCGCTCGAGCAAATTGATGAGCAATGGAACAACAGTGACAGTGACAGTGAGATTAAGGGACAATAACCAGCTCTCCCAAACATGTCCAGATCCTTGAAACCAGGCGCACACTCTGATCTAAACGTTTTACTTCCAGAGTTCTCTGACTTTTATGAACTCTTTGGGCACTGTGAGGTGTGAACTCATAGCAACATTTAAACATAAGTATAATAAAACATGAATTAAATAGAAACACATTATGCTGAAAAAGAATTAGAAAAAAATAGGAAGAAAAACAAACTTCTTTGTTAAGACATCAACTGTTTAACAACGGGGTGTAGTATTTACCATAATTTTAGAGGAGTGATGAGCAAAAAGTCAACTTTGAGAAATGTAAACATATCTATGTTTTTATTTATTTATTTTGGTGACCAATTTAATGAAAGTCTGACAATTAAAGGGAATGAGTACATTTAACTTAGATATGTGATAATTAAGATGAACATATTCTCATTCAAATTTGTAATCTCGAAAGTACATCAGATTTAGCATCAGATTAATTTTTTTGATAAAAACTGATAAACCTACATGGTGTGTGCATATGTGTAGGAAATTTGTGCCAATTTAGAAAAACTTCCTATTTTTTCTAATTTCACTGTTCGTTTGCAGCCTCCTAGGATCTGTTTCTTTGAAGTTCTTAGGAGAATGTTGATTGTTTCCAGGTAAAACAATAAGGTCATAAGACAACTCGACGAGAAGTTTTGAACCGCTTGTTGCTTCAGAAAGAGAGGTCGGTGTGTGAAATCAAAACACGTTTCAGGCCCATACACAGAGGAGTTTTTCAGATGGTGGCGGCAAGAGCCAGATCTGGCAGAGACACGGCAGCTCTCAGTGCTCCAGACAGACAATAGGGTCGTAAAACTTCGGTGTGAGTGACTGTGGGTGTCCCTTGGATTTTCTGTCTCGGGGAGAGCGCCGTTTAAATGAAACTGGCTGGCCATCTGCCTGGGAGTGCCAACCTGGAGTGAGACTCCTGACGATGGCAGCAGAACCGCTGCCAGATGGGGGAGCTACTGCAGCCCCCTTAATATCAAAGCCTCCGTGTTATTAACGGAGGCAGAGTTGTGTCTGGAGAGGTTCTTAGCGTCCAACTTGGCACCACCGTGGAGCACGTGTCCTGGAGTTGAGAGGGCGCCCCGGGATCTCACCATAGGACCCTTCTGATTGGCCGCCTCCATTTCTTCCCTGGACCAGCTGGCGCCACTGCAGCATATTATGAAGGGAAAACCTCTCTGAGCACCTGGGGACCCAGGATGGGGGCGTGTGTCCCCTGATCAGACTCTGCTGGACTGGTGGCCACAGCCCATCCAGAGTGCCTGAGCTGTGAACGATAGCAGCCCTGGCTCCCTGTCCTGGTCCCTGCTGGGCAGTTGCTGCTGTCACCCCTCAGCCCCAGGGGGAGCAGCGCCGCCAACAGGTCAACCTGGACCACGGGGTGAGTGCATCAGGAGCCTGATGGTACGTTCAGGCTTTCTGACATCCCCAAATTTACCCTGTGTCTCTGGCCAGACTCCAACAACTCAGGACCAAGATCCCGGAGAAATTAAACAGCCAAAAGTTAGGTGTGTGGGAACATGCCCACAAACCCCCTCCAGTTCAGCCATATAAGCCCATATATTGGTCTTTCTTCAGAGATCCATATATAAATCTCAAAAGAGATCAAAAGCCTCAGTTAATCTCAGACTTGCGCAAGGCTGAACAGACTGGGGTACTTCAGAGGGGGAGGGTTAGCCCAGTGCCTGCCCAAACAGAGCCCCCAACAACTGCTTGTTCTCACAAACCAAAATCGTTGCCAATTGGGATTGTCGCCAATCCCAAGACAGACCTCACCAAGATATTAATTTGCTGAAAACTCAGGTTTTATGATTGAAATCTTACAGGCTTTTTTTGGGGTCCGGATGGGTTACCTCCCCCCATCTCCCTGACTTCAGGAAGTCTTGGCAGTCATGTCCACACCCTAAAGCCACTTCCCAGTTAAAAAAGCGACTCCAGCTGCACCTTCTTGATAAAAATACTGAATGTCCTGAACAAATAGGATGAACTCTTAGTATTTGTACTGCAAACCATAATGCATAAAAGGAGAGAGAGAGAAAGAGAGGGGGAGGGAGAGGGAGAGAGAGAGGGAGAGAAGAAATGTGCCTGCTATAGAGGCAGGTGGTGGTGGTGGGGTGGGAGTGGGGGGGAGTGGGAGGGAAACTGGGGACATTGGTAGTGGAAAATGTACACTGGTGGAGGGATGGGTGTTGGAACATTCTATGACTGAAACCCAATCATGAATAACTTTGTGATGGTCTATCTCAATGTGATTCAATAAAAACAGAAACAGTATTATAAACCATGATACCAAAAATAAAATTAAAAAAATTTCCATATACAGGTAGTGTGACCACAATCTTACCTAAAAAGTAATTTGGTAATTAGTTTCCTACAAGAGAACTGTTTCTATTTTCTATGCACATTACCATAAAGACAATCTTACATCATGAATCATCATCATATGAGCTTCTTATGACTGATCTTGCATCTATTCTGTGGGATCTCAATTTTTTTCCATTGTATCCGTGTGCATCATTTGGCGTATTGACAAGCATTCCTTTTGTATGCAATTCAGCAAAAATAATGTAATATCATTTTGTATAATCTTCCTTTCACAGGTTCTGTATAACATTTGCAAGAAACTATGGAATTGTGGAAATTGTTTCAGTAATGAAAGTCTGTTCCTCTAAAAAAAAAAAAGAAAAAGAGAGAGAGACAGTTCAGGCTTTTTCCTGGCGCCATTGATTGGCTTTGGTGACCAGCAGCCACTCAGGAGTCAGGAGAAATGGAAGCAGTGATCCAGAACAAAGTAGAAGGAAATGTGAAAAGGACTCTGCCTGGGAAAAGGGAAGGAGTCAAAGGTCAGGCGACCCTTAGAAAAAGACCTATGCCTGCTATCAATCTGGCCACGACGCATATTTTCTAAGGAGATGGCATCAGAACAAGAGGCAGCAGTAACAAGCCAAACTATCGCTGATTCTTGAGGTTTGTCTCTTAAAGGAAGAATTGATGTTTCTCAATTTCCCATTGTAGTTACTGGACCCATGATAACCAAGCAACACGCACTTGCCTGTTTTCTTCAGAAGAGTGTTAGAATTCTATCATTTACTTGCAGAAATAAACCACAACGTGTTGCCTAGGTTTTCAGTTGGGCGCTTTCAGAGCAAGCCTTCTTCTTGGATACCTATCTGAAGAATATTTCTCCACAGCACAGATCTGTCTCTTACATCCCACCCACTCACCAATACACAGAATTATAGACTTAATTTTTGTCTAGTGTACACACATTCTATTATCCTTACCTCACTATAATTGAAATTTATGTGGCTAAGGGAAGGTTTGGGTGAATAGTTTTGTACACAGAAAATGTTAGATAATTTAAAATTATCAATGCTATTTAAAAAGAAATAACAGCATAATTAGCAGGTGACCAAGGCTACTAAGGCAAAAACACACATTATAAACACACAGGTGGGCATAAGCATGGAAATTTCCACATTCGGGGAAGGAAACTTTCAACATTTGAATGGTATGTGCTGATGCAGTAGTCAAAGGGTTTATGTTTAACTTAAATTTTAGGTATCATTTTTGTTTCAGAATATTATGGACTTCTCTCCAGTGCAACATGCAAGCTACTGGTTTCCAACATATGAGACATTATTCAGTTTATCCAAGGGACTCCTCTCTGAGAAAAATCACTTTCTGGTAAAGATTTTGGAAGTGAGAATGTGGTCAGAATTGTGGGCATATCATCTTCACGGTGGGTTTAGGGTCACCGGAAGGAGTGGTGGGTACATTGGTTCACAAAGGTTCTTCCTTTTCAGGATTTAAGGTGAACATCAAGACCAGGATTTGGGGCTATAATCTTTTTCTCTGTTCTAGAACATTCTTTCTAGAGAAAATGCCAGCTTTACAAAGTCTTTTATGGATAGGACATTTAATTTTTTTTTTTGGTCAAGATATCTAGCTAACAAACTTCATTCCTTTACTCTATAAATTTTCCTTTGAAAGGATTAGGGTCTTTGTACTTCTTAAGTCTGAAAAGTCAATATTTCTCTTGATAATTGCTATTGTGGGAAACTGCAGCCTCGTTTTGCTTCAGTTAACCGTTTTTTATGATATCTGGATATTTTATTTTGATTGATTTCTTAAACAGAGGGTCAAATTCTTGTCCTAGTTATTCATTTGGAGACAGTTTTATGGGAATCTGATCTTAAATTATCAAGGAACATGGAAAAGTAAAGATTCAGCTAGCTTCTGCCTTCTTCATAAACAAACTCAACACAGTTTACACCTTTTAATTAGCATCTGGATAGACATCAGTTATTTAAGGGCTAGGTTTTGTTAGAAAAGGACGTATTTTGTAAACCAAAGCAAAATGTTTCTTCCTTAAAGTTCCTATAAAAATGACAACAGAACAAAAAGAGAGAGAATTTTATGACTCACAAAAAGTTTACCAAAATTTAAACAGCATTTTTCTAGACATGATCTCAATAATATTCTTTCTTTGGGGGAAAGTAAAATGATGACTGAGGATTATTCACTCCACTTTCAAAAGTGAGCCATCAAGTAGAAGCAGCTGACTGCTAAATGGTCAGGGGTTCATTGGTGCTCAGAATGGGATCAATTCTCCGTGTGAGACTTATCTGTTGAGCCACACCACTAGCTTGCTAAATTGCTTAAATAAAAGCCTGGGCACACTCTTTTCAAAGAAGACCTTGAGATTCACATTTGCTTGATGGGGTGACCACTTCAGACTCCCATGGTGTCATGGCCAATTAATTTTTTATTAAGTCACGTAGCGGAGGTCTTCATATAGCTATAATTCTAAGTGTGGTAGGTGGCTATTTCAGACAGTTAAGCACCAGGACAAAAGACCAAAGTTGCTGATACAGGATGAATCTGGGTTTGGTCCATTTAACTGCTCTCATGTGCTGAGACAGCCAGTTGGACCCTGGATAAGGCTCTGGCAGGCAGTCACAATTTTTTCTTGTATAGTTAAATAATTTGTCTCTTTTTAGATTTAATTTTGCCTCATGTGGTTCACTTTTTGGCCACCTCAATACATTTTGGGACAACGAAATGGGATATTTCCATGCAGGCTTCTCAGATTGTTCCTTTTTATCCTTACAAACAAAAGAGGTTGAGACTGGAGAGATAATAGAGCATGTAAGTGCTTGGCTTGCCTGGGTCAACTTGAATTCAATCCCTGCTATTGCATATTATTCTGCGAGCACTGCCAGGAGTGATCCCTGAGCACAAAGCCAGGAGTAAGTCCTGAGCACCACCAGATATGGCTCCAAAAAACAAATGAGGTCTTTGTATTGTCACAAAAGTGACACCTAGATATTGTAGAAGGTTCAGGATAATCAGTTATTGTTTCATAAAGCATATACATGTGTATCCTTATACATGGATGTCGTATTTGCATATTTTAAAGTACATTTTGTTCATGATAGACATCTAATTTTGAACACATTTTCATAGGACTACATGTTGCGAACACTTTTAATGTCTTGATATAGGTTATCTACAAATTAAAAAATAATTTTTGGAGAACATTTATCTATAATTTTTAAAGCCTTGCAGTATAGGTAAACTTTCACAATTTAGGTAATACCTTTTAAACATTTATGCAAGTTTTAATTTTCATTTATTGAAACTAATTCTCCTACAAACATTGCAGAAGAAATCGTAGACATTTCTTTAAGCAGATTCAAATCATTGCTTTGGAACAACTTCCTAACTGCAAAAATATGGAGCCAGAGATCCTGGGCATTGTGAAAGCTTGTCATGTATGTTATTATCACACTGTCTCTCCCCAAACCCTGCTCCCATGTATTCCTGGCCTATTCATTCCTCTACCTTTGGCTACTTTGCTGATTCTATCTTTTAACTTGATGTACTTTCACAAAATTGCAGCCTGGGTTTTCATATGAAATTATATATATATATATATTCCCTGGTATTTCATACTTTTCCCTCAAAAGCAGGTGTGTCCTTAAAATTTTTCTCAGCACAGAGCATTCAGCAGAAAGGGATAACAGTCCCTCAAGAGGAAACTTCTTTGTCATCAAGGCTTTGGTTTTATCACCACTGTGGATGGTTAGAGGCATCGTGCACTTGGAGCCCACAGCCACCTGTTTCCACTGGTCCGACAGAAGACAGGACAGGGCTGGACCAGACCAGCTTTCGTGGCTGAAATTGGACCTACTACTAAGAAGGGCTCTGAGTACTGCTACTGCTCTTCCGTTCAAGTCCAAATTGAGATAAAGGAAACTGGAGGCATTTCTCAAAGAATTGGTTACTGATAGAAGCTGCCAACCTATAGCAAACAGAACAGATTCCTGCTTTTTTTAAAAAAAATTATTGATTCACCATGAGATATAGTTACAAGCTTTCATGTCTGGGTTACAATCACACAACGATCAAACACCCATCCCTCCACCAGTGCACATTCCCCACCACCAATATCCCCATTATACCCCCACCTTTCCCACCTTTCTCCATGGCAGACAATATCCCCCATGCTCTCTCTCTCTACTTATGGTTTGCAATAACAGATTCCTGCTTTTAAAATGGCAGTGATTTAAGATCCAGGGGAAGCCTTGCTTCTTTCCCTGTGTTGGTAGTTGCTGCTACATCTCGTCTGAAGGTGTTCTTTAGGAGCAACTGGGGAGAAAGGCTATGCAGTGGGTCACTGCAAATTTGATAGCACCTATATTGATGCTGCATGGCTGAAGGTCTCCTTTCTGGTAGAGCCTGTTTTATTTATTTATTTTAAATTTCTTTATTGAATCACCATGAGAACAGTTACAAAGCTCTCATGATTGACTTTCAGCCATACAATGATGGAACACCCATCCCTCCACCAGTGTGCATTTTCTACCACCAGTGTTCCCAGTATCCCTCCTGCCATCCCCGTCCCATCACACCCTCCGCCTCTGTGGCAGGCACCTTCCTTCTTACTTTCTGTCTCTTCTTTTGGGTTATTATGGTTTGCAAATACACATACACTGAGAGGTTATCATGTTTGGTCCTTTACCTACTTTCCGCACACAGCTTCCATCCCGAGCGATCTCGCCAATCATCATTGACTTAGTGGTCCCTTCTCCATCCCAGCTGCTATTTCCCCCGCACATGAGGAAGCTTCCAAATGCAGAGCGAACCTCCTGTCCCTTGTCTCTACTGTCCTTAGGTGTTATTTTCATATTATGTTATTTTATATTGGTGGAGCTTGTCTTGTGTTCAGCTGCTCACTAATGGCTCAGTCCCACAGGGGAAAAAGGTGTGTAACCTCTGCTACGTGTCTCTTACTGCCAAGCAGGGTGTGTCTCTGGGGGCCACTCTCTTGGGCCAAACCTGAGTCCACAAATGTAGGATGGGGTTGGGGAAGGGCGACTGAGCTTCAGTTGTAAACTAGAAAAGCTCACATTGGAAATCAGTGTATCACTGGGCTCCCTCTTGGAATGCATTCTCACCAGTTTTTCTTTGTTGTTGGTGATAATAATGAAATATTACTTCAGCTAGTAACTAAAAAAATCTTTTAAATTTTAACGGGTTGCCTTATTTTTTCTGAGATAGTGACTACATGCACACAATAATTCAGAAAAAAAAAGAACAAAAGCCATGATGCTTTGGACTTTCTTTAGTCTGCCAACTTAAAAAAGCCCCTAAAAAAGAGAAAAAAAGTTGTGGCCCATACCAGGAAACATAGGCCTTTATTTCTAATTCAAATATAGTAGAAGAAAGCACAGTTTCCAAGATAATCTTTTACCTCTCACCTATTTCTTTTGTTGGCTTTTGTTTTTTGAGTCACCTCTAGCAGTGCTCAGAACTTACTCCTGGCTCTGAGCTCAGGGATCACTCCTGGCAGGGCTCAGGGGACCATATGGGGGGGTGCGATTGGGGATCAAACCTATCCTCTCTACTATTAGTACTGCTCCAGTCCCTACCTCCTCACCTTCTCACCTTCTGACTGACTCTACTCACAGGCCCTGCTGCAACCCACCCTATGTGTGTGTGTGTGTGTGTGTGTGTGTGTGTGTGTGTGTGTGTAGGCCTTCCATATGTTCCCTTCCACCATCTTCTCCAGTTCCTTTCCCTACTCTCTCTCCCACTCCTTTTGCTTTTCACCCCTCCCATCCCCCAATACTTCTCCAATCCTTCCCTTTTGTACTGATTTGCATGAAGATGGAGTTTGCATCTTCATAATATGAGCATTTACTTGAAAACAAACAGTGCTTATATTGTGTGTGTGTGTGTGTGTGTGTGTACTGATAACAGCATCCTCATATGCATATATTCTCCCTGACTTGCCTGTTTCTATGAACCAGTAGTGGAAATAGGGCAAAGTCACATTATTTCAGGTCCTGGTGTGGGGGTCTGTTGCTGAAGAATGAAATCCTTCTGCCTCTTCAGAACTAAAAGAGGCAGTATTTGTAAAGCATTTCATGCACAGAGGATTTTTTTAAATGAAAAAGTGGTTTTAATTCATTTATTCCTTTCTTATGTTATCTTATGTATAAACCACTCTCTTTCACCCTCATAGGGGTTATCTGATATAAATTTTTGTGTATTCCATCTTCACTTTTTGCTCTTACTTTCTCTTTACACACACACACACACAGACACACACACACATTCCAGAGCAGTCTATTTCACAACTTTTGGAAGCCAATTATTTTACTGTGAATCTCTGCCTCTAGTTGCATTCTTAAGTCTGAGTTCAAGTTTGTAGGCATCTGGGGATGGAGGGAAAGGGGCAATAACTGTGTCCCTTCACTCTGCCAGAATATTTGTTTTTCTAGCAGGAGGGAATGAGTTGGCTTTGTTTCAAGCAGGGCTAGGAATTAGCGGGGTTGAAAACCAGGTCACTGGCAGGTAAATGCAGGCAGGAATCATTTTCCTGCAGTGCTGGCCCCATGAAAGCCAAGGTGTATCAACAATAGTGCGTCTTCCACGGTCCCTATAATGAGGAAGAAAAAGTAATCTATAAAATAAGCTTTAATGAAACCTCATTAACTAAGAAGGGAGGAGTTTAATTAGAACTGAGCTAAATATTACATTTATATTTTCTGGGGCAGTCTGTTAAACAAGAGCTTAATGTGTACAAGGTGAAGAAATGTTTACTTAAAGATTTTAAGCTAATCAGAAGCGTTCGGCTGTTTCCAAATGATTGTCATAATAACCACTATGTTTTTAAAAAAGTAATGGTGACTCTACAAAGAGGTAATAAAGCTGTATTTCTTTTAACATATGAAAATATTTATTTTAATATCCTATCTGAGTCTTGTGAAAATTCAATGTCACAGGACAGCTCTTATATTTCTAGTTGCTCATTGGGACACACGGAGCTTTAGTTGTCATAGCAGGCAAATTCTGAATCCCAGTGGCTTAAGAGTTCTCTCTCAAGCGGGTCAGGAGGTCAATCTGATGGCAAGAGAGCTCTTGGTCTGCTTCAGTCTTGCAGCAACACCAAAATGCAAACCTGTAACATAACTTCAGCTGAGAAAGAAGAGACTAAGGATGTACCTTGGTTTATAACTGCCTGACTCAGATCAGTATTTTTCTACATCACTAACTTGCTTTAGTCATTAGCCTAGAAGCAGAGAGGTGGGGACACAAATCTGGTGACTTTTATGGTTCCTTGTCACACACAAATTAGAAAAACTTGATAGTAACTCACTGGTGTAAATTTATAGAGATTTTCAATGTAGTTTGGGTCGTTGGCCTTTCAGGTGTGATTTCTATGAGCTTTTACGGGGGTGCCTCTCTACGTAATATAGTGATGAGTGGAGTTTGCTACTTGAGATAGAATCTCATTTAATCCTTAAGGTAGCACTGCACTGTAGCACTATCCTTCCATTGTTCATCTATTTGCTCGAGCGGGCACCAGTAACGTCTCCATTGTGAGACTTGTTACTGTTTTTGGCATATCAAATATGCCACAGGTAGCTTGCCAGGTTCTGTTGTGAGGGCGGGATACTCTCGGTAGCTTGCAGGGCTCTCCGAGAGGGACAGAGGAATAGAACCCGGGTCGGCCACGTGGAAGGCAAACGCCCTACCCGCTGTGCTATCACTCCTCTCTGACATTTATGTAAGTGTTTTAAAAAAGCAAATACTTAATGAAAAAGAAATGCCCCAAGGTCCCAATAAAAAAGGCAACATGGAGAAATACAGAGTAGAATCACCGGTTGGACCTGAGAGGTTAGCTTGGGGAAATACCGGCTGGTATGTTTCCTGGAGTTGTTAGTGCAGATTTGATGGACCATCTGGTACTGTTTGTCTCTGCAGAGCCCCATAATTTTAAGTCAATGAGTATCTGTATTACATAGGAAGAAACAATACAATTAGATGATAAAATCTAATTGCAACAATGATGAACTTCCCCAATGAAAGTCTAAAGCTGTTGTCATTTGGCATATGCAGAGGACTCCCTGGGTAATGAATGTCAGAGCTGGATCAAGGAAGGGTGGCTATGGAGATTTTTGAATGTTTTACTTCCAGGCCATAACCAGCTCCTTGTATGTCCAAAGCCATTAACACGTGAGCATAAGTATCTTCTGGTATTCTTGGACAATAAACACAGTGCTAGAATTTCAGCATGTTAAGGCAAATTTTTTTTTATCTCTATATGAAAATCTGTGTATCTTTTCATGTGGAAGCTGAAAGAGAGAGAAATACACTTTCTAATTTCCTGATAGGAGCAGTCCTAAAGTCCCATTGTTAAGATTAATGTAAATCCCCATTTCCAATTGGTTTTTACTTTTACCGTCTCCTTTTGGGGGCTGGGTCACACCTGGTAATGCACAGGGTTACTCCTGACGGTGCTCAGGGGACCATATGGGATGCTGGGAATTGAACCAGGATCAGCTGCGTGCAAGGCAAATGCCCTACTCGCTGTACTATGGCTCTAGCCCCCTACCTTCTCCTTTTGGAGAAGAGTGTTCCCTTGAACTGGTTTTACTATAGAATGAGCAGTACAAACAAAATTGTGAGAATTGTACAGAAGTTGGGATTCTGCATCTTTCAGGTTGTTCTTTCATAGAAATTACCGAAAGCAGATGTTAGTTGACTGGATAATTTTTTTGTTTGTTGTTTTGGGGCCACACCTGGTTCTGCTCAGGGGTTATTCTTGACTCTGGGTTCAGGATCAGTCTTGGCAGTGCTCCAGGGGAACCTTATGTGGTACCAGGGATAGAATCCAGGCCAGCCACAAGTGCCTGATCTCTGTGCTATCTCTGCCCTGGATTATTTGTTCTGGATTCTTATAGTGTTCTAGGCAGTCAGGGAAGCATCTTAGATGAAGTATAATATAGGCTGGATACAAACCAGTGCTTATAAATCCTGGAGTCGGCACAATGTTACAGAGATCAATTGTTGCTTTCTGGTCACAAAAATTTCTCTTTTAGTTTTTTAAAAAAGACAAAATTTAAAAGCTCTGGTTTTAATTATAAGTGTATTTTTGGCATCTGAATATTTGGAAAATAGTCTTGTGAATTAGGCTGGATTTTTTGTTTGTCCTTTGACATTTCTCTTTCAAAGTGTCAAATGCCAGTCACATTTCAAGTTTGATTTTTAGTTTATTGAATCTCAGCTCTTTTTTTGAAAAGGGTCTGGTTTGGGGCTACACCCAGTAGTGTTTAGAGTATACTCCAGGCTGCATTCAGAGATCACTCCTGGCAGGGCTCAGGGGACCAGATGGGATGCTGGGGATCAAACCCAGGTCAGCCGGATGTACTGCAAGTGCCCCACCAGCTATATTACCCCTGCAGCCCCTGGGCATCAACTCTTTCTCCGTGTTGTTTTAAGTTTTGAGGGCACAGACATTGAAGGTGGAAGAGGTTTCTATTTCATGAAGCTCACACTCCAAGCCCTCAGCCTAACTATATAAGATGAGCCCTATGTCACATAATTTTTTCATTGGGTCACTAGCTTCTTTCACGTCATTGATTACATTTCCATGATTGTTCACTTTTTAGCCTTTCCATACTTTTAATTTTTAAAAAGTTCACCAAGAACCTAGACCTCACCTAAAGACTTTTGAATAGACCTCTGCAAACCAATGAGGAAGGAGGTTGCAGTAGTTTTTTCAAGGGAGCAGTGTTCCGTGGAATGTATTTTTAAATCTATGGCTCCAACTTAAGAATGTTGTATCCTAGTGATGAGGAAGGCTCATCAACAATAACAAAATCCAAACTTCCTGCAAATCATGCTAGCATGAGGGGTCCAAAATTTGAAAAATAGCTTTAGAGAAAATAAAAAGTCATCATCAGAATGGACATGAGTTATTAAAGATGACTTAACCAGAATATATTTGCGTTATTAAACTTGAGATGGGAACTTGAGAGACTGCTGCCCTTCCAGTCTTCCAATGCCCTCTGTCCAACATGTTCTGAAACACAATCAAGAGAAAAGCCCCACTGGCTAAGACAAATATTGCCTAGCTGTGCTGTAATTTGAAACAGATTTCCATGTCTTTCCTTTGAAAGCTTCTTGGGTCTTAGAGCTAAAGGCATGAAACAGAAGTTGTGGGTGTGAATGTTCTTACCAGTCTGAGGCCTGGGAATCCATACCTTTTAGCAAATATTTGGTCAAGGTGAAAGCCATTGAAATCAAACCAACTTTATGTAGCTCCCATGTGTCTTTGCAAACTTGAGCCTGTGCCTTTTTTTGTATTTAAGGGCTCCTTGCTGACTGGATTTATAAGCAGAAACTGGACAAAGTGAGAAAATAGGCTGAATATTGATCCGCCTGATTCCACACCCTCTACTGTCCACTCTGTTGGTTTTACTAAAGGTGTCACATTCTTTGGTCACCGACCTGGCATCCTCTATGATCTCTCCTTGTTATTTGCTCTTAACATTAATCAGTTTCCAAGTACATTTTTATTCTTCTGCCAAAATATTCATTTTTTTCTGCTCTGTTTCTTCATTCTGTTTCTTAATGTTCCAATCTCTCTTTCAAGACTTCACTGTACTCAAATTGCTTTCGTCAGTCTGACCAATATCCCTGGACTGTTAAACCCAAATTCTTGGTGCTGTTTGAAACTTTGAACTCTTCTCTCTGAGTGATTTAACACTTCTGTAGAAGGGCGCTCTCCCCTTTCCTAGGTCTTTTTAAAATTAAATTTAATTTTTAAAAAAAATTTATTTATTTTATTTTTTTAATTAGTGAGTCACCATGAGGGTACAGTTACAAATTTATCCATCTTCATGCTTGTGTTTCCCTCATACAATGTTTGAGAACCCATCCCTACACCAGTGTCCATACTTTCAGCTCACATCTCCCTTCCCGTGCGGGATCTCCAACCACATTTTACTAGGTGTCCCCTTCTCTATCCGGGCTGCCTTTCCCCCAGCATGTGAGGCCAGCTTCCAAGCCATGGAGCCAACCTCCTTGTATTATATACTACTATTCTTGGGTGTTAGTCTCCTACTCTGTTATTTTATATTCCACAGATGAGTACAATCTTTCTATGCTGTCCCTCTCCTTCTGACTCATTTCACTTAGCATGATACTTTCCATGTTGATCCACTTATCTGCAAAGTTCATGACTTCATCTTTTCTAAAAGCTGCATAGTATTCTATTGTATAGATGTACCAAAGTTTCTTTAACCAGTCATCTGTTCTTGGGCACTCGGGTTTTTTTTTCCAGATTCTGGCTATTGTAAACAGTGCTGCGGTGAACATGAGCGCAGATGTCATTTCTACTTTTTTGTTTCTCTGGGATATATTCCCAGAAGTGGTATTGCTGGATCAAATGGAAGCTCAATTTCTAATTTTTTGAGAAGTGTCCTCCCCTTTCCTAGTTCTTCAGCTGTGAAAGCATCATCATTTCCAGCTCTTCCTTCCACTGCCCTGGTTCTAGTGAATGAACCTGAGATCCCCCTTTTGATGGTTTCTAGTGATCGCAAACATTCTCAGGTAAATTTTTTTTAAAGAGGGAGCAGGGGAAGGAGAGGAACATTTTTTATTGAAACCACACATAAACGTGTCAGGTGTCTCATTTTAGCAGTCCTGTATTGCCCTCCCCTTATATTTAAAAATTAAAAAGAATATTGATTGAAGTACTGTGAGTTACAATGCTATTAGTGATGGTTTCATGTGTACATAATTCCAACACCACACCCATCATCAGAGCACCCATCATCTAACCACAAGAACCACCCCCCCTTTCCCTGTGTGCTCAACTTCCCCGTCTCTCAACTGCCCCTGCCACCACACACACACACACAAACAACTCAGATCTGTGGATCGATTCTCTCATTTGGTTGATCTTTGGTTGATACTTTGCTAGGTATCTTTAAGTCCCTTACGTGAGAGAGGTCATTCTGTATCTATCCTGCTTTTTTTTTTTTTTTACTAACTTCATGTAGCATAAAATTCTTTGGTTCCTCCATGTTATGAGAAATTGTCCTTTCTTAGAGATAAATAGTATTTCACTATTTGTACCACAAGTATGTGTACCACAACTTCTTGGATTTACCCATACTCGGACATTTGGGTTGTTTACAAACCTTTGTACTAAATGTTGTGACAAATGCAGTAATATATTCCTTTGAATAAATGTTTCTGTGTTTGGGGGATACATGTCAAGAAGTGATAGCACTGGGTTGTATGAGACTTTTAACTTTGCTCTACCTCGTGTACTCAGATTGTAGATTAACTGTCCCTAGAACAAAGGGTTTAACTCTAGATTCCCAATTCTGTTCTACTGGTCTATCTTTACTCTAGTACTATGCAGTTCTGATTGTCTACCTTTATAAAACAGTTATATCATCACATGTAGATTTTAATTCTTATACACATATATGCTCAATGATACTGCTTGCTTTTTCCCTGTGACAAATGAAAAAGTGATCATGTTTGAACTTTTTGCATTGTGTTGTTTCTATTCACTTTCTTCCCTTTGATTGTGTCTTCTTTTCCTGCTTTTTATTAGGATAATCACATTTACCTTCTTCCCATGTCCCTGTTGCCTATGTGTTTCTTTTCTTTTTGGCTTTTGGGTCATGCCAGGTAGTTCTCAGGGTTTACTCCTGGCTCTGTGCTCGGGGAATTTAGGGTTGTGGGAATTCAGGGTTGAACCCAGGTCAGCCATAAATACCTTTCCCTTTGTACTATCTCTCCAGTCCCATGCCTGTGTGTTTATTTTCACATTGTTTATAGACCTAATGCCTTCTCGTCCCTACATCTCAACATAAAATTTTCCCATTATGGATGCCTTTCCTTTATCACACACATGTCTAATTCTTTATTCTCTAATACAGCAATTAGGTACGTATATGTAATAAAATTTTATAATTTTCTTGTCTATTTCCCACTAGATTGTAAATGGGATTACTTTAGTTTAATTTATCATTGTATATCCAGAAGTTAGCACAGGACTTGGAACAGAAGAGATGCTTAATAAATATTTAATGACTGAATTAAAACTCCTTCCTTTATATTTCTCCTTTTGTTTTCACTGACACCACTCTTATCTCTTGTCTGAATCATCACTACATGTTTCTTTTTGTGATTTTCATACATTTTATTTTCATAAAGTAGCTCACAATATTTAATTACAGATAATATTCAAACACCCACCAAACTGAACCAGCAAGTGTCTTCCCACCACGATAAGAGGGAAGTGTGCAAAGGTTGATTTCATTCTGGGACCCTTTAGGCCCATATATAAGAGAATACAAGCATGTTCAAACCAAACATATGTGTATGCTTTAGGTATATCAGTGGGCTAGAGTATAAGAGGTAGCATGGCCTCAAATGCAGTGGTGCAATCCAGGAAAAATTGCGTCACTCTCTTCAGGGAGTTTTGTTTTGTAGTCTCTGAATCCTGGCCGTTGATGAGATTACATGGCGCTGGGGGCAGTTTGTGGGTGTGACTACCAAGCTACTGGAAAATTGGGGATCTGGGTGAAGGAGGCCTTATCTTGATCCAAGCAGGCTTGGAGATCTCAGCCATAGGTCCCGCATACCTGGGTTTCTCTGCTGGTTCCTTCATGCGTGAGGCTCATCTGAGCATGTGGAGAATGGCCTTGACCATGGCTGTGGCTGGATTCTGGAGGTTTTCAGCTGCCAGGGCTTTGCTTGGGGCAAGGAGGGAAACGAGGGGGCCCCAGTGAAAGCAACCTGGCATGGGGGCAGGAGATTCTGCCACTACATGTTTCTTATTGGTATCATTTATTTATTTGTTTGTTTTTGGGTCACACTCATTGGTTCTCAAGGAATTCTAGCTCTGTGTTCAGAGATTACTTATTCTGGTGGGGCCCAGGGTACCATAGGAGATGCCAGGAGGTCAAATATGGACCAATTGTATGCAAGACAATTGCACCATCTCCCAATCTTTGTTATTCCTTATCAATCTACTGTATATTTAAAAATTGTTTTTGAATTAATTTATTGAAGTAATATTGGTTTATACCATTATATAGGTTTTGGACTTTGAGATGTTAAACTTATAAATTCACATCTATATATGCCACATTTTTAGTCAACACCAGAAGTTCATACAGTTCACCCCTTTGATATCTTTTTATTTTCTAAAACTATACTAATAGAGGTCACACTAATTATAAAGTTTTGGGTTTTTGAAGGATTCAAATTTCAGTAGGAATGTGTTGGCAGTTAGTTCAAAACTTCTTGTTTCTCCTAGAAAATGCACAAATAATAGGAGAGCTAAGCAAGTATACTCAGAGTACATTTAATTAAAGAAAACACAACAGCCAAATTTCCTACAAGGGATGCAAAAGGTGGAATTGAATAGCAAAGCCAAGTTTGTTCTGCAGGTTGATCAGAGTTAAAGTCTTAAGAGGGCCAGTTCTCAGGGATGTCTAGCAATTTTTTTTTCAAAATAAGAAGGCTTGGCTGAAGTGATATTCAAGAGGTAGTGACTTGCCTTGTACGTGGACTACCTGGATTTGACCCCTGCTACCACCAGGTGATGTTCTGAGCACAGAGCTCAGAGAGGCTCTGAGCACAGAGCCAAGAGGAAACGCTGAGGGTCACTTTTTAATGTCTTATAGCCTTGAACTCTCTTTCTATCCTCTAGCCTTGTGAGAGTTCTGATCTTTGTTCTGCCTCTCAGTCTTTTTTTTTTTTCAAATTTTTATTTTATTGAATCACTGTGACAAAAGTTATAAAGCTTTTAGGTTTAAGTCTCAGTCATACAATGACCAGACCCCCATACCTTCACCAGTGCACCTGTTTCCCCACCAAGAACCCCAATATACCCCTCTCCCATGCCCCACCCACCCGCACCTGAGTGGCTAATGATCTTCACTTTATTCTCTCTATACTTTGAATACATTCAATATTTCAACAGAAAACTGACTATTATTATTAGGAATTTCCCCCAACAATCAAACCTGCTGAAAAGGCATCATTTGATAGTTTGTTTTCCATTGCTGAGAATGAAGATTATAGGAGCTTGCTCAGCTGCTTTTGCGGCCACGCGGTTTTGGTTTTCTGTTGTTTTAGCTCAGTTTACAGTCTAGATACATTTCTCTAAGAAGTCTCTGGGTGCCAAAATGAGTTAGTAGACTTCCCGGATCATAGTCTTTAAGGAGCAGAGGGGCCGTGTCGTGCGCGGTTGCTCTGGATCTCATCTGGGTGGAGAGTGTGCCGGTAGCATCCCCATCCCATGATCTCTTGTGCCCCACGTCACTACAAGCTCGTACCTCGGGGTTGTGATTTCTAGAAGATGGCGGACACCATGTGGGCACTGCTTCTGCTGTCGCTGCTATCTTCCCCATAGAAAGAAAGCTTTGGGGAAGAAAATCCTTCCCCCTCCCCTGGAGGCAAGGGGTTGTAGATCAGCTCACAGTCTAGATGCATTTCTATAAGAAGTCTCTAGGTGCCAAAAAAAAAATAAAATCTGCCTCTCAGCCTTTAAGCTATCACTTCAGAAAGAACAAATACGCAGAAAGTTTGTCATATTTGTCTTGCTTTCTGTGTTTCCTTTAGTTTGCATTTTCCTTTGGTTACTATTCAATTTTTTTAATGGGAAAGGCTAGCTTGAGACCATCAATTTATTATGATGGCAATTTATTATGATGACATAAATGCTTCAATTTCAGCATTTTTCCTTCATAATTTTTATTGTTCTTTATTACTTTCCAGTGTTTAATTGCCATTTGGTGTCATTTCCATTTTGCTTTTAGAATTCCTTATAGCATGAGGTTTCTGGTAGCAAATTCTACTACTTTTTTTCAAAATTGAAAGCGTCTTTCTTACTAATGTTATATATTTTTTCTGTTTATAGAACCCTGTATTGACATTTTTTTCTTTAATCACCATTAAAATTGCTCTACTCTCTTCTGGCCACTATAGTTCTGATAGGAATTAGCCAATGATTGAATTCTTATTTCTCTGAGTTCAATGTGTTATTTATAGCTACTGCTTTCCATATTTGCTCTTTTGTTTTGCTTTGTTTTTCTTTGAATCACACCTGGTGGTATTCAGGGACTATACTTGGCTCAGTGGTTGGGGACCATATGGTGGCAGGGGTTGAACCTGGGGGTCCTTTATGCAAAGCATATTTTCAAGCCCATTGACCTATCTCCATACTTACTCTTCATGTTTGGATTTATGCTTTAATGTTCTAATTTGATATGTGGTTAACTTCTTGGTGTTCTTAGAACAATCTAAACTGGCAAATTTATACCTTTCATCAAATTTGCAAAATGCTTCATTATCATTTCTCCTTGAAATAGTTTTTTTTCTTTATTTTCCCTTTCTGGTCTTTTTTTTTTGAGCTCTAATTACAATGCGTGTTCTATTACTTGAACTAATAGGTTCCTGAAATTATGTTTTTCTTCATCATCTTTACCTACAGACTGAACTAAGAATAGAAATGCTAGATGAAAATATATATTTAATTGAAAGTGGAAAACACTTCCTGAGACAGAAAGTATGCTAGATTAATGAATAGACATCTAAGAATAGCAGTATAGCATACAGGATAAAACATATAGAGCTATGTGAAAAATTAGGTGGTTTTCCCAATGTACCTGTTGGATGTTTCAATTTCCCAGAGACAGTGTTTGTTGTAATTGATAAGACCATAAAATTATGTGCAACTAATTGCATGTTAAATCAATTTTGTAAAATAAGGTAAGCCATAGTTCTATCTGGGCTGTGAGAATATAAATGAATACTTTATTACCCAAGAAATTAGGGGAAAATATGATTTCTATGAAAATACTTATTAGTACAGCATGAGCTTGTGTTACTTTTCTTTTCCCCATATATTTAAATTGTGGTATACATTTTTATCAGGAATATTTAAATTAGTGTTACATTTATTTGGAGGATCAGGAGTTAGGAGTGAGATATGGCAGAAAACCTGGAGATTGTACTTTACAAAAAAAGTAAAAAAGCAAAAGAAAATAGTCCTATTACTTAGAAATATAAAATTTCACCAGAAACATGAAACAACGAAATCATTTTTCACATAAATCAGATTTTATTACTTTAGGACTTTATTTACATGTAAATATATAATTAAATTCTGTAATTGCTATTTCTTAATGAGTTCTTAAGTAATTGTTGCAGATTTTCTCTCTTAAATTAAAAGAAACTTTCTTCACAAAATAAGCTTTATTATTATTGCTCTGTTAATGTGTGTTTGGTTGAAGTCAGGAATAAATGATTTAAAATATTTGGAGGCAATATGAATAACTATATTATGAATAACTCTATAATAACACCAAATACAAACATCTACCCACAAAGGGCTAAGTAAGATCCATATGCATACACAAGGGGTTTAATATCAAAGGGAAAATGTTGCTATACATTTTAATCCTTCTGTGGTAAAAATACTAATTTTAGTTTAGTGGGGTAAATTGGTTATAGCATATGAATAAATAAATATATTCTCTACCTCCAATCCATTAATGCTCAATTTAAATGTAAGAATTTCAAGATAAACTAATCAGAAACGGTTTTTCTAAAATCAAGCCAACCATCAAACCCCTTGAAAAATACATTTTCCTCTCCTCTCTGCTTTAAGAATAATCATTGATTTTCATTTTTTCTCTGCTTCTGGGCAAATAAAAGCATATGACGGTCATATGAGAGTCTCCTGCTGGTGGGATTGTGGATCGATTGATGCGCATCCTTGGACAGTGGTTCTTTTCTGTTCTTTGAGTGCTGACCTCTGATACTGGACACGAGTGGAGGTGCATTCCAAGAGAAGACTTTAGTTCCTTTGGGATCTTATGGAGAGAAATTGGGTTTAGTTCCTTTAGGTCAGAACTCCAACCCTTCTAGCTTCTTGTCCAAAATACTGCAATGGGTAGTGGAAGAGAGCGGTAGGTACAAGTAGCTTTGGTGCTGGCATCTTCCTAGGGCTGATGTCTTGAAACAGACAAACACGATAAGCTCTTGTGGAATCTCTAGCAAAAATTTTTTGTACAGTCTTCTAGTGGTGTATTGTGACTATTAATTTGCTAAAGTTTCAAGAAAGAATGAGCTGAGATGTTGGGATTTCCTAACTACCTTCGCTCAGGAAGGGCTAAGCAGATATCCTTTGCTCTCTAACTCCCTTGCCTTCTCATTTTACTTCGTAACTCCTACTTAGCTTCTGAAGAAGGAATGCAATATCAGACATTCACCTTTTGTTTTGCTTGTTAAGAGATATTAGCAGACATGGTTAAAGATGCAAATCTTACCTGTAGAATGAAAGTCTTAGTTTGCAGTGAGCTAAAACAGTTATTTATTTAAAGTCAAGAAGAGGTTCATCTCATATCTTCAAGGGGATATGTTGACTTTAGACAGAAGATATAATCTAAAATATATTGTATGAGCTGCATATTCCACAAATACGATTTTCTGAGGTATTGGAATTTCAGTTATTGTGCTAGATGAGTTTAGCTGGTGATTAATTTGCACCTTTCTGGAATACATAATTTTCAAGACAGCATTTCCTGATTACTTGTTGCTGTTTTATTTCTCATGTGAACATGCATATGTTGCTAAGGAAACTCAATCTTTTATTGCTATTTACAAGGAGTCTACTTATTGTGGCTGATCCACAATTTCAAAAGTTCTAATTTGTTAACAGATTATCAGTTGCATTTGTCTTTGCACTGATCCATTAATCCTGTTCCTGTTGCCCATTGGCACTGAAATCCCAGCAAAATTTAAAATATGGATATCAATACATTTGTTCACAACTATTGGGTGTTATTGGGTCAAACTCTGGGGAGAAATTTTAATTGAATTTCAATGAATAAGGTTTATTAGTTTAACTGAATAAAATTCCAAAAATTTTATAATCTCCAGAGTCCCTGCAGATCTTTGAGTCAAGAGCAAATCATTGAAGATCAAATGCTTCATATGCTTTATATGCATGAAAAACAGTGTCCTTGACCAAGAGAGGAGAGGTTCTGGGATAACTGTGACAACTTTTTAGATTTTAGTTTCCACACAACAAGAAGATTCTGTGAGTTTTGAGCTACTTATATTACAGTTAACAAGGCTAGCCTTGCTGGGAAATGGTTGAACTACCCAGGTGACCTCAAGAGCAAAGGAAAGTACTCTCAGTTGCTCCAACTCCTCAGGTCTATGGCTTTCCTAGAGGAAACTGAGATCATAAATATTTTAATGATATTTATAAATACAAGTCATGTTATGCAGAGAGGTAACATAGGTACAAAGGCTGTTGATAATGAACATCTTTCCCCCTTTTTTTTTTGGGAAGAGGGAGGAGCTGGAAGTCACTGGTAAGTTAGGTGAAAGTTTTCTCCTCAGATGGAAAAAGAAAGATTTCCATAGAGTCAGAGTTTTGTATAAGAGCTACCAGCCTGTTATAGAGAATTGTAGTTAAACTTGTTTTCGTACAGCTAGTTGTAGGTTTTTACATGCTTATGGTCTCCAGAGGGTCATTCATTAGCATCATGAGCTAATGTTTACACTGAGCACCAAGGGAATACTTCAGAAAGACAAACATCCTGCTTTATGTAGATATGATTTAGAGTATTGAAAATACTCTGCAGTAGCATTTGTAGTTTTCAAGTGCTCCTCTACAGTACCTGTTTAGGAATTAGTAGATCATTTTATTCTTTGTCATTGATTGTGAAACACAAGCTTTCTTCTCAATAGTTCTCCTACTCCAGGGAACTTCATACACATTTATACACATGAATTAAGATGCAATAATTCAGGATTTCTGAACATCCTTATTTAGGCTATTTTCTTTCAAAACAAAAAATGTATTAAACATCCCTTTTAATGAAGAGAAAGCAAACACTCTAAAAGATATAACATCTGCTGGAAATAGAATCTAAATTGAAAACTTGTGCAGACGTAAGGAGCACGGGAGACAATATAGGGACAGGAAGTATGGCAAGATGTTAATGCTAAAACCAGTTTTTAAAAACATCATGCATGATAGAAAGTGAATAGATGAAATTTGGAGTGGGGGAGCAAAACAAAACAAACCCAACCCAACCTAAGCCCTGCTGTGGCCTGAAGATTGACAGCTGTGCTGAGTTGCTCTAGGCATAATTAATCTTGTAATATAGTCCCAGCGAGCTTCTAGATCTTAAAGATGGAAGGCCATATGCACTGACAATCCAAGGATTTATACTTTCCTCTAGGAACTGTCCTTCTTATCTAAATACAAAAAAAAAAATCATCGTTCCTTTACAAGGAACCACTTCTTACTTTTGAAGTACATTAATCACTTAAGGAAGTTTTATGCTTTCTCCCTTTTCCTCCCGCTCCCCATTTTAAACTGCTATAGACAGTAGGAAAGAAAAAGGTAATTGTAAAAGATTTAAGATTTCTGGATACTAAGCAAAGTAGAAGTGTTATGAGGCTCATGTGAGATAAAAGTGTAAAATAAACATTGCGCTTAAAAGGTGAAATGATGTCTGATTGTGAACTAATGCAACAAAGTGCAATATTGCATATTCCTGAAAGCTTTGAGGGCTAGTCCCGTGACTGGTGAGTGGGCATCTTATGTTTGCTCGCTATAACAATATGCCATAGACTGAGTGGCTGAAAGAACAGACGCTGATTCCCCAGTTTGGGTGAGAAGTCTGAAATAAGGGTGTTATGGTCAAGTTCTGGTGATCCCCTCTTCCTGGTTACATACTCAAATGCTTTTCCTTGGCCTCCCTCCTTCCCTTCTTCCACCTTTCCCTCTTCTCTCTGTCTCTGTCTTTGACTTTTTATCTGCTTCCCCTTCTAAAAAGAACCTTAATCCCATCATTAAAACCCACCCTCAGGATCTCATTTCACTTACTACTTCTCAAGGATCTCAAATCTAAATATTATCAGATGGGATAGCACTTCAACATGTGAATTTTTAAGTGATGATAATAGTTGGCCCTTAGTAGTAGGCAATTCAAGCAGTCACTGGTGGGTAGAATTTCAAATTTTCCACAATCTCTGCACACTCTCTCAACAATAGAACTGCTGCTTCTGATGGAAAGCTTATCCCTGAAAATACTTCCTTAAAGGATTGCTATAACAAGGTACCTGAACCACCAACTGAGCATAGCTGCGAGGGAAGGAAACACAGGACAGATAATGCACAAGGGAAGGAGTGTAAAAGTAGGATGATAAGTTCTTGATGCAGTTTCCGGTGGGCAGGGCAAACCCTTGGCAGTCATGGTGGAAAGCTCTAGCACTGCAGGAACAACATCAGACACTGTTTCACCTATGGGAAGAGAAGACAAAGGATCAGGAGGATTTAAAGTGAGAACCATGTGGAAGACACAGACTGCACTTCATGTAATGCAGTTGCAGCTTAATCGGGCATGCCTCACCTGGTTCCTTTATCTCTGAGCAGGTCCATTCTCCTCATAAATGCACCTTTGTTTTCTGTCCAGCATACACACATCACGACCCGTGTCTGAGAATGTTGGGAATTTTATTAGGTCCATAAAGTTTTAGCTGTAGTCTAGTCCAGTGAGGCCAAAATAAATAAATAGAGTGTTAAGGGTAACATTTAAAAAAAAAGAAAAGAAAAAAAGGGTTTAAAGAAAGAGAAACTACTGAAGCACTAAAATAACTTTGTCAGAGAGGCTTTAGAGGGTATTTCTCTTTACCAAACAAGAATTCTGTAAGGCGCAGACTGAGAATGTGCTATCCAAAGGTGGCCAACAAGTGTACATTTTTAGATTTCTCTGGGAATATTATGTTATGTGGACTTAGCAGAAGAGGCTGAAATGATTGACCATTGACTGGTCACAGGTATGAAACTAACTGTATTTCAAAAATATTGAGGTGTTTAAGAATTGGGCTTTATGGCAAATATAAATGACAGAATTAATTGCTATTTATGATGAAACAGATTTACTACTGATCTTTTCTTTTCTCTTCCTCCCTGAGGTTCAAAATCTCTACCACTTACATATTCCCAGCTAGTGTCTCTGGTGGTTTATGATAATAATATTAGTTAAGATTATAACTATTATATGTAATGTTTTGAGCACTTATAGGACAGACATTGTTCTAAGAACTTGAATGCTTGACTCCATTTATCTTTTACTACATTGTACTGATGATATCTTAGATTGTTTATTTATTTTGTTTGTTTTTTGACCACACCTAGTGGAGTGCAGGGTTGACTCCTGACTCTACACCCAGGGATCATTCCTGGTAGTGCTCGAGGGACCATATGGGGTCCTAGGGTTGGAACCAAGATTGGACATGTGCAAAGTAAGCATCTTGTCTGTTTTATCTCTCTAGACCCTCTAGTTTCTTAATGTTGAAAAAAACTAAGATCAGATGACTTGAAGAAAATCAACAGCTGGTAAATATATCTGTCAATAGTTAAGATAGAGTTGTGTAGGTTGGGGCTGCTTGTGTTCTCATAGGTAACAATGAAACCAAACTAAACTCAAACCAAACCAAAGTTAAATAGAAAGCAATGCGTCAAATATGCTTTGCATAACCCATTTTTTAATTCTAAATATTAAAAAGAGAAATTAAGAGTATGCATTCATGAAAGTTTAGGTGGATTGTTTTTTATGCTTGATTATATTTGAAGTTAGCCTCTCAAACTGTTAGTAATGTTGATCAAGTTACATGGTTGGAGAGGTTGCCATCCCCATCTACTCTGGCTGTAAAATTATTTGAATTAGCTCCATCCAAAACAAAATTACATGCTTGAAAAAAAATTTTTGCTTTGAAGAACATTTTTCTTCAAGAATTTGGTTTCTAAACTTTTAAATTTATTGATGTGTTGATTTGGTAAGCAAGAGAATGGAATGGTGTGACAGAGTAACATACTGTTTACTGTGGGATGGAGCACTAATGAGAAAAGAGAAAAAGGTGAGATTAATATGTGAGGGATGTTTGTGCCAAATTATGTCCTGGTTCATCACGAGGTTGAAATGTTTGCTGCTGTTGAAATAGAGAAAGAGGTTGTAGAGATGGATCATCACAAAGTTAATAGCAACAAAGATGTGTTGGAATCCGATGATTCTTCCCAGTAGCAATTAGTAGCAGGGAACCCTTTTGTGAATAGCATTTGGTTTAGGATCACTGTATCACTGTATCACTGTCATCCTGCTGCTCATTGATTTGCTTGAGCGGGCCAAAGTAACATCTCCATTTGTCCCTGTCTCATTCAGGGTCAGGGTAATGAGACCCATTATTGTTACTGTTTTTGGCATATTGAATATGCCATGGTAGCTTGCCAGGCTCTGCTGTGCGAAATTCTGCATCGCTCTCTTCTGGGAGCTTTGTTTTATAGTCTCTGGATCTTGGCCGTTGATGAAATTACATGGCGCTGGGGGCAGTTTGTGGGTGTGACTACCAAGCTACTGGAAAATGGGGGATCCGGGTAGGGTATCTGGGTGGAGGAGGCCCAATCCTGATTTGAGCAGACTTGGAAATCTCAGCCATGGGTCCTGCATACCTGGGTTTCTCTGCTGGTTCCTTCATGTGTGAGGCTTGTCCGGACGTGTGGAGAGTGGCCTTGACCATGGCTGTGACTGGGTTCTGGAAGTTTTTGACTGCCGTGGCTCTGCTTGGGGGCAAGGAGGGCAACTCAACCTGCCCCCCTCTAAGGGAGCCCCTGGTGAAGACAGCCTGGAGCAGGGGCAGGAGGTTCTGCCTTGGTTTAGAATATTAACATGTTTTGTTCTTTCTATTCTGTTTGCTCCTACACCGAAATGTAATCCATAAGGTAGGTATTTTTGCCAGCTTGGCTTCTCTCTCTGTCTCCAGCCCCAAGGACAGCACCTGGCAGATATTAGACACTCAATGAAACCCTTCTGGAATTATTGTATTGGAATTTTATTGGGTTTGTACTTCTGTTGGATTGAATCTGTAGATTCACCTTTTTTAATGATCAAGAACTTTATGCTGAAGAATTTGAAATGAAGTGAGTTCTATGTTATGCACATTTAAATGAGATTCAAAATCATTAAATTCAACAATGGGAGTCGCTGATGTTTAACAGGTGTCTTTATTAACTAGTTTCAGTTTACTTCATCCTGCAATGGAACAAGGGTAATGGAAAGAGAAAAGAGTAAAGGAAAGAGGTTAGCAATGAAGCCAAGCTTGTATGTCTCAGGAAATTTCAGGGAGTCAGCCATCATCACTGTGGCAGTGTGTTGAAGGGTGAACCCTGTAACAGATTCACCCAGAACCTATGAATTTGGTCTCCTTTGGATTCGGTCTTGGCTGAGGTCACTAAGGTAAGAATCTAGAGGTGAGATATTCTTGGATCAGAGCGGGGCTGGGGCCCTTCAAAAAAAAAAGACCAACAGAGAGAGAGAGAGAGAGGAGCAAGTGAAGGAGAAAAGAGGAGTTGTACAGCTTGAAGCCAAGGAAGCAAGTGAATCACAGGCAGCCCTCAGAGCCAGAAGAGTGACAGGACACAGGCTCTCCCACAGAGCATCCTGAAGGAGCCAACTTGGCTGGTACTACCATTGCACACACTTCTGTTTCCAAAATGTGAGAACATTATTTTAATTGTGGGAACTATTATAGCAGCCTGGGAAAACAAAAGTGAAGGCGGGGGTAATCAAGGCAAAGAAAATGCATGTTTAGAAAGGATGAAACACTTGGGGATGTAATGAAAAAGGAATTCTCATCCACTGCTGGATGGAATGTTGAATGGTTCAAGACCAGTGGAAAATAGTAAATTTAGAACTGAGCTGCCAAATGACCCAGCAATCCCACCTTTGAGTATCTACCCCCAGGAAAGAAAAACCTTTGTTCAAAAGGACTTAGGCACACCATTATTCGTTACAGCACTTAGTACATTAGCTAAGATATGAAATTAACCTAGATGTCCAACAGCAGATAAATGGAACATGAAGATATCTATATATACATATATACACATATGTATATGTGCATGTATACACACACACATATATATATGTATACGTATACACACAATGAGATACTATGCAGTTGTAAGGAATAATGAAATCATGCAATTTGCTGCAACCCAAATGGAACTGAACTATGTCATGTTAAATGAAATAAGCCAGGGGCTGGAGGAATAGCACAGTGGGTAAGGCATTTGCCTTGCATGCTGCCGACCCGGGTTCGAATCCCAGTATCCCATATTGTCCCCTGAGCACCGTCAGGGGTGATTCCTGAGTGTAGAGCCAGAAGTAACCCCTGTGCATCGCCAGGTGTGACCCAAAAACCAAAAAAAAAAATGAAATAAGCCAGAAGAAAAAAAATAGCATGATCCTAGTTATATGTGGTATTTAGAGAAACTACATGAGGGAATACAATATTGTAAAGGGGAAATACCTAGATGACCCTTAGACCCAGAGTATAGGAAGAGGAAGGACAGAACAGAAAAGAAATCAAGGGGGCAGAGAAGATTCCCAACGGGAAGCAGTGGAGCGGGTGTTGGGGGTGTTGGTTGGGCAGGGCTCAAGGGTGTTCTGGTACGTTGGCAGTGTAAAGGAAGGATGCAGCTAATTATTCACACAACAGAGTCAATAACACTGAAATAAGAAGACCCAAACTTTAACAACCAAACAAAATGGTTCCTGCCAAGACACAGATTGTGGGGCAGTGGGGGAGGGAAGTTAACACTGGTATACACACACACACACACACACACATTCAGAATCTCTTGTTTTCATATGCAATTAAACATTTTTAATGAGTTTTGCACAAAATGTATCTCCTAAATAGAGTGACCACTGAGAGTACATGCTTAACCCAGAGATCTTGCCAAACCACCACATGAAGCAACTGTCTATGTTGCTGGCTCTGCCTGACCACATTCTGGGCTCTGGTCAGTCACCAGCTTGGCTTGCTGTCTCAGCAAATATACATCCTCTGTGTGCACACCCCCACTCCATTCCTTTCCCTGTTTAGATGGAGAAGGAGTCCAGGTAGGAGATGGCTGCCTTATTCAGGAAGTTCTTCAGAGGCTCGTTGTAGAAGGATATCCCATCGCAGAGCCTGTGTTTGATTTGAGGCTCTAGTGCCTTGAGCATGGAAGCCCGGGGCCCATCCTGGCACAGGGGACGTCCTCATTCTCTTCCGCACTTCTGAGTGTGGCCCTTCTACGAATAACAGCAGAACCAGAGACTGCCAGAAGTATCCAGTGTAGAAATAGCAAATAACCCTCAGCTTCCCAGCATCAAGTTCCCATGGTGGCCTATTACCGCCATTCTCCTTGTAAGGAAAGCTTTACAGGGTGCCCCTACACAAGTTAAAAGAGGTAAAGAGTGGGGCTGGAGCGATAGAACAGCGGGTAGGGCATTTGCCTTGCACTTGGCTGACCCAGGTTCGATTCGCAGCATCCCATATGGTCCCCTGAGCACCGCCAGGGGTAATTTCTGAGTGCAGAGCCAGGATTAACCCCTGAGCATCACCAGATGTGACCCAAAAAGCAAAAAAAAAAAGAGGTAAAGAGTATTTTCTGGGTCATTACTGGGGCTTAAAAAATGTAACAATTAAAAGAGAGCCTCAGTTATGCATGACCACCGGAACTCTCAAATAATCCATCAGCAAGCACCACATCTGTGAGGATTCAGATGCTGCAATGCTCTCTCTCTCTCTTTTTTAATGTATATTTTAAAATATAAAATGTATATTTTATAACGTATATTTATAAAAAATATATATTTTTTGAATCACTGTGAGATAGTTACAAGCTTTCATGTTTGGGTTATAATCACATAATGATCAAGCACCCATTCCTCCACCAGTGCACATTCCCCACCACCAATATCCCCAGTATACACCCCCCCTTTTTCACCCTCCCCCTGTCTCCATGGCAGACAAAATTCCCCATACTCTCTCTCTCCTTTTGGGCATTATGGCTTGCAACACAGACACTGAGAGGTCATCATGTTTGGTCTGTTATCTACTTTCGGCACACATCTCCCATCCCAACTGATTCCTCCAGCCATCATTTTCTTAGTGATACCTTCTCTATTCCAGCTGCTTTCTCCCCTCTGCTCATAAAACGGGCTTCCAGCTATGGGGTAATCCTCCTGGCCCTTGTGTCTGCTGTGCGATGCTCTCTTGAGAAGCCTGTACCTGCTTGGATTACAATATTGGAAGAATCCCTTTGGCCTCCATATGCAAATAAAATCTTGGGTTTCCAAATGCTGCTTTTTTCGTCTGCTGAAATCAGCATGTGCTCTGAAGGGTATTTGTTTTCATTTCAACCATGGAACTGATTTTCCAGAAGAGCTTTTGCTCTTATAAGAAACCCAACTGTAGCACTGTAGCACTGTCGTCTCATTGTTCATCGATTTGCTCAAGCAGGCACCAGTAACGTCTCCACTGTGAGACTTGTTACTGTTTTTGGCAGATCAGATACACCACAGGTAGCTTGCCAGGTTCTGCCATGCAGGCGGGATACTCTCAGTAGCTTGCTGGGCTCTTGAGAGGGACTGAGGAATCAAACCCAAGTTGGCCACATGCAAGGCAAATGCCCTACCCGCTGTGCTATCGCTCCAGTCCAAGAAACCCAACTAGGCCTACTGATTCACCAAGAAAAGAAGAACCCAAAGGGCCAAGAATCTGTCAGTTCCATAATCAACCCTTGTTGCCCAAACACTGGCACTAAGGTCTGAGAGGCTTCTGACCCGGAGGACTTTCTGAGGGAGGCAGACGATTGACTAAGGGAGCAGTATGGGATAGACTGAAAGTGTCACTTCCATACTCATAGCTCTGGGGAGAAGGTTTCATTCCCGAACTGTGTTTCTGCTTAGGACAGAGCTGAGCTGCCATTTTGCCCCAGGAAGAGACCAGCTTGGAGGGAAAAAACTCAGTTTGTCTTTCTGAAATCTGGGTATAGTAATTTTTTTCAAACCGAATTAGATTCCCCTCCCAGCCCCTCTGATCAGCCCCCACCCCACCATTTTTGAGTTACAATGAATTTATCAGTTGTGTAGACTTAAGGTGTCTCATAGAATGACATATCTGTTTTGAAATGATTGCCACACTATTTAGTGGACATAGGCACGACCTCACATATTTATCTCTATGTGACTGACATTTAAGAACTATTTTCTTAGCAAGTTTCTTTTCTCCCCCTGGCATCTGATTTTATTTTTCTTTATTATTATTTTAGAAACTTTGTCTTAAGCATTGTGGTTTACAAAACTGTTATTGGTCTTAGTGACTTTCAAGTATACACAGTGTTGTAAACTGTGGTCACCATGCTAGACATTAGCTTCTAAAATCATTATTAGATTATTGATTTATTTTCCTCTTCCTTTGTGGTCATGACTTGCCGTCTTACACACACCTGGCTGCTAAGCTCCAGACTGCACAGTCTCTTGTGATGTTGGGGTTCCTAAGTAACAGAGATGCTGAGATGGTGTTTGATATATGTGGGCAGCCCCAGGAGATCAAACTCATGACCTCTTGTATGGCAGATTTTGCCACAGAACCATCCCTAAGTCTCTTTATTCATCTTATAACTGGAACTCTGTGTCTTGTAACTAACATCTCCCCATTTCCTTCACCCTCTGAGTGCTGGTAGCTATCATTTTAGTCTTTGTTTCTACAAGTTCAACTTTTTTTTTTTTTAAGATTTCCCCATAAAAAAGATTTCCCCATATGGTGAATCATACAGTAGTTGACTTTTTGGGTCTGATACGATTTTTTCCACACAAAAGCCACAGGGTTCATTTATGTTGCTGTAATGCATGCAGCACCTATCCTTTATGCAGCTGTATAATATTCCACTGTAATATTGACCTATCCACTCAATGGATCTGCAGCCTTTATTAATTTTTGTTATACTTTCTTACATTAGACCCAGATGGGGTAAAGCCCCTGGACCAGAAGAGCAAGGAGATGGCAGGGAAAGAGTGAGAGTGATAGACTTTGAAGATAGTTCCATGTGGTACAGATAGTGCCTTTGGTACTTGCTAGCTTTTACGTAAAAGAACAAATCTGCCTGTCCCTCTCTTTCCTCACTGGACAATGAGGATAGCCGTACAGAATTCAGACATTGACGCTGGGGAATTATGCTCTGCAAAGTGTGTGGTATCTGGTGTTTGGCTTTAGGCATCTGTTCTTGAAACCCAACAGCCTGCTCCCATTTGTCCATATTCTAATTCAGACAAGCACACAGACAGGTGGCAATCAAGCAGATGGGGCAGGGAAACTCTTGGAAATTTCAGGAAGACTTTGAAATAAGATAGGTTTGAGAACTGCTCTGCCCAACCCCTGGCTAAATGCCTAAAACTAGGTCCCCCAAGAAGTTCATTAAAGAAAGATTTAGCAGGAACAAAGGCCCAGCTAAATGATAGTAAAGACCCCCAGAATGCAAAACTTCTTTTAATTGAAAAACAGAAACTGTCATTTTCTTGCCACTGGAGACTTTCTCTCTCTCTCTCTTAATTTTTTTTCCAAATGAGTTGGTTTAATTTCAGATGGTACAGGATAAGGGCTAGACCAGACACTTGAGAAAAGTACCCTTTGGCATGGCTATGGGCTAGGTTTACTGATTTCACAGCTACAGTAAAAATAGCTGAGAACCAGAGAACAAGAAGCCTTATGAATTCTTTCTGTTTTTCTTTTTAAAATATTTTTTTAAGGAAGTTTATTCTTAAATGTACAACAGGTTCCAAAACACTTCATTCTAGGTACTGCTGGCAACCGAGGATACACAGGGAATCCAGATGTTTTACCATTAATAGAATTAAAGATCACCATTATCTCCAGCATAAGAAACAACTTACTTTTGCCAGATCTCTTAATTCCACCAGTGGCCAGGGGGCCCTTCCCCGCGGCCTTGGCTTTTAGTTCCTGAGTTTCTTCTGCTCCTCTTTCTGTTTCTGCTGGAATGCCTTACCTTCCTCATCCATTTCCTTGGCCTGTTTCGTGGGCTACTTCAGGGGCTTTTTTTTTTCCACCTTCGCGGCCGGACATGGCGTCTGTCGCCCTTTGCCTGGGCTCTGCCGCAGGAAGCCTCTCTCTTAAATTTTTTAAAAATTGAAAAACAGGGGGCTGGAGTGATAGCACAGCGGGTAGGGTGTTTGCCTTGCACGTGGCCGACCAGGGTTCAAATCCCAGCATCCCATATGGTCCCCTGAGCATTGCCAGGAGTAATTCCTGAGTGCATGAGCCAGGAGTGACCCCTGTGCATCGCTGGGTGTGATCCAAAAAGAAAAAAAAATTGAAAAACAGTGAGATACACAGTTTAATCATGAGCAAGGTTTTTCATGATTGGGTTTTATCACATAATGCTCAACACCCCTCATGGGGGGGGCGCCCTCCCCCAACTCCACCTACTTCTTTGTCAAAAACTTCTCTTCCTTTCTTTCTTTCTCTCTCTCTCTCTCTCTCTCTCTCTCTATCTATCTATCTCACTGCTCTTTCTATATAAAACCAGTTACTTTACTTAACTAGCTAGGCAAATGAGTGACAATGAAACAGTTTCTCAGTCCAGATTCCAGCCACTGACAGTGGAGTAGCTTCTGACTGGCCCAAAACAATCCAGAAAGAGCTTGGGTCAGAGAGTTTGAGGGGCAAGAGGAACTGATTGCAGAAAACCCTCACTTGAACTTAGAGTCCTAATTTGGAATCAGGTAAACAGGAGCTTCTCTGCTTTGTCCTTGACACACCCACCCACCTCAGAGAGAGGGTGCGGGCAGGTCTGGGGAGGGAGAAGAAGAGGAAAAGGAGAAAGGGAGAGGGAGATAGAGAAAGAGATGGAGAAGGAGAGGGAGGGAGAGACAGATGGAGAGGGAAAGAGAGGGATAGATAAGAGAAGAGAAGAAAGAGAAAGATAAAGGGACAAAGGAGAAGGGAAATGAGGGAGATAGGGTAGGAGAAAGAGATGGAAAAAGGATGAAAGGATGAGTTGAGAGAGAGAGAAAGTGTGTGGAGTCAGCTAGGGCTAAGCCCTGAGCATAACCAGGCATGGCCATACCTCAGAAACCAAAACCAAAACCAAACAAACAAATAAACTCAGAGAGAAGAATATGGTCAATAAAGGCAGTGAGAGCTGACAGCTAGGGCGAATAAGAGTGTGAGCTTTGGGGTGCTTTTGGTTTTTGTTTGTTTCGGTTTGGGGGCCACACCTGGCAATGCTCAAAGATTATTCCTGGCTCTGCACTAAGGAATTACTACTGGTGGCCCCCCGAGGACCACATGGGGGACCATAAGGGATGCCAGGAATCAAACCCAGGTAAGCCAGGTATAAGACAAGGGCCCGACACAGCGTACTATCTCCCCATCCCCAAGAGAGTGAGCTTTGGGATTTATCTCCCATTCTTTGTGGGCAGTCCTCAAGGCCTCTCTACCCCCAATTTCTCTGTTTTATAATACTCAGACATCTTTCTTTTACTGAGAGACACATGACAAATACATGCTTCTTCAAAATCCATAAGAAACAGCTGTCAAAACCTAGCTACGACTCTGTACTAAGCTAATGTACTTTAGTTTTAAAGTGAGACTAAAAATCTGTAAAAACATATAAAATCATTTGCATTTGTCCTAAGTCAATTCAGCATTCCACCACAGCAGCCCTGCAGAGGAGGAGAAGCAGCGAGCAGGGAGCCAGCAAGTCTTGCTGCAAAGATGGGTGGATCCCTCTGCTTCAGCTCTTGGCAAATCACTTCAACTCACAGCATCTCCAGAGATACGCACACAGCCCGAGGATTAAATGACTTAAAATTGGCACAGCATTTATAATAGCGCTTGGTCCGTAGCAGACACTTCTCAGATGGTTGTGCAATTCAGGATCCTTTTGTAAATGACTATCATTTTGCTTTTGGGTTTTCAGATACATAGATTTGAATCAAGTCTACTCCTGTTCATGGCAAAATTAATAAACACTGAATAAGTCAACTACTCTCCATCCATTTAAAGTCACCACGCTTTAATGGCTTGAGATTGCTTCAAAGAAGGTAAATCTTTTCCAACAGTCATTTGCTATAAAATTCCCTACATGAACTCAGAAGGATAGATTCCATTCTGTTTTTTTTTTTTTGCAATGGCCTTTTATTTCAGCAATCCTTTCTAGAGACTATTTGGAAAATTGGGGCTCAGATGGGTTACGTGCCATACCCGGTAACTTTGCCAGCAATGGCTGTAGAGTCATAAAGTTAGCTGACTGTAGAGCGTAGAGCTTCAGAAGTCATTAAGATCAGGATTCCAAACCAATGAAAGAGCCGTCCCAGTGAACAGATATTAAGGCTTAGGTTACATTAATACAATCTGTATCTGGCCAACTGATACTTTCTGGATCCTGTCGGGGATGAGGTTGGCTGTATGTTATGTCCTGGTCTTAGACATAATCTGAATACATTTGGGGAAGGAAACTAAGTTCTTGGTCACACATGCGTCAAGTACTTGGTACTTGCCAGGAGAAAGATAACACAGAAATGTACATTTAAATGTTATTGCCTCTGCAAAAACTTTGCAGATATTCATTCAAACATCCAGTTGAGCACTCTTTTTCCTGTGGCTCAGGCTGGCGTCTGACTTATCGTTAGGAAAAGATTGCTTTGGCTTCCAAGGGTCTCTTGTAAATTCTCCAGGCTGTTTGTTTGGAACTCTAAAGAGACATCTTTCCTCTAGAGAGCTTCTTTCTTTCCAACAGCAGATAATAGAACGCTGACGCCCGAGTTGATTGCAGAAATAGCCTCGCTTCCTGTGCTACTCTCCAGGTAAAGAATCTGTTCAGGAGTCCCAGTCGACAGATCTCTCAGGATCAGAATCCACAGATTTTCTTGAAAAAAAATTCTCCCATTCTTTAGGAGAGGGGCGGTTTTCCTCTGTGCATTGATTTCCATGTGACATATTAGCATCTTGTATGGATTCCAACCAAATCAGTATCTCCCAGGGACAGCAAATCAAGAATCCGAGCCAGCAGGAACGATTTTGAGATGCACCCCACAGACAGATGGGCTGGTCTTGGCTGGAGCCCCCCAGCCGGCAACACAGCTGACAAGGCAGTCTAACCTGTCACCGCTTTGCGAGTCTTTGGAAAGAGTGACTACCTGGGAATTGTCACGCTTGTCATCAGACCCGAGGGTAAGGCATTTCAGGAGGTAAAGCCAGCCTGTTGATAGTACCCTAGTGTGTATATGAAAGTCAGTGGTTAGTTACATGAGAAAAATAGTAACAGGCAGGCAAATGCTGTTCTCCACACTTGGCATCAAGTCTCCAGTGCATTTCCACACCTAAATGTACTTGCGAGGCATGTTGCTCGTGATTATTGCTGAGCCGAGAGGCCTTGCCAGCTTCTAATTTTTTAAACGATTCCAATCATAAGCTTTTTGGCTCTTGACTGCAATGCAATCTCAGTGCTCTGTGATGAGCGGATCTGCTAAAGGAAGTAGGGCTGAGATACAAGAGGAGGCGGAGTGAAGAAAGAGTGGTGATTTGAATTAGCTCATGGAGAACTTGAGGAAACAGGCATAGAGTAGATGTTCTCAGAACACTACTATGGCAAGTGGCTTTAAGAAGATGGTGGGATTCTTAATGGCATCCCACCTGTTATTCCTTGACATCACATTAAACTTTCTACACATTATGAGCATGTTTGTGTTTTAAACTCTTCCTCCCCTCCCTTCTCCTCTCCTCTTCCTTCCCTCTTCTTTCTTCCCCTCATCTCTCCTCCTTCCCTCTCCCTCCCTCTTTCCTTTCTGTCTCCAATACCCACCCCCGGCTTCCTCTCTTTCCTGTCTCCTTCCCAAATTTCCCTTCATAATGTCTGGGTTGGAATTTAGGGGAGGGCAAAATACTCCCACAGTGCCCAGCTTGGTGTTGCTCCCTGCCTGGGTTTTATTCTTTTCCAGATGCCACGGATCTAAGACAAAAAGCCTTTGGTGCAGCTGTGGGGGGTTTTTCTAAGTCCTATTCTGGGACCATGGGGATCTGACAGATCCAACAGCAGTGGCTCTGGAAGGGGATTGTGTAGTCTAGGGAATAGCAAGAGCACCAAGCCAACCTCAGCATAAGGCCTTGGGGTCTTTATGGCGGTGTGGCCCTGGGCAAATCACTCAGTTTCTCCCACCATCTTTTTCCTCTCTTATTTACCAACACAGTTGGGCATTGAAATCTCAGATTCCTCTCAACTTCCAGGGTTCATGACTCAGGAGACTCTAGAGGCTGCCAAGCATGTCCAATTTCTTTTAATAAGACTCATGTTATGATGGGACTCCTCCCGAACATTCACAAGAGTAAATAAGAATCAATATTTATTTTGGAGTCACAGTAATTGAAGGTGACTGTCTGTGGTGGTGTTTTCAGCACCAGGGAGCTTGTGAAGCATGAATGGAGCAGCCGAGTGTGCTGAGGTCTCAATCCGATTTTCTATTGAAAATTGGAGTTGATTGGTTTGTCTTTTACCCATGAGCCCTGGAAGTATCAGATCACACCAGAACTCTAAGCACTTATTCTCATGGTAGGTAGCATTGTACAATTCTCAACAGAATGCCACTGTTGTAAATCACAAGTGCCCTTCCCCAAATTATAGGAGGGAATTATAATCACAGCTATATGCTCTGTCTTATACCATGCATTGACAATGAAGGAAATCATTGAACAAAATTTGATTTGCAATTAAATACTAGTGACTAAAGAGAAAAGTCAAACTAAATGAGAACTTTTAGTTAGAAAATGTTGAGAAAAGAATTAGTGTCATCTTACAATCTAATTTACATCATAATTTTTATTTTCTGCCACTCCCCGTGGTACTCAGTGAATCATGGATTGAATTTAAGCGAAGAATTTGCTCTTTTGCCATGAGGCACCTTCCTGGCCTGCATGATCATCTTGAGCAAAGACTCTTAGCTGGGTGTGGGAAACTCACTAGGGAGAAAGTTAGGATGCGTTGAAAATAATGTCATAAGAGCTCTTAAGTAAAATTGTTCACAGTATTTAATTTGCCATAAATTGGATGGATTTAAGTTATCCCTTTTATGTGTATTTGTTTCATATATATTCAAGTGTTTCTAAAAATGTAGGGAGAATTGCAAAAGGGGTATTGGGGCTGCAAATAACTTGGGCGATTGTTCTTGACTTGATGGGAAATTAGGTTTAAAGTCTGATGAACTCAAAGACCATCTCTGAAACAATCTCACCAGTGATCTAGACTGTACAATGCTAGGTTGTCACCAGGTTCTAAAATATGTCAGCACAACCCTGTTTTATCACTGTGATTACTTTCCATGCATGCACTTTATCTGTTGCAAAGAAATTAGAACATTTGAGTTGATCTAAAAGTAAAAAATAGCAATTTAAATGATGGAGGATCTTTGATGGCAGGTGGAGGTGTAATAGCTTTGTACATCAAGACCAGAAATTGAAACTCATTACATGTTACTTTAAGTACTGCAAAACAATAATAAAATAAGCTCTATTTTCATATGAAGTAATAATGAACATTTTCAAAGGGTTATTGTGATAGCTAAATGAGTAACAATAAATGTATAGCAGTTGCAACAATAAGTGACCCAGAGCATGGAAACATTGTCTTATAAGCCATGATCAGCATCACTGTATCACTGTATCATCTCATCTCATTGTTCATTGATTTACTCGAGTGGGCGCAAGTAATGTCTCTATTCCTCCCAGTCCTGAGATTTTAGCAGCCTCTCCTTACTCATCTTTCCCAATAATTGGAGGATATTTCAGGGTCAGGGGAATGAGACCTATTGTTACTGTTTTTTGGCATATCGAATATGCCACAGGTAGCTTGCCAGGCTCTGCCCATGCAGGCGGGATACACTAGGTAGCTTGCTGGGCTCTCCAAGAGGTATATACTATATGTGTGTGTGTGTGTGTGTGTGTGTGTGTGTCTGATTTGTTGCCTACTGTCTGAACTCCATCAAATATGGTATAGTAATTATGGAAAATGGATAGGAAATGTCTTATAATGTGTTTTGTGTGGCAGCTTTGCACAAAAAGTGGTCTGGAAAGTGGCCTGGAGCGTGGCAGTGGTTGGGTAGTGGAGGTTGGCTGCTGGGTCCCTTGGGGTGGGGAGGGCTCTCACCTGTCCCCCTCTGGGGCGCCCTGAGTGAAAACAGCCTGGTGCAGAGTCCCACATACATATTATATGTGTGTATACACGTATATGCATACCCACCCCCATATATATATGTATATATATATATATCTGATTTTTCTTTAAATACTGTCCAGTATTTTAAAACTCAGTATGTAATATGATCGTTGAAAAAGTATGTTTGATTTTTTTTTTTGTTTTAGGGTCAGATTTGGCAGTGCTCATTTGTTGTTATTAGCTCGCGAGTAACCCCTGGCAGTACTCAAAGGACATTTTGTGGTTCTGAGGTTTTGAATTAGACTTAGTGGCATGCAAAGCAAGTCCCTTACCTCTTGTATTACATCTTAGGCTACATTAAAAATGTTTTTAGACCTGAAATGAACGCCTCTCTATATCTTGTGCCACATATCCAGTATATTGGATAATGCTATTGACTCTACCTTTATTATGGATCTAGAATTTCATTACCTCTCATCAACTCCATTACTATCATTGTTTTACTGCCACTGTTGCCTTTATTCAAGTTATAAGCAGTTTTTTTTTATAAGCACCAACGGCCCACACCCAGACACTTAAAACCAAGCTCCCTCTAGGAGAACCTGGCTAGCTAACTGAGAGTTTCCTGCCCACATGGGAGAGCCTCGCAAACTCCCATGGTGTATTCATATGCCAAAACCAGTAACAATGATGGGTCTCATTCCCCTGACCCTGAAAGAGTCTCCAATGTGGCATTGTTGGGAAAGACGAGTAAAGAGAGGCTTCTAAAATTTCAGGGCTAGGATGAATGGAGACGTTACTGAGATAGCTCGAGAAATTCGACAATCAATGGGATGATGATGATGATGATGATGATGATGATGACGATGATGATGATGATGATAAGCACTTTTACCAAATGATATCAGTGACCATCACACTGGTCTTGCAGCCTTTGCTTGTGTCTTAATTCTTCTCTATCTGGAAGCCAGAGTTCTAGGCCACTTTCCCATTCAACAGCTTCCAATGGCTTCACAGAGGTCCAGGCCCTTGCTAGTCCACAGACCTTACATCCCACTAGCTTCTCTCCCTTAATTTTAATGTCTTCTTGCTTTGTCTGGAGTGTGTTTTGCTGTTAGTCCCCTGGTCTTTGAATCGGTATGTGTTCCATGCTTCCCTCTCCCCCTCACTTCATCCGATACTTTCCTTTCTGGAGCTGTTATGGAGAGAATTCCATGCTGAGAATGATTTAAGAGGAGTGTACTTTTGTGGGGTGATATCTGTTGGCACCTATTTAAAGGGTGTATAGCACAGATGGGTGATGGGTGAATGTATGTGGGTTCAGATCAGGATGCATAGATCATGTGTAGAACTATGAGATGGTGGAAGAAAATTCAGAAGAATTGGTGGTTGTTTAAAGCAGGAAGCGTACATACTGATTTTCTCAAGTTGCAAAACTGGCCCCTGGCACATCCAAGATGTTACCTGATGTTATAACAGATGCATCCCATTCGTTTATTGTCCAGGTTAGAAACACAAACCCTCTGCATTATTAATTATTATTATTATTATTATCATTTTACTTTTTTGGGTCACACCCGGTGATGCTCAGGGGTTACTCCTGGCTCGGCACTCAGGAATTACTCCTGGCAGTGCTCAGGGGACCATAGGGGGTGCTGGGGATTGAACCCAGGTGGAGCTACCATGTGCAAGGCAAACACCCTACCCGCTGTGCTATCACTCAGGCCCCACAGAGACCTTCTCAACTCTTGCAATTTTCTATAGCTTTGTGATTTGTAAGAAGAGACTGGAGGGGCTGGAGCAATAGCACAGCGGGTAGGGCATTTGCTTTGCATGCGGCTGACCCTGGTTTAATTCCAAGCATCCTATATGGTCTCCTGAGCACTGCCAGGAGTAATCCCTGAGAGCAGAGCCAGGAGTAACCCCTGTGCATTGCCGGTGTGACCCAAAAGAGAGAGAGAGAAATAAAAGAAGAGACTAGAAATGGGATGTTACAGAGGGCCTAATGGGAAGGCTGTGGCTTTCTGGAATTCCTTTGAGCCAGGGATCAGGAAATCTAGAAAGCCATGAAGTAGAAGCGCTGACCAGAGAAGCTGGACCAACAGCCTCACATGTAAGTTTCCATAGAAATATTTCCTGAGTTCCCACCCCTGCATTCTGTTTCTTGGAACTTGGGAAAATCAGTACTTTCCCTTCCTGCTCTAATCAACCACACTCTTCTGGATTTTCTCCCACCATCTCCTAGTTCTACACATGACCTCTGTGACTAATATAAAGGATGGACGATGCATTCTGATCTGAAGCCGCACACAGATTCTGGGACGGTTACCACGGCCCTACGGTGCTTAGTCAAAAAAGGTGCTTTTGAGATCTCCCGTTGTACCCTGCGCCCGCTGCACGCCAGCAGCTCGTCTCTACAGCCTGTACGGTCTCCCCTGGGAATAATTTCAAGTCGATTCTGGTGGGGCTCCCCCACCCCCACCCCCACTCCCAAAGCCCCAACCGAATTAAACTCTAATTCTGCCTCCCACACGGACGCGTGGAATCCGCAAGTCGAAGTCGTGAGAATGGACTCACTTCTCCGAGATTCTTTGAGGAGCCTCCCTGCCTCGCAGCCCTGTCCCAGAACGCGGGTTTCCATGCATTATCCTCTCTCCGTCTCCTGCAGGTTCGACTTCACATGTTGGAGAAATCGCTTGCTCTGTGTTTTCCAGCTCTGGGCAGGAGACATGCATTAGCTGCGTACCCCCTGCTTCCTGGAGCTGCAGAATGGAAACTGGTCTCTCCGTGACTCAGGGTGAGGGGGCTGCACTGGGGGCACCGCGGTTCCCCCTCGGGCCATCAGATTTTTATCTCTCTGATTTCACAGTTGCTTAATGACATTTTCAAAAGTCCCGTGGGTTCCAACATTGTTTCCACCGTTTTGTCTCTCTCGTATTAGGGACTGACATTCCTGTTGCTGTGAAGGAAAAGGTGCCTTTTTTTTTTTTGGTCAGGAGAGAAAAATGAAAACCTGGTTCCTAGAGCAGATTCCGGTGTGGCTGGAGACTGAGCTGACCGGCTGCTTTAGATGTTGTGGACGAGTCCCAGGCTTGGGGTGGCAGTTTCCCACCGTGGTACTTGGCAAGTAGAGGGGATCAATTAGGGCCACGGCTCCACCTTCAAAGCGTTCCTGTGGCCCAGAGACACAGTGTGGTGCAGACAGGTCAGGAGTAGATGGGGGGGGGGGAACCTGAGTGTCCCCACCCCTTTATTGCAGTGTCTCAGAAGCGCAAGGCAAAGGCTGTACCACACCCCTCTGCCTTTCCCTCCCCTTTAGTGTTTTAATTTCATTAATTAATTGATTCATTTGTTGGGGGGGTTCAAGTGGTGTTCAGGGGCCCCTGGGCCCTGGGTTCAGTGTGAGGATCTACTCGGGCCACCCCTTGGGGCTTCCTGGCTGTACCTTGCTGACCTCGGGGACGCTGAGACCCCCAGGGATGCGTGTACCTTTACACCCGGTACCATCCCTTCGGCCTCTTTAATGTTTTAATGTTCAACACAACAAAACTTGAGTTTTTCAATAAAATCTAGATGTCCTGTTTCCCTGTTAGGATTGTCTATAATATACGTCCATAACGGAAAATAATTGAATAGGAGCACTGGAGCACTGGAGCACTGTCCTACCGTTGCTCATCGGTTTGCTTGAGCAGGCACCAGTAACGTCTCCATTGTGAGATTTGTTGTTACTGTTTCTGGCATATTGAATACACCATGGGGAGCTTGCCAGGCTCTGCCCTGAGGGCGGGATACTCTCGGTAGCTTGCCGGGCTCTCTGAGAGGGATGGAAGAATCGAACTAGGGTCGGCTGCATGCAAGGCAAACGCCCTACCCGCTGTGCTATCGCTCCAGCATCTGACTTAAAATAAAAGTGTAATTCCCTGCTTTCCATCACATTATATTCTCCCTAGAGAGCTGCTTTGACTTTTTTTTAACTTTATTTTTTGGTGTTTGGCTCTGGATTTCTAAAGAATTCAATGACACCTTTAATCTTTGGCTTTCCTTGTGAAAGGTGAAGTGCAGCTCTATTATAAGGCACATCCATACTTACCTCCATACTTACCTAATTTTCCTAGATTAAAAATTATTTCTAAATTTCAATATTGATAGTATTATTGCAGCATCTAGATTCCAGGTTGCTTTGGAAAATGCCATGCCATGCTGATTCCTGGCCCTTGTCACAGGTTCTGCTTTTTCTGTGTGGAATTGCTTAGGAATTCTTCTTTATTACCAATATTTAGAAATGTTACAGTGATTTATCTTGGTGTGGCTTGTTTTTCATTCATTGTCCTTTGTGGACCATTTCATTTTGGAAACTCATGGCCTTTAGTCTGGGAAAGTTTCCCACATTATCTGTTTTTGTTTTCTGTTTTTACCTCCATCTGTTTATTTGGTGATCTTTTTGCAACTCCTGTTAGTCAGAGGTCAGACCTGATTGATGATCTGCTTTCTTTTTTTAATGCTCTGTAAACAATTTTTTAAAATTGAATCACCATGAAATATAGTTACAAAGCTGTTCATAATTGGGTTTCAATCATATAATGTTCCAACACCTGTCCATTCATCAGTGTACATTTCCTACCACCAAGGTCCTCAGTTTCCCTCCTACCACCCCCTCACCCCTACCTCCACCCCCATTCTTGCCTGTCTCTATGGCAGGCATTTTTCTTCTCTCTCTCTCTCTCTCTTTTTCTCTCTCTCTCCTATTGGCATTATGGTTTGCACGTAGGTACTGGAAGGCTATCTTATTTTTCCCTTTACCCACTTTCAGCATTCAATTCTTATCCAGAGTGATAATTTCCAACTATCCTTGTTGTGGTGGTCCTTTCTCTATTCTAACTGCATTCTACCCCCACCACTTATGGCAGGTTTCCAACTGTGGATCAGTCCCCCTGGCTCCTGTTTCTATTGACCTTGGTTATTAGTCTCTATTGTGGTTTTTTTTTGTATCCCACAAATGAGTGCAATCATTCTGTGTCTTTCCCTCCTCTCTCTCTCACACATTTCACTCATGATGCTCCATTTTTAAAAGTCTCTTCTCTCCTATTTCTATTCTGTATATTTTCCCCATTTCTTTTAAAAATTTTCAATTTTGCTTACCTTCATGTTTATTTCTCAGTTTGTTTAGTTTCCATGACTTTTACCTTTGGTCTGAAAGCTTTTCTTCCTTCCTTCCTTCCTTCCTTCCTTCCTTCCTTCCTTCCTTCCTTCCTTCCTTCCTTCCTTCCTTCCTTCCTTCCTTCCTTCCTTCCTTCCTTCCTTCCTTCCTTCTTCCCTCCCTCCTTCTCTTTCTTTCTCTCTTTCTTTCTTTCTTTCTTTCTTTCTTTCTTTCTTTCTTTCTTTCTTTCTTTCTTTCTTTCTTTCTTTCTTTCTTTCTTTCTTTCTTTCTTTCTTTCTTTCTTTCTTTCTTTCTTTCTTTCTTCTTCTCCCTTTCTTTCTTTCTTTCTTTCTTTCTTTCTTTCTTTCTTTCTTTCTTTCTTTCTTTCTTTCTTTCTTTCTTTCTTTCTTTCTTTCTTTCTTTCTTTCTTTCTTTCTTTCTTTCTTTCTCTCCCTCTCTTTCTTCCTTCCTTCCTTCCTTCCTTCCTTCCTTCCTTCCTTCCTTCCTTCCTTCCTTCCTTCCTTCCTTCCTTCCTTCCTTCCTTCCTTTCTTTCTTTCTTTCTTTCTTTCTTTCTTTCTTTCTTTCTTTTCCTTCTTTCATAAAGAAATAACACCCTGTTCTTATTATTTGTGTACAAGGAGGCCATGTTGTCTTCCAGCTCTGAAAGAAATCTTGGGATTTTTAGATTGAGTTTTATTGATGTGTTTTCTACTGACCCTGCTGGCCTCTGTTTTGTCTTTTGGGGTATTGAGTTTCTTTCTCTATGTTTCATGAATCTGGTGGTCACTTGACTGACCATGAGGGGCACTCATATTGAGTTCGCTGGAAATCAATACACTTGAGTAGTAAACATTATTTTCAAAAGTGCCTTTGTTGGCTAAGCATGTTAGGGTCATGAAACTGACCCAGAATCTGTGTGTGGCTTCAGATCAGAATACATAGTCCATCCTTACATAGCCCATCCTTTATATTAGTCATGGAGATCACGTGTAGAACTAGGAGATGATGTGATCTTCTTAGTTGGAAGTTTCCCTTGAGGAAGTTATTTACTTCAATAACCAAATCTATTGATTTTACATAAAACCAGACAAAATACTTTAGAGAGCAGTGTGAAAAAGCTAGTTTCTTTAAGAAAAACCTTAAGGACATTTTAAATTCAAGTCATGCCAATTCTTGCACTGCTACCAGATAACGAGTGGAGTATATTTGATCTGCTAATAAAGGTACTCAGTTTATTTATTAAAATTTTTAATTATTTTATTTTAAGTCACAATTATAATAATTTTAATATTTATGGTTTTTATGTATACAGTTGCCACACATGACCATCACCATCTAAGTGTCTAAACCCCTCCACTAACATTTTTATGTTATTTCTCATCCATATCCTCATTTCCTTACTCACTCCCACACTTTGCTTGATATTTTCAGATCTGTAGTCCAGGGCCAAGAATTTGTTGACATTTAATATTATTCTCTTGTTTTTCCATATATCACTGACGAATGAAATAATTCGATATTTGTCTTTTCTCTGATTTTTTTCTTTACATAATACTTTCCTCTTCTATTCAAGTTGCAACAAATTGCATTATTTTATCTTTTCTTACTGCTACATAGTATTTCACTACATATGTGTATGTATGTGTTTCTATATATAATTTCATTATTCTTTCACCTTTCATGGGTCATTTGTGATGTTTACATATTCTTGGGTTGCTATGAATATAGGTGTGTACATGCTTTTTTGAATTAAAAAAGTTTTTGTGTTTGAGAGTAGATGTCATTATTATTACTTTTTTGGGAGAAATCTCCACACTGATTTCCATAGATGCTGAACCATACAACTTTCTAGTTTGGATAGTTTAGTAGACATGTTGAGAAACATGTCTGAGAATGTCATGAGATATTGTCAGACAAATATTTTGAGAACCAGATCTTCGATTGAGAAAGAGTCCACGGTTTTCTTCAGCAGATCAAAAATTCTTTTCTCTACCAATTAAAAATCATCATCCTTTACCAAAAAAAATTGTTTTCCACTAAGCAAGCATCACATGAAACTAGGATTACAAAATGAGATGTTTAGTGAAATAAAAGTATAGAAATGAGTTTCCAACAAAACTCCTATGATATTTTGTTTGTAACTCACAGAGTTAAAAGCTAGCTTACTGTCTATGTGATGAAGAAATTGATCTTTTTTAAAAGTCCTATCAGCCTAGTCCCTAAGGAAGAATTTTATTTCATTTTGTGTGCTTCTTTTTGTTGATAATAGCCTGTGATATCAAGGACCCAAGTAAACTGGAACTCAAATAGCTATTATAGAAATTTTTGTTAAAATCGTTCTTGGCCAAAATGCACAAAATGAAAAGGAGAGAGAGAGAGAGCAAGAAGTCAAGTGCCTCTCATACAGGGAGGCTGGGGGTGGGGGTAGGGCATTGGGGAAAGGTGGTGGGGAAACGGGGGGGGGGAGAGCATTGGTTGTAGGCAATGTACACTGGTGGAGAGGTGGTGCTGAATGATTGTATGAATGAAACGCAATTATAAACAGCTTTGAAATGGTCTATCTCACGGATATCCAATACGGATATCCAATTAAAAAAATTTTTAAAAAGTGGTTCTTGGTTGCTAACATTATTCACAATTTATTCTTGGTTGAAAACATTATTCACTGTTTCAAGCTCAAAAACAAACAAACCAAACCCAAAAGCCAGCCAACTAAAACAGAAAAATTCTAAGAAAACATCTATCAATTAGTTTTATTCACCATTAGTCAGTGATTACCTCTATTATTTACGTCCTCACACTGTAAGATTGTATCTGTATGAAATCTTAAATGCAAAGTAGATGCTTGTGACTTTCCAGAAAAACTCAAGAGAAAAAGGCAATCCATGCCAAGCTGCTTTCAGAGCAGGAGTGGGGAATGTCTGACTGTGAGCCATCTAAAGCCGATGATATCCTGTGTTCTTGGTGTGGGATGTACATGGTGGGACAACACAGGTACTTCTTGACAGCTGCTTGCACTTGCTTCCCTGTACTGGATGGCCCACAGATGATGTTGTAACTTTACAAAGGGCCTTTGGCAAAAGAAAGGTTTTCTACTCTCATTTTAGAGAAAGATTTTGGAATTGAAAGTCCAGAATAAAATGTATGGGAGATGTTTTGGGGGAAATCGCAATATGACAGATATTAGGAAGGAAAAAGCAGAAGAGAACAAGACATAAAAGGAACATTAACATAGGCTATAAATTTGTTCTCTTTGATATACTTTAAGCTATTTAAGAAAAGATTTTTTTTAATTGCTCACAGATGTTGGATGTTCTTTACTTGGAGGCTATAATTTGCAGAGGTTGTGCTTTATAAAGGTGCAAAAGATACAAATGCTCTTCAGTTTGTGAAAATAAGATTCTTCAGTAAGAATGCAATGTCCATATTTAGTAAAAAACGTGGACTTTTTAATGACTTTTAACTAAATGAATTGTATTACAAGAAGGAAGTTTGAATGAGGCCTCAGGAGATTGGCCTCAAGCTCTATGATTTATGCATGAGCTACAGCAAAAGTCAACAAATGAACCTTTAAGCAACTGGCTGATTTTTCTTTTTCATCATTTCTAGCAATTCCTGGATCAGTAGATTCTTTGGGTATATCACACACAAAAAGTAGCGAGGTGGTGGGGGTGGTGGATATGAACAACTCTAAGAAAGATGTAGAGAAATTTAAAATTCAAGTAATGTTTTTGAAGGCCTAATCTGGAAAACAGATTTTCTTCCTTGATCACTGAGAGTTATTATTTGACACATCTTGCCAGGGAACAAACAGAGGGACTCAGTGACTCAGGGGCTAGACTCACTCTTTTTCTTGAAGGAGCTCAAAAATATGACTCCATATAACACTGAGGGGAGAACTAGAAACTCACACAAGTTTGTGGGATCAGGAAGCTCTCCAAGCCCGGAAGTACTGGGATAGAACAAAAGTTTATGGTAGTTAGTGAATTCAGCCCAGAAAAATCGGATCAACCAGGAATTACTGGATAGATATAAAAGAAGGAAATGGGAAGTGTTGTCAAGTGGTTGTCTAATGCAAAAATCATAAGTTAGGAGAAAAGATCCTGTTAGAAGTTTTAGAATATAATGTCATTTGCTGCTTATTATTTATATGACCTTGAGCAAATATTTAATCCTCATAAACTCCATGCTTTCAGTGCAAAATGTGGATATGAAGACTTACTTTTTTGTAAGTATGAATGGATGGAAAATGCCTATTAGTTCCCAACAGGTACTTGTTCAAAATCTGAATCATTCTTTCTAAGACTGAAGTTCTTTCTCAGTAGCCAATCTTATTCTAGTCCCCAACCACACCTACTTTAACCATGGCTACACCCTTTACCTGGCTCCTTATCTCTTCGCTCACACATCTCTAATCCTGTTCCACTGCACGCAGATAGGGCATGTTGAGGAAAATGATGGCTCTTGCACAGATGTGGCTGAGCTTGAATTTCTGACTGATCTTGACTTTGTCATGACCCTAGACAGGGAAATCCTTCCCAATCATGTCCTATGAGATACTCAGTGGGAAGAACTAGGGACATTAATTTTCGGGCAGAGATGATAAAATCAGACAAGTATGAGAACTCTTGAATTATTTGTTCAACGTGGAATGATTCTGAGGACTATGGAGTGTCTCTCTACCCCCAGGTAGCCACTTTTGGGGGATTGAAGAGACCATTGTCATGTCAAGAAGGGGGAGATTCCAAGAGTCTTCAAGGTCTTCTGATTCTTAAAGTCCAGGGTTTCTAGAAGCACATGGTGGCCATGTGCAGAGTGACAGCGGTGAAGGTAACTGTGGGTTCTGAATGGAGCAGTTCTGGGTACAGGGTCCAGCCTAAAGGCTTGAACTGGTCCCTAAAATTTGCCTCTAGGCATGGAGAAGCTTTGTTACCTTAATTCCACTGAGACTCTCCATGCATCTTCCTTCCTTTCTTCCCTTTCACTGGCTGGCAATTACACGCTACAGAAAGTGCACACAAGAAGGGGCTTGTTTTGGTTACTATGTCGATGGGTGGGAGGGAGCTAGGGCTGGTGGCTGATTCTCTGGGGTGACTGGCATGGGGTTATGGGAATGGGGGATAAAGTCCCTTGTCAGTTCCCAAAGCATTGCCTTGCTTGCACCCTGGAGCCCGTGAATAGTGTTTAAATCAATGGTCAAACTGGAGTGGGGGCAGCTGAGTCCTCATTACTCCCCAGGACTAATTGACCCCTTCTGAAAAGGTGCATTCTTGATTTGGTGAGACCCTGCCTCATCCGGAAAGGCCAGTGAAGCAAAAAGATCGAATGTGAAAGGGTGGGGGTGAGGGGTCAAGGGTGGCATTGAATGGAGAGAAAGGTGGGGAGCATTTGCTGAATCATTTCCACCATAATAGAGGAGAACAAAGGCTTGCTTCGTGAGAGCATTTGTTAAGGACTCAAGCAGATCAAGCTGTCTCCAGAGTCTGGTGACCTGTTTCCTGCCCTGGAGAGTCTCAGTTTTGTCATTTTGATGAATCTCTAAACGGGGGTTCCCTGAGAGCATCTCTGATAATGAGTAAGTGATTTAATACAAAAGGTTCTTTGAGAGAGATGTCTAAATGCGAAGCTTGAGGGTCAAGCTCAACGCCACCCCAATCCCTGCCATTGAGTTTTGATTGTTCTTTACTGTCAGACTTATTAAGAAATGTGAAAGAGAGAAATAAGAAAGGAAAGAAGTAGAAAGCAGCATCAACTGACCTTGCTAGAAACAACCCTTTCCCTGCCCCCATTTAAAAAAAAATTCTTTTTGAATCTCCTGATGATGATGAAATGTTCAGGCATTCATGCTCTCACTGTCCAAGAGTCAAAAACGTTTATTAAGTATGTGCGAATCAAACTTCAGAGGGGTTTGATCAAGTATTTAGTGTGATGCTTTCCACAGTGTGTGTGTGTGTGTGTGTGTGTGTGTGTTCAGAGATCATAAGAATATGAATTTCCAAATAAGCTAAATAGCATTGCCATCTATTGTCATTGGTATACTTTTGTCAGTGTGGTAGTAACAAAACAAGTCAGAATAGAATTGAGCATTGGAGATTCTGCTGGTCTGTGACAGGATGGAAAGTCAAGCTGTCGGGTGTTAGGGAACCTCCCATCTCTGATCTCCTTTCCAAGTAGTTTTTCTTCTTGCTTGTCTTCTTCCCGCCCTTCCCTTCCACTCCTTCCTAATCCAAGAGTAAGAGAGTTTTGACAGTTCTACATTGGGACTATCATTTTCTGATAAAGTTTGACCTATTCTCCCTCGTGCTTGATGTACTTTTACAAGGCAGATATCCACTACCAAGGGGCTCGAATGTGGGTGTATAAGCACAAACATCACCATTTAAAAGAGCATGTACCACAGAGAACGGAGCAAGGAACCGTTTCCTCATATGGAAAGAAAACACCCAATAAAACTCAAGCAAAGAGCCCAAAATAGCACGACTTCACTTTTGAGTACTCTTATGCAGAGCCACTTACCCAGGGCTAGGACTAATTGGTACCAGGTGCCTTGGCAACATGCCAGTTCCGTGGATCCCCCACTCCGTGGGAAGACGAGTTCATAACACATTGTCTGGTGAATGTTTGAAGTTGATTTCTGACGCTGTGTCTAAAGATGGCAGCCTTCCTCTGTGTGCATAAATAAATCCCCCCAAAATGGGGCAGGATCTAGTCCTCCAGGCTGGCCTCCACTGTACAGAGGTGACATTCTGTTCCCATAATAATCAGAGCCACATTACGAGGCTGGCATCTGTAAAGGCTGACACTTGGCATTTCAGAAGTCAGTTTTCCAGGTAAAGTCTTACCTCAAATTTGAATATAAGAAAAGGGCAGATTTGGAATGGCTCTGGTTATACGGGGGATGGGGTCCAGGTGCTGCCCATTTGGTTTCTCCTTTGATCCCCACAACTCCATTAAAGCCTCTATCACTTTTTTTTAATTGAATCACTGTGAGATGCAGTTATAGACTTAAAAACTTTCATGTTTCAGGTTATATTTCAGTCATACAATGATTGAGTAGCTATCCCTCCACCAGTGCCCATTCTCCACCACCAATGTTCCCAGTATCCTTCTTGCCACCCCCCATCCCACCCCTTTGTACCCCTGGCACATTCAGGCACATTCCCTTACTCTTTTTCTCCTTATAGGTGTTATGGTTTGCAATACAGGTACTAAGAGGTCATTGTGTTTGGTCCATAGTCTACTTTCAGCACGCATCTCCCATCCTGAGCGAGCCCTCCAATCATCATTTACTTAGTGGTCCCTTCTCTATCCCAGCTGCCTTTGCCCCCAGCATGTGAGACCGGCTTCCAAGCCGTGGAGCCATCCTCCTGGCCCTTATCTCTACTGTCCTTAGGTGTTAATCTCCTCTTATATTACTTTATATTCCATAAAGGAGTGCAGTCATTCTATGACTGTCAGTATTTGAGGCACTGAAAATAAAATCATTCTGTCAAAGGAGATGAGCTCTGTCAAAGATGAGGATTCTAGCAACAGGAGAACCTGAACAGCGGCCCTCTGCTGTCTTGTCAGGATCTCACTGGGGCCACTGGGCTTTGTGTGAGAGAGAAACAAACAATTTGAGCATGTGTTTCTGCCCCAGAAACCCTAGAGCCCTTGACAAGCAGGCCACTGGCCAGGGACTGGCCATCAGGAATCTCCCCCAGACAAGAGCATGATACAGCTAACCAGGCCTAAGTGTGTGAGTGTGCTTATGCCTGTGTATGCATGTGCATGTGTGTTTATAGCACAATTTCCCCTCTAATTAAAAAAATACAGTTCATAAGAAAAAATTCTAAAACACATTAAGCATAATGAAAAAGTTACTGTATCACCATGCAAAAGCATTTGAAAGTGCCTAGACTTGCATTATTTTCTTTCCCTCCTTTACTATTTCTCTCCTTCTTTTCTCTCTCTACACTTCATGTCATCAAAATAAAAATGAGTTACACTGTTGGCAGTCTCCTTTCAAGTGAATTCCCATTTATTTTTAATATATCTGTCTATTTATTCATTTATCCTCTTGGGCCCATGCTCAGTGATGCTCAGGGATTACTCCTGGCTCAGCACACAGGAAACACTCCGGGCTGTGCTTGGGGAACTATACGGGATGCCAGAGATTGAACCCAGGTGGCCACGCACAAGACAAATGCCCTATCCACTGTACTATCTATCTGGCCCCTGTAGAATGAATTCCTACAGGTGAAACTGATGGCTATGCAAGGAGAATTTATTTTTTTTTGCTTTATTTTATATAAATAAGTATATATGCCTCTCGGAGAGTCAGGCAAGCTACTGAGAGTATCCCGCCTGCACGGCAGAGCCTGGCAAGCTCCCTGTGGCATACTCAATACGCCAAAAACAATAACAATAACAGGTCTCATTCCCCTGACCCTGAAAGAAGCCTACAATCATTGGGAAAGATGAATAAGGAGAGGCTGCTAAAATCTCAGGTCTGGGACAAATGGAGATGTTACTGGCACCCACTCGAGTAAATTGATAAACAACAGGATGACAGTGGCAGTGATACAGTTGCTTTTTGGGTCACACCTGGGATGCACAGGGTTTACTCTGACTTTGCACTCTGGAATTACTCCTGGCGGTGCTCTGGGAACCATATGGGATGGTGGGAATCAAATCCGGGTTGGCCACATGCAAGGCAAATGCCCTACCCGCTGTACTACGGCTCCAGCCCCAAGAGGGACATTTTTTAATGGCACTGTCAGAATATCTCCTCTCTACTTTCCTCCAAGGTGTTGTAAACGCTGCGGGAAGCGACACCACTGCCTACACCACCCTAAACTCACTCAGCTAAACAAATAGCGCATGCCTGGGACCTGCCATGGCCCCCAGAAATACCGGCTGTCTCAGCCTTGCACTGCAGTGGGACGGCGCCTTCAAATGGAATTTCAGTTTTCCGGAGAATTTCCATTTCAAACGTGTTCTGGGTCAGTCTCTAAAACTCAAAGGAAAGACAAAGAAAGAAAGCAGAGCCCGGAAAGCTGTGCGCCAGGTCCGGCTTGTCTGCGCGGTGGAGGGTTTGGGGCTGTGGGGGGCCTCTGGCCAAGGTTCTCAGGCTCAAGTTCAGCATCGGGGGCGGATGGCCGCAGGTGCAGCGCTGACTCAGAAGGGGCTCAGCCTCCTCTTCCTCTCCGGACAGCCAGGGGAGCTGGAGGTCATCTGGCCTGACCCTCCACCACCCCACGTCCCAGCCCCCGCATGCTGTCACCGTCAGTGACTTGAGCTGTGGCTGCTACGCACCTGGGCCGGGGGCGGGTGGGGAGGGGCAGCTCCCGGGGTCCGACCTCTCCCTCCGATGTGGTCATCCCCCCAGGAATGAAGAAACAAACCACCTGCCACTGCCTGTCCTTGTTTTGTTTTGCCTGGCACGGCTTTGAGCTTGCGGGTCCGCGCTCCAAGCCTTCCACCTTCTGCCTGCGCGCTGACCCGTGGGGGAGGCTGGAGCGGGCGGGAGGAGCAAGAAATGAATGGGGGGACTGAGTCAGAAAGAGAGGGACAGACACAGAGGGACTGCATTCATTTGTGGAGTGTGGGGTAGCATCACATGAGGCTGACACCTAAGGATGGTAGATACAAGGGCCAGGGGGATTGGCCCGTAGCTGGAAGACTGCTTCATGAGCGGAGGGGAGAAGGCAGATGGAATAGAGAAGGGATCACTAAGACAATGATGGCTGGAGGAACCAGTGGGGATGGGAGATGTGTGCTGAAGTAGAAAATGGACCAAACATGATGAACTCTCAGTGTCTGTGTTGCAAGCCATAATGCCCAAAAGTAGAGAGAGAGTATGGTGAATACTGTCTGCCATGGAGGCAGGGAGAGGGTGGGAAAGGGGGAGGTATACCCCGGATATTGGTGGTGGGGAATGTGCACTGGTGGAGGGATGGGTGTTTGATCATTGTGAGATTGTAACCCAAACATGAGAACTTGTAACTATCTCACGGTGATTCAATAAAATTTTAAAAAATTTTAACAAAAAAGAAAAAAAAGAAATGAATGGGGGGTTTTGAGGGGTCGTGCCACGGCCTTACGAACCCAGGAGCCCAGGGCAGGGGGGTCTCTCTGGGAATAGCCCTCTCAAGAGGATGGGCACCGATGGGCACTTAGGGGAACGATGCTCAGGCTCTGGAATAGTCTCTCTGTCCTCCAGCTGGCCTTGGCAGCCCTGCCGAAACCTAACAGCAACCAGAAGCCAACGTGTCTTCCACCTCTCACTTGTTCTCAGACTCCCCACCCCCCCTGCCTCCCCCGCACTTGTCACCTCCAGGCTAATGCTCAGGAGGTGGGCAGCGGCTCGGGAAAGTCACCAGCTCTGTCCCCAGGTGCGAGCCACCACTGGTGGGTGGCGGCGACTCCCAGCTGGGCTCTGGGGGCTGCCTACTGGCCCTTCTTCTCGCTAGTATTTCCCAATAGTCGCAGGAGGTTTCCCAAACCTGCCCTTCCGTCCTGAGCATGTGTTACTCCTGCCACGTCCCCATCTGTTCAACCCCCACAGACGCCTCCAGAGGGACGCAGCTGATGGTCGGGCCACTGCAGGCTGAGCAGAGCCATCAGATAGAAAGTTCCCTGTTGGGAAGAGGTTTCCTCAAGGCCAGGTGGGGGGGGGTGGGAAGAGGGAACGCAGCAGGGAGGCGGAGGGAGCCAAGTGCGAGTTCTCCAGCGCCTACCTCTGCTCCGTGGCCTAGTCTCTCTCCTGCCTCCAGGCCTTGCGTGTTCCCAGGATTTAATGGCTCCCAAGCAGATGGGCCCTTCCTTTTCCTTCCCTCACCAGCCGAGTCTCCTTCTTCCTTTACTGATCCATTTTAGACTCAAAATGACTGTGGTCAGATTTTGTTTTCCATCAGATTTAATTAGCAGGTTTTTTTTTTTCTCTCGACTGTATTCCCGGAGGCCTGTTTAGATTTATGATCAGTGGTTAACTTCTTTTATTTTTTTTTGACAGGGGGTGGGGTGGGGGGTGGGATGTTTTGCTCTCCCAATTTCTCTCGGCTTTAGACCTAGCACAGAGCCACAGAAATGTGGCGGAAGGATCTGATGCAGGAGAGAGCCAGCAGGGGACTCCGTGGGCAGAAGGCCTTTGAAAGGGCCGGCCTCGAGGAGCACGGCCTCTGTCCTGCTGCCGAGGACACGGCCGGCTGTGATGGTTAGCCTCCACCCACGTGGGAGGACGTGCCCCTGATTCTTCCAGAAGACGGCTGTGGGCCAGCCGAGAGAGGCTTCTCTGTGGGCTGGAGGGGTGCCACTGTGTGCACTGAATGCAGGGGGCGCACGCGGCCAACTGGTCCAGAGTCTCCGCCACATGGCAGCGGGGTTAGTCCTCCCTGAGGAGAGGCAGAGACTGGGGGGGGGGGGGGCCTGGCTCGGGGGTCTGGCCCTGTGAGCAAGTGGTAGCTCTCGCGTCTGCTGTCAAAGGACAAAAGGCCATGATGAACCCAGCTCTTCTCACCGTACTTTGGTTTTCTGCCAGAGATGCTAGTTTTTTAAATTTTAAAGCCAGAGACTTTAATTCTGTTTATTTATTTGTTTATTTGTCTAAGGGAAACCCGGCCCTTGTTTCTGGTATATATGGTGTGTGGGTTCGCCCTTGGGGTGGAGTGTGTGTTTATGTTCTGCTCAGGGAACGCCCACGTGCCTTCTGTCCTTTTCTCACTCTGCTTGGTCCTGTGTCCTTGAGTTCTCCCCAATTTTATGACATACATTCTATTTTTTTGTGATTTTTAAAAAAATGTTTTATTGAATCACTATCTGTGAGATAGACCCTCACAAAGTTGTTCATGATTAGATTTCAGTCAAACAGTGTTCCAACACGCATCCCTCCACCAGTGTACATTTCCCAGCACCAGAGTCCTCCCATCACCCACCACCCCTATCCCCACCCCCTGCTACCTCGATGGCAGGTGCTTTTCTTCTCTCTCTCTCTCTCTCTCTCTCTCTCTCTCTCTCTCTCTCTCTCTCTCCCTCATTTTGGGCATTGTGGTTTGCAATATTGATACTGATATTGATTGATACTGAAAGGTAATCAAGAGTATCCCTTTGCCCACTTTTAACACTCAGATCTTGTCTAGCATGATCATTCCCTGATATTATCACACAGATTCTTTTTAAAATAAAATTAAATAAAGTCCTTTATTTCGACACCATGGTTTACAAAGTTGCTCAAAATACAGTTGCTACAGACATGCAATGTTTCAGCACTAGTCAACCCACCACCAGAGTGAACTTCCCTCTACCACTGTCCCCATTTTTCAAATCACTCCCTCCAAACCTGCCCCTTAGCAGATACAATATTATTTTATTTATTTTTTATTTCTAATAATGTCGGAGTACTGCTATTTATTCAGCCATTGATTAAGCTGATTGAATTGGGCATGAACTCCACATTATTTTTTTAAATTATTCTATTCTGAATGTTAACTTTATTTTATTATTATCTTTCCCCCTTTTCTTGATTCACAGTGAGATATAGTTACAAAGCTTTCATGTTTGAGCTTCGGTCATATAACCATCAAACACCCATCCCTTTACCAGTGCACACTTTGCACCACCACCAAAATACCCAGTATTCCACCCCTCCTCCCCGTTCCAACCCTTCCCCTGCTTGTGTGGCAGACAATTTCCCCCATACTTTCTCTCTACTTTGGTCACATTGCATATGTCAACAACAGTCTCACCACCACTCAAACCTGCCGAAAAGGCAATGCTAGACGATTTGTTTTGTACTGCTTGTTATGGATAGAATATAATGTCCAGGAAATTCTGTGTCATTCTCTTCCAGGAACTATAGTTTATAGTCTCTGGGTCTTGGCCATTGATGAGATTACATGGCACCAGGGGCAGTTTGTAGGTGTGACTGCCAAGCTTCTGGAAAACTGAGGACCTGGGAGGAGGAGGCCCGTCCCAATCCAAGTGGGCTTGGAGATCAGTCACGGGTTTCCGTATATCTGGGTTTTCCTGTTAGTCTGCTCTCTGGTGAGGTTCTTCCCATTTTGAGTAAGGCTTGTTTGAGCATGAGGAGAGTGGCCTTGCACATGGCAGTGGTAGGGTTCTGGAGGTTTTTGACTGCCGAGGTTCTGCTTGGGGCAGGGAGGGAAACTCAACTCACCTCCCTCCCAGGTGCCCTGGTTAAGACAGCCTGGGGCAGGGTCAGGGCATTCTGTGGCACTCTCTTCTCAGAGCTTTAGTTTATAGTCTCTGGGTCTTGGCCATTGATGAGGTTACATGGCACCAGGGGCAGTTTGTGGGTGTGACTGCCAAGCTACTGGAAAATTGGGGACCTGGGGGGAGGAGGCCGAGTCCTGATCCAAGCGAGCCTGGGGCTCTCAGTCATGGGATACCACCTACCTCTGCACTACAGGCCCTAACTGCATCTTTTGATCTCTTTTGAGATTTATGGGTATCTGAAATAAGGACAATAAATGAGCTTATATAGCTGAGCCGGAGGTGGTTTGTGGGTGTGTCTCCCACATACCTAACTTTTGGCAGTTTAATTATTGGTAAACTTGGCCCCAAGTTGTTGGGTTCTGGCCAAAGGCACAGCAGCAATTTTGGGGTATCTGGAAGTCTGAAGGCATCATCAAGCTGCTGATGCACTCGCCCCACACGTACAGGGTGACCTGCTGGCAGCACCATACCCCCACAATATTATTTTAGATTGCTTGTTACAACTAAACGGTAAAAGGATTTATCAAAAGCACTTCAGTAAAAGAAAATTTGTGAAAATTGTTATCTTCCACCACAAAGTTAAGTCATGTCTTAAGAATTTACTGACCTATTTGTTGCTAGTTGAACCTTTAGCATTGTTTTTGTTTGTTGAGTTTAGTTGGCTTTTATGTTGCTTTCTCATCTAATTTGGTGTGCTCCTACTGAAATTTCAGTTTTGTGGTATTTGGATGCGTCATTTCCCTCACTAGTCCTTATTAGCATATTCAAAGCAGGGCCCCAAGTTCCTCCCCACTGCACCTCCTCTGATTCACTAAGATCAAAGACCACAGTATGCAGCCTGGAGGTCTAGGATTTGTAGTTTGGCCTGCCACACACACTTTTTTTCTGCTGGTTGATATCCCCGTACTGTCCATGAGCTTTTCTGAAAATAGATGTGAGTGCTTTTTTCCTACCTGGGAAAAGCTATTTTGATCTTGGTGAATGGAGAAGTTGGCAGGAATTGGGTGGGGGCAGGGGGAACTGCAGTGAGTATGCCAATGAGACTTGATGACGGCAATGAACCTGGGTCCTGGGTGATCAGATGGGAGAGAGGATGGTCCCTGTCCCTGCAAAGCCCTGGAGTCTGCTGAGCCCTAGGAAGCTGTGTAGTGAGGCCAAGGCAGAGTGATGCTCAAGGTCACCACTAGATCATGCTTCCTCCAAAGAACAAGGCCAAAGGCATTATGCCACTTGACCAATCAGGAAACTGAGTCCTGGACAACTCAACACTTTCCCCAAAGCCCCAGTGTTAGTGGATGGACAGGTTTTATGTTCACAAGTGCTGTTATAAAGCTGTTCCAGGCTCATGAGAGTTAAGTATCTTCTGGAAATCTGAAATTTCTTTTTTTTAAAAGAAAAAAGAAAAACTATTTTATTTATTTATTTATTTGCTTTTTTGCCACACTTGGCAATGCATACGGATTACTCCTGGCTCTGCACTCAGGAGTTACTCCTAGCGGTGGCCAGGGGACCATATGGAATGCTGGGATTCGAACCTGGGTCGACCGTGTGCAAGACAAACACGCTAACTGCTGTGCTATCGCTCCCGTCCCTGAAATCTTCCTTAAGGCCAGTTCCATATGAAGTGGGAGAGTTCTTGGCTTTATTTGAGGCAGCTAGTGGTAATTCTTATGCCACCTATAAGCTCTGTCCTTGCAGTCTGTCTTTCACTCCATGGGTTGTCCCCAATGACACTATTACAATAAAAAGATCTTCGTGCACAATCCCTTTGAGCAGGCCTTCACACATAAGTTTAAGTCAATTTAATTGTATTCAATATAATCACTCACTAAGAGGTGATTTTCTTTCCTTCATAGATGGTAATTCTTTCAATTACCATCCATTTAATCTTGTCTAGAGACGAGACTGTAGGGTTCACTTTCTCAAAGCTACGCATTTTACTGGCTGGCAGGGAGGGTGTGGGACAGCTGGTCTTGTTTAATTTGCAGCTGTTAATAGAGCAGTTACGTTTTGTTTTATTTCAAAGAGCTATAAGGCCTGCACTTCCCTATCGGAGCTTGAAGTTTAAAAAGAAAGCAAAGTCACCACAAGACGTCATACAGCTTGTGCCATCTTAGTTACTTACAAGTAAGATAACATTGGGGTTGTCCTTTCAGCCTTGCCGCAGGGAACTTAGTTTACCTTAAAGCGATGTCCTTTCTGTATGGACACAGGAAGACAGTTAATATTATGCTTTGTAACTTGGGAGTTGATTGACTCCAATAACATTTACTTCTGGGCATCTGCTTTCTTGACTCAGTTGCCCTTAATTCCTAGCACCCAAAGAGCAGGATCCCACTGGGGGATGGGATGGACCCAGTACAAGCTGTGAGCGACCCTGGCATTAAAATGGTCCAGGCCAAAGCACCATAATACTAAACTAATAAGTTGAGAGCATGGTCATAGACAAATGCTGTCATGATCCAAAAGTAACAATGAGACTAGGACCCTGCTAGGGTTAGGAAGACTAACCTGACCTGAGGACTGTGGTCTAGAAAATATAGTGAGATGTCCTCAGGAAGAACCAAACTTTAAGTCTGATATATCTCTTACTGTGCTCATACAGAATGACATTGCTAGAAATATTAGAAGTAGATTTACTACAACTATTTAAGTGGATTACTAGCTGAGGAAAGAAGAAAGACACACCCTTGTTTGGATCCCACCTTTGAGCGGATCTCCTAGTAATCTGGAATAATATCATTAGATGAGATTTTGTTAATCTCCTGGAGGAGTGGTTTTACCCCTCTTTGTTGATTTGTTAACGTTCAACCCACCTTTGTGTCACCACCCTATGTGATGGCTATATAAACTCAGACTGTAGGAGAAAGAGGAGAAGACACAGAAGTGGAGAGAAGAGACAGAAGCAGAACAAAGAAGTGGGGAGAGAAGACACAGAAGGAGAGAAGACACAGAAACGAGGGAGAAGACACAGAAGAGAGAGAGAAGCACAGAAGTAGAGACAGAGAGAGGTTGGAAGAGACCAGAGAAGAGACTACAGAGACAGAGACAGAGATAGAGAGACAGACAGAAGAGTGCACAGCGGCACACAGAAGCAGAGCACAAAGAGGAGCCATCTCGATCCGGTCTGTACACAGCGGCTTGAGAGCATCAAACGTGAGCAGCAAGAGAGAGAGAGAGAGAGAGAGAGAGAGAGAGAGAGAGAGAGAGAGAGAGAGAGAGAGAGAGAGAGAGAGAGAGCGCAGCGCACCACCTTGAGAGCCCTCGAACAACACACCATACAGACAACACCCTTTTGCACATGCGCACACATTTGAATTTTTTTACAGTTACTGACACTTTTTTTTTTGACGGTGTTCCCTGGACATAGTTAGATTCATGTGCAGTGGCTAATCATTTTTTTTTTTCCAAGAAAGAAGGGGCTCAACTCTGCTCACTCACTTCTTTAAACCGTGGGTATAATAGCAATAGTAGGGAAAACAGTGGCGCGAAGTAACTGAAGACAATTCCTAGGGGCTCCAGGGTACATGTTAGGGAGGCGGCTGTGAGGCGAGCTTTGGCGAAGGACGCACAAGATTTCAATAGGGACAGGCACTCTAGGAGGAGGGAGGTAAAAACAAATATCAGTGCCTAACCAGTGGGGGATGGAAAACCGCTGGAAAATTCAAATGGTAAAGGTTTATGTAAATGTGGTGTGTGCAGGGGAAAGAAAAGAGATTAAAAAATTGAAAGCATGTGGGTTTCTGTTTTTGTTTGGTGCCGAGTTAGGCCACCCAGTAGTGCTCAGGGGTGATTCCTGGCTCTGTGCTCAGGCGTGACCTCTGGTGGGGTTCAGGGAACCATATACAATACTGAGGATCCAACTAGGTTGGTCACTTGTTCCTCAACCCCTATAATATCTCTCTGGTTCTTAAAAAGGTGTTTTGAGGCCTATTTCTTTTCTTTTTTCTTTTTTTTTTTTGGTCACACCCGGCAATGCTCAGGGGTTACTCCTGGCTCTGCACTCAGGAATTACTCCTGGCAGTGCTCAGGGAACCATATGGGATGCTGGAATCAAATCTGCATCAGTCATGTGCAAGGCAAAAGCCCTACCCACTGTAATATTGCTTCAGCCCTATGAGGCCCATTTCAAGGAGATCTTTAGTGCTAAGCCAAAGAATGTGGTGGTGTCTGAGCAGGTGGGCAGTGGGGGGGCCACTGGAAGTGGGAAGAGAAGAGTTTCAGGGATCAAACTGCCCCAGGGAAACTGATGAAGTGGAGTAGAGGGGTCAGGTTTGCAGGAGGCTTCCTCCAGGCCGACTTGTTCAATTCTGAGGCAGAATATTGGTCCTGAGAAGAGAAAGGTTAGAGAGGGGACCTTCCTGGATTGCAGGTAGCTGTGACATTCGAGAAGAAGGTGTTCAAGGCACTGAAGCATCAAGTCTGGGTAAGCCGAGAGTGTGGAAGAGAAAGGACGCAGGTAAAAGATCTGGCAGCAGTGGAGCAAACAAGGTGTGTCATTCAGATGCGCTGACTCGAGGCAGTGATGGGCCCTGCAGGCCTGCAGCTGCTCACAGGGGCAGAGGGTAGAACTGGCGTGTACTAGTGAAGAGCATCAGGGAGCCTGACTGTGGGAAGGCGGAAGACCCACATTTGACTTCATTCAGAAACATATTTTTTTTGTTTGGAAATACATTTTTATTTCTCCTTAGATCATTACAAGTAATTTATTTTTATTTTTAAATTTTTATTATATCACCATGTGGAAAGTTACAAAGTTGTTTCAGGTTTATGTCTCAGTTATAACAATATTCAAACACCACCCCTTCACCAGTGCCCATATTCCACCACCAAAATCCCCAGTATACCCCCCGCCCCCGCCCCCCACCCCCAACTGTATAACTGATGAATTTCACTTCATTTTCTCTTTACCTTGATTACGTTCCATATTGCAAAACAAAACTCACTGTAGTTGTTGGAGTTTCCCCCCAAGAAAGACAGCTCTACTAAGGAAGCATTTGATAATTGGTTTTCCATTAAAAGATTGTATGTTTTCAGTTTTTAGAAAAGGTCGCGCGGTTTGGATGTGTTCCAGTCCCGCAAGCTGGAGCCGTGTTAGTTGCTGCTCAGTGTCGCCAGGGCTCCATCTGGAGAAGGTGTGCCTGCTGTACCTTCTCCGTCTGGATCCCTGGTGTTGCTGGCCCGGGTTGGGATCTGGAGCATTTCTCCGGCCGAGTTGCTCACCAGACTGCCTGGCCTCTTCTCTCTCAGAAACATTTTTGACCACAGTGATAGACCCAAGTCTGTGTGCTGAAGTTCAGAAGAGGAACGGATCACTGACTTCACTGAGTTTTGCCTTTTTGTTGTTGTCAGCAATTCCCCTGACCCTGAAGAGCCTCCAATGCGGCACCATTGGAAAGGAAGAGTAAAGAGATGCTTCTAAAATCTCAGGGCTAGGACGAATGGAGATGTTACTGAGACCGCTCGAGAAATTGATGATCAATGGGATGAAGATGATGATGATGATGATGATGATGATGATGATGTTTTCAGCAATTAAGCCAAATCCTCCGCTGGAGTCCTAAAGCAGCTTATCTTCACTGGTTCTCACTCCCGACAAGGAACAATTCTACATCTGCTTTATCCCCAGCGGAAGAAAAATCCTCCAGCTTGCCAAACAATCCCTTCTCCAGCTCCACCCACGCCCCTGTAGAGGCAACTGCTGTTCTGATTCTGATCATAGAAAGCTGATCTGCTTCTGAACTTAATATAAGTGTATTACACCTTCTGGAAACTTCTTTAGTGAAACACTGAATTGTTGCAGAGGCATTATTTTTTCTTATTCTCTCCCGACTTCCCCCTTGTCCCATATTTCATTATGCAATTACCTTCCATTTTTTCATTCTATAAAATCCATTCCAGTCCTGATGAATATTTGGGTTGTTTCCAGTTTGGGGTTCTTAAGAAAAAGATCAATTATGAACGGTTGCGTTTATAATATTTAATGGGCAGATGTACTCATTTCTTTTTACTGTTTACCTTGGAGAAGACTCGACGGCCATTTGTTGACTCTTTGCTGAGCACCTACTTAAATCAGGCTGTGTGCCCCCTGAATGTGAGCAAAGTGTCCCCCATCCCTGCTCTTGTGAATTTGCCAACCAGTAGGGGAAACTGACATAAACGCCCAGTGCATTAAGTGACAGAGGGAATACGTACTCTGAAAAAAAAAAAGACTGAAACGATGCAGCATTTTCAACTTTCCCTGCACACAAGGACAGTCAGTCCGCTCTGCAGAGAGCCGTGGATAGGGTGCAGGGTGTTGAACCTCACCTCCCTCTTTTGGGTGAGTGTCTAAAGCCTCAGTGCTCTGCTGGCCCTGGGGGCAGGAGAGTGGACCCCGAGGGGAGGGAGGTGAGGAGTCCAGTTTGGCTGCCTGGGGTCCCACAGGCCCCGTCTTGGGGTCCATTCCTTGGCCTGGGCACATTTCTGGCCTTCATAGCTGACTCAGAGGGAGTTGGGATAATTGAGAGCTTATGCTTCATTCCCCAAAGACTGGTTTTAGCACATATGCAACCTGCATTTTAATATTATTCCTCCTGAATAGAAGCATTTGGAAATGGTCCTTACCCCTGCTTTTAAAAGGTGGCATTAGTTTATGAACATTTAGACATTGATTAATAAAATTCCGAACCCATTAACTAATGGGGGAAATGCCAAACCTTTTTTTTTTGTGTGTGAATCCAAGAAAGAAATGCAATAAAAAGTATCCCAAAAGGTAAGTTAAATTATAGCCTCTGCTTCTTTCCTTTCTTTTTTTCTTTCCTCCTGATAGCCCCCACCAGATGTTTTAAAACACAGGACACAGAGCTTTTTTTCCCTGTTCTTCTCCAGGGAGAGAAGAGAGAAAATTGGCTCAGTTAGTTCTACAAAGTTTCAGGAGGGAAAAAAAGAGCAACAGCAAGAGCAGATCTGCTGGGAATCCCCATGTTGCTTGGTTTTAAGAGTCGAGACGAGGAAATAGAGCGCCGGTGGTTATTCCATCCCCATCAGCGTACTCACCCACCTCTCCCAGGTCACGGGCAGGAGTTCTGCTCTGACTTCAAAGGCGAGAAGTGGAGCCTACGATGTCTCCTTGATCCTGTGGGGGTGACAGGTGGTCATTTTGTTTCACCTTCGTTGGGCCAGCAGAGGATTCTGGGGCAAGACCCTTGGTTTTAGGAGTCCCTGGACAGTCCCTGGGCCTGTGATGGGAGTGGTTGGGTGGCAAGTGAAGTGTGGGATCAGCACCTCTCCCCACAGCTTTTCTTGAAAATGCAGATTCTCATTTTTCTTTTCTTCTTAATTCTCTTTCAAGTTTTCTTGTCTCTTTTTGTTGGTTTTTGTTTGGGGGCCACACATAGCAGTGCTCAGGGCTTAGTCTGCACTCAGGAGCACTCTGGGCAGGGCTGGGGAGACTATCTGGGGTGCTGGTGGTAGAACTCGGGTTGGCTGTGTGCAGGGCAAATATCTGAATTGCTGCCTCCGCCACCCAAGTTTTGTATGTGTGGAAGGAAATATAAGAAGTTAGATGTTGGGAGACTGGATATATCTTGTCCGTCTGGGCCCTTTGGTTCCACCCTCTGCTTCCGCCATGATGAGCACGGTTGCAGCTAACCTGCTTGTAGCTTCTCAGCCTTGCCAGTGCTCGTAGCTTCCTTGTCTTCAACTGAAGACTTCATCTGAGATGAAGTGAAGGAGGTAGAATTCTTCCAGGATTTACCTGTCTCTTAAAATTCTCTCTAAGGACAAAGATTTGTTCCCTTCCATTCCTGACTGGAGTTGGGCATCACCACAGACTGCTACTTTTCCTCTCCGTAGGCAGAACTGCCTCCTCAGGCTGGTGGAGTCGTCACCCTCCCACAATGGAAACCGGGAGCATTGTGGGCCCTGTCCTCCCCCAGAACCAAATCAAACTGGAGTCCTCACTTGGCAATGTGGAAACAATCTTTACATGGAAGAAGCAGATAAATTAACTTTTATTTCTCAGTATCTACCTTTGTCTTTATCAGTGTTTCCTATAAGAATGTCTACTGGATTGGATCATTTTGGGGAAAAAAATCTTATAAAAGCACATCAATTTAGAGTGGGTGAGCAACTTTAAGATGGCTGGATTAACTTAGTCCTCCAGTGTATCTGTGCCCCTGTGACTGTTCAGCAGAGAAAGACAAGGCTGGGTTGCAAAGGATCTTAGACATGCACCCACTGGAAACTAGGAAACACCCAAATTCCAACACAAAGACCTAGTTAGGGGCTGTGGAATAGGTACAGAGGAGAGCAGAGGGCAATGAGGAAAGAGGAACGAGAATAGGCCTCTAGTTGAGGAGGAGCTCTGAGGAACACAGGGGACGTTCCTCTCTGGACTTAGGACAAATGGGAGACAGGACAGCACATAGCTTACGCAGTGGGCTCTGAGGCCACATTCTTCTTCTTCCAACTCTACCATTTGTCAGCTTGTGTGACTTTTGGCAAGTGACTAAACTATGATCTTGGTTTCCTCATCCATCAAATGGGAAAAATCGAATTGTGAGAAGCCTTAAACAGAATTGTCTATGTTAATTATCAAACATTTGACATGTATGAAATAATTGATGTATTAGCTATTATTATTATCTAGCTTTACAGGCTAAGAGAATATATACAGAAACTATTTTTTTTTTCTCGGGCTGGAGCGATAGCACAGAGGTTGGGCGTTTGCCTTTCAACGTGGGCGAGCCGAGTTCGATTCCTCCGCCCCTCTCGGAGAGCTCAGCAAGTTACAGAGAGTATCGAGCCCGCTTGGCAGAGCCTGGCAAGCTACCCGTGAGTATTGGATATGCCAAAACCAGTAACAATAAGTCTCTCAATGAGAGGCTTTACTGGTGCCCGCTCGAACAAATCGATTTTTTTCTTCTGTATATCAACTTATTGATTTACATGAAATGCTAACATTCTATCTTATTTACTTTAAGCTTATTATGAGTCTGTGTGTTAGGGGAAAGGTAAATTGACAAATTAACCTATCAAACAAAAAGATTTATTGTGAAAATCAGGGCTTAACATAAATGTGAAGATTGTTATTTTTCTCCACCCTCCTAAAAAACATTCTAGATATTTGGTCTAGGATCTGTTATGTTTTGCTGCATTAATAACAAACTCATAATTCTTATTTGTTTAAACCAACACATTGGTTTATTTTTCATTTGCATGGCATCTTGTTTTGCAAGTTGTTCAGGGTCATGCTGACGGTGTCAGTCGCCCAGAAGCCAAAGTTCATGGACAATTCGTCCTGATGGCCTACAAGAACAGGGGAAGGAAATCAGGATTTGCGATAGTGTTGATATTAATATTTCAGGAATACAATGCTGCTCCACCACACCTGTCACCAGAGCATCAGAATCCAAGATACTATTAGAAAATTAGAAAACCATGAAAGCCATGAGTGGAGCTGGCATCTGGTCTTCTCCCCCATTTTACCAAATTACCAATGTTTCTTCCACACGATGTAGGTGAGTGAGATGCTTCTAGGGGATCTAGCTCTCCTTTTCTAATGTACAATATCAGAATAACTGTCAAGTGAGCACTGATGGGAGGAATGGCTGCTAGAAAAGTACATAAGCCGTTCATTCAGCAACTATATTGGACACCTATATAGAATATAGCCAATTATTTTGAGGTTCCTTTATGATTTAATTTGTTTCTAATCTTGGCAAGGAAAGAAAGTGACTACAATGTTCCTCATAAGGAAAAATGACTGACCTCCCTATCCTTCCTTCTATTGTTCCCTGATCTACTCTTTTCTCAGTCAGACCAAGTTTCTGGTGATTACTAGATAGTTCCTAAACACAGTTACTGTCACCATCCAAGACTCTGTTTCTATCCTTACTCCACCAAAAGTGGACACATGGGCTTGCTATTGATCCTACCCGTATTTGTTTGCTCTCAGAAGCCTGACATCTTTTCTTAGCTCTGAAAGACCTTTTTCTGGCCTCATGCTTATTTACAGAAACTGTACTGAGTATTCTATCTCTGATACCCCTAGGGCAACTACCTACTTATGTTCTATGGATTAACAATTTGATGGGGACTCAAGTGTTTTAATATTTCATTTCTTTAAGGAAAGGATTTTGTCATCCTTGAATCAATGGATAAAAAGGTAGTTAACCCATGGGAGGTATTAAAAGGTAGCTCACCCATTGGTAGTATTAGTGGTTAAATACCTCACAACATTTATCTTTTCAATAATAGATACATGATAGTTACATATTGAATAGAAATGAAGTTGATCTTACTCTATCTCTTTTTTCAGGGAAGATGGAAAAGAGAAACTGACTATTCATACTTCAATTGCTTTGCCTCCTTACAGTCTTATACCTGAAATTTGATGCTTTTCATGATAGTTTTGAGAGATGTATTGCAAGATCAGAATAAACCATATGCTATTAGCCAAACACCTTCATTGAGGATGTCAAATAATTATTTTTTCTTTATTTTTTTTTTCAGGTGATTATTTTTCATTGCCACCTTTTTCTTCAGGCAACTTGGTAGCCTTGACTCATAGGCTTTTCTTAGCTTTTTCTAATCAAATTTTATTGATTTGTTACTGATTAATGAAACTATAAAATCTAGGAAGCCTACCTGGGTTCAATTCCTCCACCCTCTTGGAGAGCCCGGCAAGCTACTGAGAGTATCTTGCCTGCACAGCAGAGCCTGGCAAGCTACCCGTCGTGTATTCGATATGCCAAAAGCAGTAACAACAAGTCTCACAATGGAGATATTACTGGTGCCCGTTCGAGCAAATTGATGAGCAACGGGATGACAGTGATACAGTGATACAGTGATAGTTTTACATCGTGTGTGTAAATCTCACTGCACCTACTACCAGAGTGTTGTTTTTTTCTATCATTAGGATAGCTGATATGGAGGGAAGAAGATGATGACAAAGATGAAGTCAAAGTTGACTACAAAATTAATTTTAGTTTCTTGCTAAACTCATAAATTATGAATTTTTTTGCGATATATCTTTTAAACTTTAAAAAAATCTTGCTTTAAAAATGGAATCACAGTGAGATACACAGTTACAAAGTTGTTCATGATTGGATTTCATCAGATAATGTTTAACTCCCTTCCTGGGAGCACCCTCCCCTCTCTCCGTCCAGCCTAATTCTTTGGCAAACACTCTCTTCTCTCTCTCTCTCTCTCTCTCTCTCTCTCTCTCTCTCTCTCTCTCTCTTCTCCCTGTGTCTCTCTCTCTCACTCTCTGTCTCTTTACTTTTGGGCATTAGGTTCTGCAATATAGACACTGAATAGTTAACAGGCATATTCCTTTACCTACTTTCCAACACTCAGTTCCTGTCTAAACTTATAATTCCCACCTATTATTGTCATGCTGCTTCCTTCTCTGTCCTAACTGCCTTTAACCCCCACCCCAACCCCTCAGACACTCTTGTGGCAAGCTTCCAATCATTGACCAGTCCTTGGATATCAGACTCATTATATATATATATAATACATATATAGAATATAATATCCCCCAAATGAATGCAGTTCAAATGATTTTTATTTTAATTTTTTTTTTTGCCACACCCAGTAGGGCTCAGGACTTATTCCTGGCTCTATGCTCAGGGATTACTCCTGACACTTCTCAGCATATCATACATGGTGAATGGATCAAAAGCAGGTTTGCCATGTGCAAAGCAAGTGCCCTATCTGCTGTACTATCCCTCTAGCCTCAGTGGATGCTTTTTTTTTTTTTTAACAAGGAAAAGTCTTCAGCTGAATTAAACAACTACAGAAACCTGGGTTGAAGCGATGTCTAAGGAGGGATCTTCTCCTTTGTAAGCTTCTCAGTTTTTTTCAGGCCATTTTTTTGCCACACCCATTTTTGGTATTTGGGTTTACTCCTAGTTCTGGCTCAGGGACCACTCCTGGAAGGGTTCAGGGGTTCATAAGAGGTGCTAAGGATGAAACCTGGGTCAGCCACATGCAAGGCTAGTGTCCTGATACAGCAGTGTACTCTCTCCCTGGCCCCATTCAGGTCATTCTTACGTCTTTAAATGCCTCCTCTTTAGCCCCATGCTTGAGGATTTGCTGATGCCCTGATACCATAACTTTTCTTTTCTTTCTTTTTTGGATCCTGAATATTTGCTGCACTTACATTGCAATAACAAAATTTGTCACTGTCTCGCACACAATGTTATGTTTGAAAATTTTGATGGAGTGGAATAAATTAGTGTCTGGTTTTATTAATGATATAAGTTTAGAGGAGCAACTTTATTTAAAGGGAGAGATAAGCTACATAGGAAGAGACAGAACTGAATGAAATTACCTCTTGTGGAAAGAAATCGCTTACTTTTCTCCTGTTCTTAGTGGGCCGCGTGCCATTTTGTAGGGATCCACTTGCTGACAATTTTTCACAACTTACACAAAACCCCCATATCATTGTTCAGCTCTACAACACATCTTCCTTCTGATTTCTGTCCTTAGGGGCAGTGGGCAAACGGCCTTCTTTGTTCACTACTTGGTGTGCTACAGTTTCTCCTTGGAAGGTCTCATCTCCAGCTCAGCCTTCCAACATTTTTTGGGCCAAGTTGACCTTATACCTTCTTCACTCAGGTCTTTCAACCTCACCCCAAGGCCTTTCAGAGGCTTCCAGGGGTTCTTTACATTGGAGGGTCACTTTCTGTTTCTGAGGCAAGATCTCTCATTCCTGTACAATCTCCTCTGCTCCTAGTCAGATTTCCCCTCAGCTAGACTCCAATCTTAGAATGTCCCAGTCTTTCATTTTTTTGCCACAGTCTCAACAGCGGCATCTCACTGCTCCCCGCCAGCGCCCCCCCTGCCCCCCCAGCCCCCCCCGCCCCCCCCACTGCTGCCTTCCCTGAATCTGATGAGTGCTGATGTAGGCTTCCAGACCAGACTTCGCCTGAAGAGAGATTAGGGAAAGGAGCGACCGTCTCAACCCTCTCTCCCTGGAGACGTTCTCTGATGCTCTTCCCAAGAAAACTATGATGCCACCATTTCACCACTGGAAAAAAACTCTAAGAGCTATTAGAGGATGGCAATTTGGGTTCCCTCAGCACACAGAGTTAAAAAAAATAGTAATTGAGAAGAATTGATTCTTTACCCGTTTAAATGCAGATGCTGGCTTTGTGCACATGGTAAAGTAGAGCACAAATAAGGGTCGAAGCCACCTTGATGTTCTGAGGCTCGGCCCCCTCCTTCCCTACAGGAATCCACCATCTGAGTCCGAGGAGACTCAAAGGGCATCGCGTTTCCCTACCTGGAGCCTGACTCCATGGACGAAAATGAAGAAGCTGCTTTCTTAGCAGTCATGCTTGCTTTCTCCCCTGCATTCTCTTCATGGAGTTGGGTTCAAATCGGCCCCTGCTCAGGGAAGTTAGGCAGACTCTGACTTCTCCAGCTCTGATGGCACCATGGCTCCTACAGCCAGTTTCATTTTCTGTTTGCACCACTGCAAACAGAGACTTTCTGTGGGGTAATTTTTTTTTCTTTTCTGAGGTGCTTGTCCTGGCCAGCAGGCCCAGCAGACTTGTGGAATGGGTGCCTAACAGTGGGCTTCTGTCCGTCATTCTCTCGGTTTATTGTCGTATCTTTGTGTCAGTCAGACTATGTGTATCTCATACACACACATACTATGTCTCTCTCTCTTACACACACACATACACACAAACACACACACACATGCATACTTGCACGTGCTCGCCTTCTATAAGCTGTTCACCTCAGCACTATTTTCAACCTTTCAGGCTATCAAGTACCAGAGTGTTTAAAGTTTTAATAGGCTTAGAGGTGACTCTGGAGTCCACCAACATCTGCGTCCATGTGCAATTTATGGCTGCTTCTTATTTAGTTGGTTTAGTAAATTGTACCTAAGAGTATTCTTTGAGACTTGGCAGCCTGGTGTACAGTTTCACGATTCAGCTGTGTTTCTGCCAACTATTTGGCTTTTTTCCTCCCCTAGTTTTTGGATGACATTCTCAAATACTTCATTTAAAGCTTTGGTCTGGAACATGCTTTATCGGACACCTTTTGTGTGCCAAGAGCCCCCTTGTACTGTCTGTGAAGGCTAATTTTCCACAGGGAAGTTCCACATTTTTTTTTCAATGACTTTCCAAGTCCCTACCTTTCTAGAGTGCAAGAAGCAAAGGCACCACTTGGTGCTCAGGGCCTCTTGCTTCTCCCAACTTCTTCTCCGGGTCTTTCTGGAAGGGAAACTCTAACTGGAGAGGTGAGGGATGCTGTGTAACCAAATCACAGCATTAATGTCTGTTGCAAAAATGAAAGGGCTCACTTTGTCACGAGGTGTCTGAGAACATGTTTTGGCGTTCCTTCTTGGGCTTAACGTAACCATGCCCAAAGATTAAATCAAGGCTATTATAGGAATCATTTATTTTTCTTTCCAGTCTGTCATCATGTTTGGGATATTGTATTTTCTCATTTCCAGGGGGAAGGACCATATCTGGCCAAGATAGATTTCAGGCTATCTATGAAAGGGTCCGGAGGCAATTTGTTTACAGCTTCACAGAATTTGATTTTCCAGCTGAATCTGTGGCTAACTTTCTATTCCCTTTTCTTTTCAATAAGCTTATCAGAGAACTCAGTTCCCAGGGCCCAAATCCCATTGGTGTTATCACCTCCAAGTAAGGGAAGGTATAATTTATCTCTATTAGGAGAATCCACTCTAATCATATAATATTCTAGGGAAATGTAATTATAAGACTCACACAGTTTGTAATAGGATTTGATCCTCTGCTCACATCATTTATCTTTCTTTAAAGTCTGAGAAGAGAGTAGAGGTTAAAATAGAGCTTTTAACTTTCTTTCGTATGAGCAGAGAATAATTTAGCTTCTTTCATCCATTTTGATTTGGGAATGGGAATTTAGGTTTTCAACCTGAAATATAAATTTCTTTCCATGTTGCCTTAAAACTCATGTCTTATCCACTGTATCACACTTATGGGCCAAATGAGATGTGCTTGAGACCACATGAACATTCTGTGCCATTGATGTTTGCTCTTATCTTCAGGGCAGAGATTCTGGATATAGAGTTTGTGCACACTGAAAAAACTCTCAGGGTAAGCACTCTTATCAAAGATTCTCTATCCTTCCTTCTTCTGCATTTATTGCGCATAGATGAGTACAGAAATTGTCTTAAGACTATAACAAAGCATACCTGAAGAAGCTAGGTAGAAAATAAATGGAATAAGCAATATTTACTTCTATTCAGTGTTCCCCAGTCGTTAAGCCCATGTCCGCTTCTGCAAGTCTGCAACCAACTATTGATTTATATGTAGCCTTGGAGGACATGGTCATAGAATGATCTTTGCCTGGGATAACTCTTTCCCTTTCATACCAGCCTTCCAGGAGTCAAGGGAATTCAAAAAGGTGGCTGACCCCAGTGTTACTTTTGTTTGGCTATACTTAGAATAGAGAGTCTCTTGCCCGCATGCCTGGCTGTCTTTCTGGGGCCCCTCGGAGGGGATGGGTTCCAGCTTCCCTCGACACCCTGAGTAGAGCTCCCGGCAGCCAAGACCACCTGAACCTACCTACAGCCATGCTCGAGGCCCCTCTCCACACATTTGGACAGGACTCATGCATGAAGGTACTGGCAGAGGAACCCAGGTGTGTGTGATCCCATCAACGACCAACATCCAGAGACTTAAAAGCAAGCTCCCAGAAGCAATATCTTGTAGCCTACTTCTCCCTCTGGGAGAAACTGGCAATCTTCTGAGAGCTTCCTGCCCACAAGGGGCAGCCTTGCAAGCTTCCCATGGTGTATTCATAGGCTAAATCCAGTAACAAGCTGGATCCCATTCCCCTGACCCTAAAAGAGCCCCCAGTGTGACATCATTGGGAGGGCCAAGTTGAGAGAGACTTCTAAGATCTCAGGGAAAGGAAAAAATGAGAGGTTACTGAGCCTGCCCGAGAAATCGGTGATTAATGGGATTTCGTGATCGTAATCGTGATACTTAGAACAAACGTGTAATTATTTTGTGAAAGTATTTCTAAACTCATTTTACTAAACAGTGAAAACACATTGAATAAAACAGAAATTTCTAACTTCATACTGATATGCCACGGTCAGTTTTAATAACCAGCCAACCATCGGGGAGCCAAAAACTTCTACAGTTGTCATAGCCTTCAGTGGTGATGCCTACAGAGTGTTTGCTACCTACAGTGTAAGTCCCAATAGCTCCGAAAATGGCTTGTATGTTGAAGCTCAGGAGCAGCCCCAGAGCACAGTGGAGCTGATGATCCACAGGACCGGGGGGAGCCTGGGGCAGGTGACAGTTGAATGGTGTGTAGTTGGTGGAACATCTATTGAAGGTTTAGATTTTATAGGTGCTGGAGGCATTCTGACTTTTGCTGAAGGTGAGTAATGATTCTAAATGGATTTCTGTTACCCCTTGAAAAGTCACCAGAGTTAACTTTTCTGACAGTGCTCATAAAGATCAAGGGGCTGGAGCAATAGTGCAGTGGGTAGAGCACTTTCCTTGCGCAAGGCCAACAGCCTGCTTGGATCCTTGGTGTCCCAAATTGTCCCCTGAGTAAGTCCCTAGTGGGGTTGGAGGTGGCATGTACCCTGTCTCTACTTATTTTATTATTAATATGTAGCAATAGCACAGTGGGGAGGGCGTTTGCCTTGCACAAGGCTGACTGGGTTTGATTCCTTCATCCCTCTCGGAGAACCCGGCAAGCTACCAAGAGTATCCCGCCGGCATGGCAGAGCCTGGCAAGCTACCCGTGGCATATTTGATATGCCAAAAACAGTAACAACAAGTCTCACAATGGAGATGTTACTGGTGCTTGAGCAAATCGATGAACAATGGGTCGACAGTGCTACAGGTGAAAAATGGGGGAAAGCATGTTAACCACATTATGGGATCAAAATGAATAAAAGCAGAATGATATGAAATTCCTATAGAGGAAGAAAGGGGCTGTTTTAACCATCTGAGAGGGTCTTAAAGGGTCTCCTTGCAAGTGACTTATTAAATACAGAAGGAAAAATTCTTACTATAAAATGGAGATAATACCTTGATCAAAGAGACCCAAAACATTGTGACCAATCATGGGACACAATAATAGTTGCGCACATCTATACTGCGTACAGAGAATCAATCTTACTGGGTAACATTTACACAATAATCTTACCATGAGATATCTATCAGTCATCCCAAATGGGAGAATATTATGCAGAATAACTGGCCCGTATTTTTTGAAAGTGAATAGTCAGCAAAAGCTAGGAAAAAATGTCCTTCGGTATAGAAGGAGATTAAGGGTCATTGAGCAAGCAATGTGTTATTGGAGTACATCCTGGAATGGAAAGCAATTAGTTTTTTTTTTCTTTTAAATTTTTAAATTTTATTGAATCACTGTGAGATAGTTACAAGCTTTCATGTTTGGGTTACAATCTCACAATGATCAAACACCCATCCCTCCACCAGTGCATATTCCGCACCACCAATATCCCGGGTATACCCTTCCTCTCCCACCCTCCCCCTGCCTCTATGGCAGACAATATTCCCCGTAGTCTCTCTCTGCTTTTGGGCATTATAGCTTGCAACACAGACACTGAGAGGTCATCATGTTTGGTCCATTATCTACTTTCAGCTCACATCTCCCATCCCAAATGGTTCCTCCAGCCATCATTTTCTTAGTGATCCCTTCTCTATTCCATCTGCCTTCTCCCCTCCACTCATGAAGCAGTCTTCCAGCTATGGGGCAATCCCCCTGGCCCTTGTATCTACCGTCCTTGGGTGTCAGCCCCATGTGATGTTATTTTATACTCCACAAATGAGTGTAGTCCCTCTATCTTTGTCCCTCTCTTTCTGGCTCATTTCACTTAGCATGATACTTTCCATGTTTATCCATTTATAAGCAAATTTCATGACTTCATTTCTCCTAACAGCTGCATAGTATTCCATTGTGTAGATGTACCAAAGTTTCTTTAACCAGTCATCTGTTTTAGGGCACTAGGGTTGTTTCCAGATGTTGGATATTGTGAACAGTGCTGCAATGAATATATAGGTACAGATGTCATTTCTACTGTGTTTTTCTGCATCCTCCGAATATATCCCCAGAAGTGGTATTGTGGGGCCATATGGAAGCTCAATTTCTAGTTTTTGAAGGACTGTCCATATTGTTTTCCAGAAAGGCTGGACCAGACAGCGTTCCTACCAACAGTGAAGGAGTGTCCCTTTTCCCCCACATCCACGCCAGGACTGGTTGTAAAGAAATTAGTATTGAAGTACATTTTTGGATACCTTGAAAAGTTTTAAAAGTGGACAATGAACTGGAGGATAGCATTGTATCAATTACATAGCCATCTTGAAAATTGCATTGAAGCTTTACTTAAGAAATACATGCCAAACTATTAAAAGATAAAGGCAAATCTGTCTTCAAATTATTATGTTTTAAGAATTAATGTGCGCATACATGTATATGAGTGCATACATTTGTATGAAAATATGCAAGCATGTGCATATTATTGTCCACAAATATGTGTATACATAAAAATAGAATGATAGTGTAGGTGAATAAAATATTGATGACTAGAGTTAATGGATTTATGGGGTAGGACTTTTCCTATTTTTATAACATATCTTTAAAAAGTTTGAAGTCATACTAAAATAAAAGCCACAAAAAATTGATAAGAGAAATCATGATGATGTGATATCAACAAACAGCTTTGCAATCTCACTATTATTTCATGCTTCTTTCTACCAGAACCTCTTGGTCTCTCTTTTCATTCTCGGCTGGGTGACTCTAGCCAGCATTTTTCTTAAACTATAAACTTGCCACACACACTTATCTTGGGTAAGCAAAACAGGTCACTCTGGGCACTGCACTTGCAGCACTGAGGAAGGAGAAAGTCAAGGCCCATGGCAGGGAGTGAACTCTCGTGACTTTAGGCAAGCCATTGAGCACAGATGCCAGAGAGGTGGGGGTACCCTCTGAGATCTGGGAGCTCCTGAGGAGTGCTGAGTCTCACTTTCAGGTCAGTGGGAGGCTGAGCAATCAATACAAAAAGTTGTAACAGCAACCACAGCACCTGCGTAGGCTCTCCAGAGAGAAAACTAGGGGGGAATTGTGTTTATAGCTCTGGCTGATTGCTCTCTTGGCAAAGAACCCCTCACGCACGTGAGATAGTCCTTATAGCTGTTTATCTCTAAAAGCAGTCCTCCAGGAGAGCTTTTGTGATTTAAGTCAAGCTACTATTCTCCGCAAAATTTCATGATCTTACTTAAAATTTAGCATCTACACTTATCAACTTCTTTAGATATGTGCAAATATCAGAAAATTTGGCATGAATCTGCTATCAGAGTAAATGCACAAAGCTGAAAGACGAGATTGATTTGGCCTTGGACTTTGCCACGAAAGATTTGCCACTCCATTGATTATTGTTAATTAGACACAGGTTTGCAGTTCAGGTCATTTTCTATTGGATAATACTGGATTGTCCTTGCTGTTCCTGCAGGGAGCTTAGGGTTTATTGAGCCACTCCTACAACAGTGCAACTGAGGTACAACTAATAGTCCTATATTGCTTTTCTTTTTCCTTTATATCAATTGTATTGTTTATTTAGCAATGTCCTTTTTGTATAGACACAGGAAGACAATTGACATGTAACATGGGAGATAATTGACTCCAAAATAATATTTGCTCCTGAGCATCCATATTTATTTGACTTAAGCCTCAGTTGCCCTTATTTCTTAGCACTCCAAGAGCAGGAATCTTATTCAGTTACCTCTTTTTTGGGTCATGAAAGAGCTTGTCTATGACCATGCTGTAAAATTATAGTTAAGTATCATGGCGCTTGGCCTGGCCCATTTTGATACCAGGGCAGCTCACAGTTTGCCCTGGGTCCATCAGTCCCTCATCGGGACCCTGCTGTTTGAGCTTTGGTCATATAATCATCAAACACTCATCTCTTCACCAGTGGACACTTTCCACCACCAAAATCCCCAGTACTCTTCCATACCCTCTCCCGTTCCAACCCTTCCCCTGCTTGAAAGTGTGGCAGACAATTTCTCCCATACTCTCTCTCTACTTTGGTTACATTTGATATTTTGACACCATCTTACCACCACTCAAACCTGCCAAAAAGGCAATGCTAGATGATTTGTTTTGTATTGCTTGCTATGGATAGAATATGATGTACAAGAATTCTGTGTCATTCTCTTCCAGGAGCTTTAGTTTATAGTCTCTGGGTCTTGGCCATTGATGAGATTACATGGCACCACTGGGAAGTTTGTGGGTGTGACTGCCAAGATTCTGGAAAACTGGGGACCTGGGGGGAGGAGCCCAGTTCAGATCCAAGAGGACTTGGAGATTTCAGTCATGGGTTCTCGCATATCTGGGTTTTCCTGTTGATCATCTATTGTCTCGAGTGAGTACCAGTAACGTCTCCATTCGTTCTAGCACTGAGATTTTAGCAGCCTCTCTTTACTCGTTTTTCCCAGTGGTGCCATATTGGAGGCTCTTTCAGGGTAAGGGGAATGAGACACATCATTCTTACTGTATTTGGCATATCGAATACATCACGGAGAGCTTGCCAGGCTCTGCGTGCAGGCAGTATGCTCTTCGTACCTTGCCAGGTTCTCCGAGAGGGAGAACTAGACTATAAGAGGTCATGCAGCAGCAAAGCAGCAATGCATTTCCGGAAGCTTTGTTTTATAGTCTCTGGATCTTGGCCGTTGATGGATTACATGGCACTGGGGGAAGTTTGTGGGTGTGGCTGCCAGGCTACTGGAAAATGGGGGATCTGGGCAAAAGAGGCCCAGTCCCGATCCGAGCAGGCTTGGAGATCTCAGTCCTGGGTTCCACACACCTGGGTTCCTCTGTCGGTTCCTTCATTTGTGAGGCTCGTCTGAACGTTGTGGAGAGTGTCCTTGAGCATGGCTGTGGCTGGATTCCAGAGGTCTTTGGCTGCCAGAGCTCTGCTCAAGGCAGAGAGGGAAACTCAACCCGCCCCCGCCCCCCTTTGAGGGGCCCTGGTGAAGACAGCCAAGTGCAGGGGCAAGAGACTCTGCCCTTCTGGGCATTATGGTTTGCCATATAGGTACTGAGAGGTTATCACATATATCCCTTTATCTACTTTCAGCACTCAGTTCTTGCTCAGAGTGAGTATTTTCAACTATCATTGTCTTACTTGCCCCTTCTCTATCCTAACTGCCCTCCCCCTGCCCTTCCACTTGTGCCAAGGTTGTATCCATGGACCTGTCCTCCTGGTCCTCATTTTTACTGCCCATGGACATAGTTTCATATTAAGCTTTAAAAAATATCCCACAGATGAGCAATTTCTTGGTCATCTTAAATCCACACTGAATTGGTGCAGCTTTGCCCAAGTATTAGAAAGAAAAGGGATTTTCAAGTTTACTACCTGATCAAATCTCTGAATTGTTGCTGCATCCTCTTTTTGCAACAATAGAGTGAAATATACAATTCATCTTGGTGCTTCATTTTTTGGATAATAGTCCATTTACTTTTCTTGGTTTGACACCTATTAGTATAATTGGGAATGTCCATAGCAGCCAATCTTTAATAGATGCACTAAGGAATAAAGACCCAGCACCACCCCCAAATAAATCTGGGTGGAGCAATTTATGCTGAAGAAAATCAGTCAAGTGATTGACATAAGGTTAAGAAACACAGTGTCAATGTTTTTCTCTAGAACTGTGTTTTATCTACGGAAAACATTCAAACCCAAATATCAAGAAAATAATTTGACTCAAGGGCCAAACCTCATACTCTAATGTAGTTAGTGGTGAATATTACTAAATAATTCACACTTTCTGTGTCTTTTACCCAAAGGAACACACTCTTGCTTGTAATGATCGACTTGTCCGTTCCAGAAAATCTTCTCTAAATTCTTTACTGGGCCACAATTGGTAGCAATTTATCTTTTGGAAGTCCAACAAGTCCCAGCTCTTATTAGAGGAACTGACTCTAACAATTTGTAGAGTAGCATAGGACATGCCCAGAGCTTTGGAATTCTGGGCTGGTTTCAATTAAGGACTCTCTTTCATTGTGTTCTTAGAGTGCCTGGATGAGAACACCTCATTTTTCTCTGCCTCTCACATCAGCACAAATAGAAACCCTATCAGAGATGAAACCAGTCAGTCTCACCTGGAGGGAGAGTTCTTAGGGAATGTTTAATTTTGAGGGTGTGAAAGAGGAAGGGGATTAGCTTGTTCTCAAGTAAGCTCACTGTGTACAACAGGGGATCCTCAGGGAGTCCCCAGAGATGTTATCACATAAAGCTTCAGCCAGTAGGATTGGGGATGGGTGGGGAGAATGAGAGAGAGGGGGGGAGGGAGGGAGGGAGAGACAGAGACAGAGAGACAGAGACAGAGAGAGGGAAGAGAGAAAGAGAAAGAGAAAGAGAGAGAGAGAGGAAGAGAGAGAGAGGCTGCTGTGTGGAGCCAGTTGGAAGCTGTGTGGCCAGAGGAATGAGAGAAATAAGAAACCCCTTCTATATCAGGGAACCAAGTGATTGTGGCTGGATATATCCTGCATCTTATTTCCTTTGATTTTTCCATAAAAAGTTAGCAACGAGAATAAGAAGTATCACGAAGTATCTCATGCCCTTGCCAGAAATACAGAGAAAGCATTCTAAGGGGCCACGTGCAGTATCTAATGATATGGGAAAATGAGCACTAGAATGACCTATTGTCTTCCTTTTCTGCTGGTAACTCATAAAAGTGGAAAATGAAGCAGTTAGAGATAAAAGTTACCCAAAAAAAGAGGGTGAGAGGGGGAAGGAGTGACTTTAGGAGCTAAGTGAAAATGTAGCTTAAGTATTTGGGACAGGTAGTGGCAGCTAAATTTGTGTTTCTTCCAGTTCTCCATAATTTTCACTAAGGAAAGGTTCAATTCTGGCTTACTAGACTTTGGGTCACAGATACTTCAAGAAGCACATGGTATGTTCCAGGTACCAGGTGAGGACCTACAGAGGATACTACCGAGAACAGGCTGCAAACAGGTGTCCTAGACTTTCTGTGTAAAAAGACCTTCTGTGTTCTCAGGTTGCTTTAGTTTGGTAACTGTTACTGAAATATCACTCACAACTCACTTTACAATCTATACATTTTGTTTTACATATTCATTTAAATGTTTAAAATTTGTCTTCTTTAGTAGACAACAAATATCATGAGGGTAAAAACTGTGCATATTTTAATTTGCCATTGTTCAACCAATGCTTCTACTGTGCATCCACTGTATAATATCTTTTCAGAAACTCACAATGAATAAAAGAAAAAGAAACAAGATTCCAGAGTTTATTAAATTGGCTTTAAGAAGCAATCATATTCTCCCTCCCCCATCATGTATAATTTTTAAAAACTGAGAAATAAAAGAAAGGAAAGGAAAATCAAATGGTAGAAAGGTAATAATATATATCTTAGCCTCCTAAATACCTCTCACTTGCAAATATGGTCATTTTTAAATCATCAATCATGAGTTGAAAGACTTTTGGTGGGTTATTTTCACCTCTTTGTAGTATTAGGAGTGGGAATAATTGAGGTTTCTATGCAAGGACTTTGTGTCCTCTTCATTCCAGTACTCACTCTGAGTAATTGTCCCTGGATAAGTCAGTCCTGAAGTGTTATCTGAATTCCAACTGACCATCCAAGTGGGACTGTTAAAAAGGAAGCATAAAATAATTTTGTGAGATCGAGTTCTTGGTTCCGATTGGGTATGGAAGGACAACAGGGAAGGAAGAGATGAAGGAAGGGCAGTGAAACAAGTCCAGCAGAGTGGGTGGAGGTTGAACTTCATTCACCCAGATAAAGGCCATTCCAAGGGAAAGCAAGGCAAAGTTGAGCTCTCATGGGCACTGTGTATTCAGAGGGTCCAGTGGGGATTGACCTGGCTGCAACTGAGAGAGGTCAAGCTGAGGCGAAGAAATGTCGGGATGGGCCTGGGAGTTCTGGTTTGGAAATTTTGTGCTTTGGTGAGAAAAGTAGCAGAAATCCAGACTCCCTTGATTTGGGTCTCTTTATATTGCCATGCTGTCTCCTTCTAGCCATGCCTCTGACCAGGAAGCTTTGTTACTTTTGTTCTGTTCTTTCTACAATACAGGAGAGAGGAAGAGGCTTTTCCACAAAGAGAGGCATTTCTGTGGAGGAAGTTTTGTATACCATCTAAATCTGTCCCATTCCAGAAAAGAAGTGTTAGATGTTGTGTCCTTCCCCAACATTGAAGAAACCACTAGAACTCTTCATCAGAGTTGGCACAAAACAAAACCTTTGCCATGCTACCTCTGGCCTGGAGCATCTAATACCATGAACCACATCACTAACATGGTCACTGGGTTTTCAAACACTGTTTAAGATGACTTTTCCCTCTTAACCATGAAAAAAAATTTTATTTTCTGCTTTTGACTAAGACCATAAAGAAAAACAGGCAAATTTAATTATTACTGTGAATAAAAGGAACTACTTGTCACTACTTTAAAAAAAAAATTTTTTTTTAATTTTATTTTATCACCATGTGGAAAGTTTCGAAGTTCTCAGGTTTATGTCTCAGTTATACTGTATTCAAACACCATCCCTTCACCCGTGCCCACATTCCACCACCAAAATCCCCGGTATACCCCCCGCCCCCCACCCCAACTGTATAACTGATGAATTTCACTTCATTTTCTCTTCACCTTGATTACGTTCCATATTTCAACACAAAACTCACTATTGTTGTGGGAGTTATACCCCCAAACAAGATAGCCCTATTAAGGAAGCATTTAATAATTAGTTTTCCATTAAAAGATTGTATGTTTTCAGGTTTTAGAAAAGTTTGGGCTGGCGCCGCCCCATTCCAGTGCCCCCCTGCAGCTCGGATGTGTCCCAGTCCCGAATTTCGGAGCCGTGTGAGTTGCTGCTCATTGTCGCCAGGGCTCCATCTGGAGAAGGTGTTGTGGCTGCACCTCCTCCTTCCGGCTCCCCGGTGTTGTTGGCCCCAATTTGGGTCCGGAGCATTTTCCGGGCCTTGTTGCTCACCAGAATGCCTGCCGCTTCTCTGTTGATTGTGGCAAGATGGCGCCGAGGGTGGGTCGAGGGCGTGACTTCCAGCAGCTGGGACCTTTTGGAGTTTGGACTGGCGCCGCCCCACTCCAGTGCCCCCCGCGGCTCGGATTGTCACTACTTTTTAACAGGAGAAAGTCAGCAGAAGTTCCATGGAAAGATTTAAGCCCCCAGAACACAGTTGACTTACCAGCTTGTCACCTTCCCATGTGGGCAGGGAGAGTTCATTGTGAGGATGGACTAAAAATGTCCTCAGAAGTTGACTCAGAAACAAATTGTCATCATATTTTAATTGTTTTCGAATTACAAAGTCAGGTTGACTAAGCACAAATATAAGTTGCTTCCTTTAGTTCTTTTATTTTTCTACTCTAGGAATCCTCATCTTGTTTTCCTTTGTTGATTTTGAAAGGGTTGATGAAAATGGAAGATGAAGGAGTGAAGAGAAATCTTGTAAGTAAGAACCAGTGAGATATGAACTCTGATATGTTTTAGGACATGATTCGAGATCTCCAAGTGCATGATATTAGTGTGGCCTTTTATGAGGCAGTCACAAGAGGCATCAGCTAGTCTAACTCAGAAGTTTGTCTTCAGGACTATGAGTGCCCTCCAAAGACACATCCTTCTGTTTTGTGGCTTAACACAAACTCTTGGTCAAATCTTCCAAATTTGTTCATTCTTTTCATTTTCCCTCCTTTTTATTTTATTCTTTTGCATATTTTGATTGGGTGATCTTTCTTTTCATGGTGAAATTCATATTTTGTTATTTTTATCTTTTTATGTTAAACTTTTATTTGTCTTCACTTCTTGAAAGAACATTTGAAGCATATAAAGCAATTACCCCATCTCCTTATTTCTTGGGGGGAAAGTTGGGCTTGGGGATACACCTGTGATACTTGGGAGCTATTCCTGACCTGATGTTTGGGTGTTGCTCATGACAGTGCTTTGGTGACCATGTAGCACCAGAAACTGAACCTGGTCTTCCAGCATTCAAAGCATGTGCTTCATCCTTTGAGTTATCTTTCCACTGCCTTGTTTTATTTCTGTGTCTTACCCACCCTCTGATTTCCTTCTTCCCCACGCCATTTGCCTTTATATCTTGTTATCAAGAAAAAGGGCTTCCTATCCTCCTGCTCCTTTAAAGTTAGTCTTCTCCTCACATGTTTCTCGTCCACAGTTTATATCGAGTCATCCTCTACCTTCAATATCTATCACTGAAGATTGCTTTCTTGCCTTGTCTTCTTACTTCCCCTCCTCCTTGAGTAATAGAAATACAATTCCTTGTTTTTCGCCTCTGCCATGCTCTCCTGGGATTCCAAACAAGGCAGCACTTCATAATGGGGACGTCAGCCTTTCCAGAGAAGCTGATATAAATGAGGCCATTGCATTCTTTACAAAAAGCTCATCTTCAGATAAGGTATGGTTAGTACTTGCTTATTAAACCAAATCAAAGACTCAACTACAAGGCTGTGAATTTCACTTAAGTGGCAAAATTATGAGACTAATCTCTATCATGGGAATTTGGAACTCCAAGGGATCTTAGACAGCAATAATTTAATCTAGGAGTTGGTACTTTTTAAAAAAATGTTGAAAACCTCCTTTTGATTAAGGAAAACCTTACAGAGTGAAACAGTATATGCTGAGATTAAAATGAAACTGCTTTGGTCAGGGCTTTTTCTATACCTCCCGCCATACCCTCTGAAACTCTGAGGCATTTAGACCAATCCAGTGATTTGAGGGTGAGAAACTCAGTCTCAAGGTCGAGGAGTGAAGGCAGATGTCTTAGGACCCCACTGTGTTTTTTTCCAAATGAGCAGAAATGTAGACACACTCTGGATCTAGGCAGAGGTTGGCAAAGTTTGCTTAGCAATAGGGGAAGTAAATAAACCAATGTTTAGCTTATCTAAAATGTGACCTATTTAAAAGGCATATGCTAGAAACAGAAGCATTTAATTAATGAAAAAAATGGTTTGTTTTCTTAATCTTTAGAAAGAATCCTGGGTTAACTTTTAAAGGTTCATAGCTATTTAAAAAGCTACTCAGAGAAATTGGATTGTGTTAATTTTCTTTTAGTAAATTCTCTCTAACAAGCAAAAAGCTTCAGAATAACTCTGTCAACTTTCTTTTAAGAAAGCAATCACAGGATATGACTGATAGTATAGTGGATAGGGCTCTTACCTTGAACCTGGCCAGCTTGGGTTCTATACCTGCATCCCATATGGTTCTCTGAGCACCATCAGGAGTAATTTCTGAGTACAGAGCCAGGAGAAAACTCTGAGCTTTCTCCTCTTGGGTTTTGCCCCAACACAAACAAAACATAAAAAGCAATCACAGTCATGCATTTCTTAATAATGTATCTCATACATTCTAAAAATGTTGCAGAATTTGCATTTTTTCAAGTGTACAGAAAACTTTTTCAAGGATAGATCATGTGCTGATACACAGTACAAGTATCGATAAATTTAAAAATTGAAGTTGCACCAAAGTTACAGCATGAAATGAATATATGCAAACAAATCAATGTCATATACTATTTCAAATAAAAGGAAGAAAAAATCTTATGATAGTACTAGTCAATGTAGAGAAAACATTTGATAAAATTCAGTTCCCATTTATGATGAAAACTCTCAATCAAATGGGAATGGAAGGGGTAGATACCAGTATAATATACACAATATATTATAAACCCATATACTCAATGGTGAAAAATGGAAAGCTTTTTCTTTAAAATCAGGAACAATACAAGGCTGTCTGTTATCACTGCTTCTACTTAACTGAATAATAGAGGTTTCATCCAGAGTAAGTAGACAACAAAGAGAAGTAAAAAGATTCCAGATGGAAAAAAGATGTGAAACTATCATTATTTGTAGATGATATTATAATATATATATAGAAAACCCTAAAGACTTCATTAGAAGGCTATAAAAAATAATGAGTACAAAGAGTTCCTCCTTAGAAAATCATATGAAAAAGTTATTTGCATTCCTTTGGGTAAATGATAAACAAGAAAAAGAAATTAAAAAGCAGTATCATTTACAATTGTAGTCAAAAGAGTCAATTACCTAGGTGTACAAAGGAGGTGAAAGACAAGATACAATGAAAATGACAAGAAACAATTAAAGCTAGTGATGACCAACCCTAGCTCTGTCCTGGCCCTACATATAATCTCCAGAGCATCACAAGGGGTCATGCCTGAGTACAGAATCAGGAATAACCCCCGAGACCAACACTATAGCCCACACCCACCCCACTAAAAGTGGAGCTGTTTCATTGGTGGAGTGTGTACTTTGCATGTGTGAGGCTTTAGGTTCAATCCCAGACAATTCCAAAAATAAAATAAAGTAAGCCATAATATAGGTAAAGATATTCTATTATCACTGTTCTTGAGAGGCCTGCCTTCAGTGATCCGAGGGTCCCCTGGTGTGTTCATGGCCAATCACCATCACCCCAGCTGGCCGATGGCGACAGACGAATGAAGGCACGGGGCAACCAGGCTGGTTGGTAGTCAGTGGCCATTTACTCAAGTCTCAGAGTGTTAGTTATGGAGAAATCATGAAAGGTTGGGGGTAGCAATTACACATAGGTGGGGTAGAACTTTATCATAAACAATGAAGAGGTATAAAACTCTTCTTCAGGGGGAAGTTCTAGGAGAATTACTCAAGGACAAAATCCTATCCAAGTGCTCAGCACTCTAAATTCCTGCTAGGAGATCTGGCCAAGGGCAGAATTTCATGTAAGGGTGTATTGCTTTCTCTTTTCCTTAGCCAGTACTCATTTAAACAATCATCTTAAATGTAGCACTGTAGCACTGTCATCCAGTTGTTCATTGAGTTGCTCGTGTGAGCACCAGTAACATCTCCATTGTGAGATTTGTTGTTACTGTTTTTGGCATATCAAACATGCCATGGGATACTCTTGGTAGCTTGCCTGGCTCTCTGAAAGGGACGCGTGCAAGGCAAATGCCCTACCCTCTGTGCTATTGCTCCAGTCCATCTCAAATATACTTCTTAATAATATTTCTAGTCATTTTGTATGGATACAGTATGAGATATATTAAGCTTAAAGGGTGGCTCGTTCTGGGGACATCTTGCTATATATCCCAGACTACAGTCCTCAGGCCAGATTAGTCCTTTCTAACCCCAGCAGGATCCTTTTTTAGTTACTTCTTTTTGGGTCATGACAGAGTTTGTTTCATGACCATGCTCTCAACTTACTGTACTTATTATGGTGCTTAATCGGTGCCTTTTTGATGCCAGGGTAGTTTATAGTTTGCCCTGCATCCATTCTTGTCCCATGATGGGACTCCCCTTTTGGAGTGTTAGGAACTAAGGGTAACTGGGTCTTAAGTCAAGTAAATCTGATGAATGCCCAGGAATAAATATTATTCAGTCAATTAACTTCCATGTTATAAACACATAACATTAACTGTCTTCCTGTGTCTATACAAAAAAGGACATTGCACTAAAATGAACTCTGCAAAGGACACAAAGGAATGAGAAAAGTAACATTTTACTTACATACACAAAATCCAGAGCCCTCAGAAGAATTTGACTTTACAATTTACAGGTCTGATTTGGGGATATAAGCGATCAACACATAGGGGAAAAGAGTACAAAGGGAGGGTTAAAGTTAAACACAGAGGATTAGGAGTGCCTGATAGAATTGTGTGTGCCTCGAGAGCACTGTGGTGGGAGTAACACAATAAACTTAAGCTTCCTGCATGGGGACAAAGGACAAATCAATGACATTTCTTAAAATGCTTAGAACTGTAATCCAACATTCCATATACATGGGTGGGAGAATTATTATGTTTGAAGTGTTCATTCAACCATAAGAAATATACAGATAGTGCAATTCCAAACAAAAATTCTAGTTATGTATTTTTAGAACACAGAACAAAATTACTAATGTTTATGTGGAATCATAACAGCCTCAAATAGCTATGGTAATTCTGAAATGATTGACAAGAAAAATGAAGGTATAATGTTACCTGATTTCAAAGTATACCACAAAGTGACAGTAATTAGAACTCTGTAGTATTGAAATAAAAACACACAGATAAGTAGAATTGAAAGTCCAGAAATGAATCCACACATTACTCTATATTAAATTTATGACAAACCACCCAAAACCATACAATGTAGAAAAGAGAGTTTTATCAACAATACTGGACAGTCACCCATGGAACGTGAAGTTGGACCACTCTGCAACTTTGTATACAAACATAGTTTCAAATGAATAAAAAATATGGATGTAAGGCCCCAAACTATAAAATATTTAGAAGATAGCAAAGGTAAGATGTTCCAGGAATTAGAGTTAGCAATATCTTTGGAGACTTAACGCCAATAGAAAAAAAATTCCAAACAGAACTATATTAGAGTAAAAAGCTAGACTCTAGCATGAGAGAAGATATTTGCACATCATCATGCTAAAATAAAGAATTAATGTACAAAGTATATTAAGAACATATACAAATCAACATCAACAAACAAGCTACTCAATAAAACTGAGCAGAAACTTTGAATAGATACTTGAAAGCAGACCTATAGATGACTAATCACTGTATGGAAAATTGTTCATCACCACTGATTGTCAGAAAAATGTAAACTAAGATTACATTGGCAGGCCACTCACATGAGTGGCAATGACTCCATTGAAAGTACCAATAACAAGTGTTGGAGTTGGAGATAAAGGATCTTGTACTCTGTTGACAAGAAAATAAATTGTGCAACCATTTTGGAAAATGGCATGGAGTTTTCTCAAGAGGTTAAAAATAGAACTATCATGTATCTGGCAACCCCGCATCTGGATATCCAAACAACACAAGAACATTAACACAAAAATTTATATCTACCACAATATTCATTGTAGCATTACAATGAATAGATTTTAGATATTTATAATAACTAAAATCTAAAGGTAACTGACATGTGTATAAATAGATGATTGGATAAGTTTATAAAACCTTCATTCAATGCAATACTATTCTATGAAAAGAGGAAGAACATTTAGCAAAACAAAAGAATCCTGAGCGGATTATGCAAAGTTAAACAAGTCAGAAGGGAAAAGACAAGCATTGGATTATTTTACCCACATGTGACATATAAAAATTATAAAATTGATATACAGGCAAAGTAATATATTGACACCAAAACTCAGCTTACCCAAGGAAAGGATGAGGGAGGGGAGGCATATTGTGGTAGAGGGTTAAAACAAAAGGTTGTAAGTTAAAGGAAGATGAAGGAAAGTGAAGGAGGCAAGGAAGGACGGAGGGAGCAAAAGAGTGAGAAAGGGAGGAGAAAGAAAGAGAGAAATAAATAAAGGAAGGAAGGAAGGAAGGAAGAGAGGGAGGAAGGAAGAAAGAAGGAAAGAGAAAGAAAGGAAGAATGAGAAAGAAAGAGATAGCGAAAGAAAGGAAGGAAGGAAGGAAGAAAGAGAGGGAGGAAGGAAGAAAGAAGGAAAGAGAAAGAGAGAGAAAGAAAGAATGAAAGAAAGAAAAGAGAAAGGGATAAAGAAAGAAAGAAGGGAGGGAGGGAGGAAGGGAGGGAGGAAAAAAGAAAGAGAGAAAGAGATAAAAGGAAAGAAAGAGAGAGAAAAAGAAAAGAAAGAAGGAAGGAAGGAAAGAAAGAATGAGAGAGAAAGGATACAGAAAGATGAAAGACAAGCAGGAAGAAAGAAAGTCCTTTTGACCTTCTTTATACAAATGTGCATGGTTCCTGGCTGGACACGCCTGTAGGGAGAGATCACTCACCATGCTTAGCAATGCGTGTATAAAATATGTAGTTGGTTTTACAGAGCTCTTAACGGAGCCTTGGAGCTGGAGAGACATTTAATATGCCCTCTGGGAGGGGGCATTCTGTGGTGCTAAGAGGAGGATATTACAATTTCCTTAACAAAGAAAACAACATGCACGTACACCTGTGAGGTGGGGTAGACATCACAGCCCTTCAAGCTGGACTCCACTCGTGAACTGTTTAAGAGCCCCGTGGGCTGGGAAGGGCTTCTCAGCCCGGATTCTTCTGTGGCTGGAGCTCTGACTCAGGGAGCTCATTCCAGCCCTGCTCTGTAATTTGAAAGCAGTTTCTCCTTTGTCAGCAGAAACCTCCTATGCTCATCAGGAGCCCCAGGGAAATGTGGATTCAGATAATCACAGAGGGCCAGGCACCAGGGGGACCTGATGTTTATAGGACCCCTGGTCTTTGACATCAGATAAGTCCTGTCTATTTTTTGTTGCTGGGCCAATTCTGATGCTAAGCTTCCAGCCAGGCATCTGCAGAAAGAGCTGAATAGATGTGTTCCTGGGGGAGGGGGCGTATTGTCGGTATGATGAAGGGAGGGGGTGAGCTTAAAACTTTGAATCATAGCTTTCTACCCTTCCCTCAGCTTTGTTGTTGTGATGTCTAAGGGTGACACCCTTGGTTGTGGTGTTCACATGCTGCATCACCTTGTTTGCAGATTTGGTTGTGATGCATAAGAGGTCACACATTTGTTGTGCCAGTGATCACACTCATCTACTTGGGACAGTGCTGGGGATTGAACTTGTGGCTTCATGATGGGAGACTTGAGCCCAGCTCCAGGACCCTGAGCCATATATTTATTTATTTATTTATTTTTTAAAAATTTTATTTTATTGAATCACTGTGAAAAAAATACAAAGCTTTCAGGTTTAAGTCTCAGTAATATAATGATTGAACCCCGATCCCTTCACCAGTGCACATGTTCACCACCAAGAAACCCAATATACCCCCCTCCCACCCCCCCCACCTACGTAGCTAATGATCTTCACTTTATTCTCTCTATACTTTGAATACATTCAATATTTCAATTGAGAACTCACTATTATTGTCTGGAATTTTCCCCCAACAATCAGACCTGCTGAAAAGGCATCATTTAATTATTTCTTTTCAGACCTCAACATTAGACCACAAACCATAAGGTACATTGAAGACAAGGTCGGCGAAACCCTCCACGATATTGAAGATAAAGGTATCTTCAAAGGTGACACGGAACTAAGCAATCTAGTAAAAACAGAGATCAACAAATGGGACTACATTAAACTAAAAAGCTTCTGCACCGCAAGAGATACAGTGACCAGAATACAAAGACTATCCACAGAATGGGAAAGGATATTTACACAATACCCATCAGATAAGGGGTTGATATCAATGGTATATAAAGCACTGGTTGAACTCTACAAGAAGAAAACATTCAACCCCATCAAAAAATGGGGCGAAGAAATGAACAGAAACTTTACCAAGGAAGAAATACGAATGGCCAAAAGGCACATGAAAAAGTGCTCTGCATCACTAATCATCAGAGAGATGCAGATCAAAACAACTTTGAGATACCACCTCACACCACAGAGACTAGCACACATCCAAAAGAACAAAAGCAACCGCTGTTGGAGAGGATGTGGGGAGAAAGGGACCCTTCTTCACTGCTGGTGGGAATGCCGACTGGTTCAGCCCTTCTGGAAAACAATTTGGACGACTCTCAAAAAATTAGATATTGAATTCCCATTTGACCCAGCAATACCACTGCTGGGAATATATCCCAGAGAGGCAAAAAAGTACAATCGAAACAACATCTGCACATGTATGTTCATCGCAGCACTGTTTACAATAGCCAGAATCTGGAAAAAACCCGAATGCCCCAGAACGGATGACTGGTTGAGGAAACTTTGGTACATCTATACAATGGAATACTATGCAGCTGTTAGAAAAAAGGAGGTCAAGAATTTTGTAGTCAAGTGGATGGGCATGAAAAGTTTCATGCTGAGTGAAATGAGTCAGAAAGAGAGAGACAGACATAGAAAGATTGCACTCATCTATGGTATATAGAATAACAGAGTGGGAGACTAACACCCAAGAACTGTAGAAATAAGTACCAGGAGGTTGACTCCATGGCTTCGAGGCTGGCCTCACGTTCCGGGGAAGGGTCAACTCAGAGAAGCGATCACCAACTACATTGTAGTCGAAGGCCATGTGGGGGAAGGGAGTTGCGGGCTGAATGAGGGCTAGAGACTGAGCACAGCGGCCACTCAACACCTTTATTGCAAACCACAACAGCTAATTAGAGAGAAAACAGAAGGGAATGCCTTGCCACAGTGGCAGGGTGGGGTGGGGGGGAGATGGGATTGGGGAGGGTGGGAGGGACACTGGGTTTACGGGTGGTGGAGAATGGGCACTGGTGAAGGGATGGGTTCCCAAACTTTGTATGAGGGAAGTATAAGCACAAAAGTGTATAAATCTGTAACTGTACCCTCACGGTGATTCTCTAATTAAAAATAAATAAATTAAAATAAATAAATAAATAAATAAATACACAGAAAAAAATAATTATTTCTTTTCATTGCTGAGAATGAAGACTTTATGAGCTCTGGATTGACTATGAGTTTTGGATTTCTGATATTTTAGCTCAGTTCACAGTCTAAATGCATTTCTGTAAGAAGCCACTCTGGGTGCCAAAATGGGTTAGAAGACCTCTCGGATTATAGTCTTTAGGAGCAGAGGGTCCGTTTGGCACGCCGCAGCTCCAGATCTCATCTGGGCAGAGGGTGTGCCGGTAACGCCTCCCCACTCCCATGGTTGCCTAAGAGCAACGTCGCTGCAAAACTCATACCTCTGTCTTTGGAGTCTTCGGCCTGAGCCATATATTTAAACCCACCGAGAAAACTATAAAGGGATGGACTCTATCTTCGTAGAATAAAAGCAACCATAGTCACCATTTGTTTGATTTTTTTGTTTGTTAATTTGGAGGCCACACCCAACAGTGCTCAGAGCTTTCTCCTGGCTCTTGCACTCTGATCACTCCCGGCAGGATTGGGAGGACTATATGGGGTGCAGGGGATCAAAACCAAGTTGGCTGTGTGCAAGGCAAGCACCCTATCTGCTGTACTCTCTCTCCATTTCCTTCCATGTTCATCATTTAATGCAGTTTGTGCATGTGTATCAGTCCTGGCCATCATATGTTGGATGTATGTATATAGCTTCATGTTTATAAGTGGGCTCCACTAGATCGAAAATGTTGACTTTGAAATATTGAAACAGACTCAGCTTTGCTCTGGAGAGGCAGCTGGTAGGCTAAAGGAGGCGGTCAGTGTGATATCGCTTTGTGCTGAACTCTGGGAAAGTGAAGAAGGTGGTGTCTGTAAGCGAGGCACCAGGGTTCAGTGCGATTCCTTTTTAGAATGACGGGTTCACATCAGAATGATGGTCACAGGGCTGGACTTCCCATCTGGAGCTGGAAGACTCCCTCCAGCTGTTGATGCCCCGATACTGGCTTCTGTCTGCACGAGCTATTGGCAGCTTCCTTCCTACTCAGATTAGAACATCTCCCAAATTCATGGTAGCTGTGGCCTTTGCCTTTTCTCTAAGGCTTCCTGAGTAGAAACCACGCAACAAAGCAGCCTCCCTGGACCGGTCTTACTTGGGCATGACCTTGCTTCTAGGGAAGAGCTGAATACCTACTTTTAAAAAAATTAATTTTATTTTATTTAAAATTTTTTTATTTAGTCACTGTGAGATACATAATTACAAAGTTGATCGTGATTGGGTTTCAGTAATACGATATTCCAACACCCATTTCTTCACCAGTGTACATTTCTTGCCACCAATGTCCCCACCTTTCCTCCCGTCAACTCCCCCTCCAACCTGCCTCTATTGCACTTTTCGTCTTCCTCTCTCTCTCCCTTCCTTCCTTCCTTCCTTCCTTCCTTCCTTCCTTCCTTCCTTCCTTCCTTCCTTCCTTCCTTCCTTCCTTCCTTCCTTCCTTCCTTCCTTCCTTCCTTCCTTCCTTCCTTCCTTCCTTCCTCTCTCCCTTCCTCCCTTCCTTCCTCCCTCCTTCTCTCTTTCTTTCTTCTCTCTCTTTCTTTCTTTCTTTCTTTCTTTCTTTCTTTCTTTCTTTCTTTCTTTCTTTCTTTCTTTCTTTCTTTCTTTCTTTCTTTCTTTCTTTCTTTCCTTCTTCTTCTTTCTTTCTTTCTTTCTTTCTTTCTTTCTTTCTTTCTTTCTTTCTTTCTTTCTCTTTTCTTTCTTTCTTTCTTTCTTTCTTTCTTCTTTCTTTCTTTCTTTCTTTCTTTCTCTTTTTCCTTCTTTCTCTCTTTCCTTCTTTATTTCTTTCTTCTCTTGACTTTGGGCATTATGGCTTGCAATACAAGTACTGAAAGGTTATCTTGTTAATCTCTTTACCTCCTTTCAGCACTCAGTTGTCCAGAGTGATCATTTCCAACTATCATTGTCACAGTGGTCCCTTCTCTGGCCTCACTGCCCTCTTTCACACACTTGTGGCAAGCTTCCAACCATGGACTACTCCTTCTGACCCTCATTTCTATTTCCCTTAGGTATCAATTTCATACTATGGTTTATATATATATATATTTATGTATATATCCCACAGACGAGTGCAGTCATTCTATGTCTGTCCTTCTCCTTCTGACACATTTCACTCAGCATGATACTCTCCAAGTTTGTCCATGTATGCAAATTTTATGGCTTCCTTTTTCCTGGCAGCTGAGAAGTAGTAAATACTTACTTGAAACCTGCTCATCCAGCCTGTCCGCCACGCTCCAGGGCTACACAGGGCGATGGGAGGAGTGGGAGATCAGTGAGACCCAGGTTCCATTCAGAGTCTCTCCTGACTTCTTCCAGGAAGCCAGCCAGCTGCATTTGCTTCACTGGCAGAAGCTCCCCCTGCCTTGACCCCACCCCAGCATTCTTTTCCCTACACGTTGAGGTCTGGTGTGCTCCACATCCCCACAGGCATTCTCCTGGGCTCCCAGCCTCTCTGCTAAGGAAGTAATACTGCATCTTTGTTATGAAAACATCCCTGGAACAGACTTGTTTTGACTGAACTGTGTAACCTAGATTGTTTAATTTTTTTGTGCCTCAGTTTTCTCAGGAGTAAAATGGGGACAGAAATAGTATTAAATGGGCTAATATAGGCAAAGTTCTTGAAGAAGTGCTTTAGACTGATGATAATTGCTAAATGTTGGCTGTTATTTTTAGGCATCCTGAAGTTCTGAGCACATCGTATATATGTGTTCCCTGTTTTGTACTAGAAATTCTTTAAGAGGGCACTTTGTTTTGTTCTGTTTTGGCCCCATCAAGCAGTGCTCAGGGATTACTCCTGGTTTTGTGCTCAGGGATCCTGGTGGGACTTGGAGGCCGTATGGGGTGCTGGGGAGAAAACCCTGTTCAGCTGCATTGCAAGTTGAGTGCCCTATCTGCTATACTATCACCCTGGCCCTAATGTCACATTTGTGTCCTGGATCAAAGAATCTATTTCCATATGTCATCGCTGCATAATCATCTCGAATGAAGAACAAAGTCAGTGACTCAACTCTCTGTGCCTACATCACTTGTTCAAACAAACCCATCCTTTTTGCTTTCTAAGAATCTTAAGTGTCTGGGAGGTGGTACCTGGGAAGCGAAAAACTGGGTAGTTGTGGAGGTATTAAAGGTTTTTGCAATATTTCCTAAGAGGCAGGATTCTCCTTTGATTCAACTCATTTGGAGAAAATTCCACGGCATGCAAACATAAAGGCCTCTTTATTCTCCGAATATGAACATCTTCTTAAAAATTTATTTGTTCACTTTTTTTTTTCTTTAAAAATGAATTGCTCCTGGTTGAGTTCAAAGCAGAGAATCTCTTTCCCACACACCTGGCTGTCTTCCCCGGGGCCCCTTGGAGGGGATGGGTCCCAGCTTCCCTACCCACCCCAAGCAGAGCTCCAGGTGGCCGAAGATCACTGGAACCTAGCTACGGTCATGCTCGAGGCCCCTCTCCACACATTCAGACAGGACTCATGCATGAAGGTACTGGCAGAGGAACCCAGGTGTGTGTAATCCCATCAATGGTCAACATCCAGAGACTTAAAAGCAAGCTTCCAGAAGCAATATCTTGTAGCCTACTTCTCCCTCTGGGAGAAACTGGCAAGCTTCTGAGAGTTTTCTGCCCACATGGGACAGCCTTGCAAGCTTCCCATGGTGTATCCATATGCTAAAGCCAGTAACAAGCTGGATCCCATTCCCCTGACCCTGAAAGAGCCTCCAGTGCGACATCGTTGGGAGGACCGAGTTGAGAGAGACTTCTAAGATCTGAGGGAAAGGACAAAATGAGAGGTTACTGAGCCCACTCGAGAAATCGGTGATTAATGGGATTTTGTGATTGTGATCATGAGTTGATTAAATTGGAATGTTTAAACATGGCAGTTATTATTTTACCCCCAAATGGGCCTCTTTTTCCAAAGGGTTTGAGAATATGATCTTATGCTAGGGAGGTGAGTTTCTTACCTGAGTGTGTCAAATGTAGGCCAAGACTACTGGCCAAATGTCCTCAGCCTAAGAAAGGAGACACATATTTAATTTGTAGGATTAATTTGATTTTCAAACTTATGTCAATATTAACTAGTTTTGATATCTTACAATATGGGCATAACTCTCTGCTAAAAGCTATACCATTCAGATATACCATGTACTCAAGAAATATTAATTTGGCATAAATCTTCTTTTAAAAAATAATCTCTAAGGGAATAGAGAGATTAGGGTTCTAAAGTTTTTGATATCAATGTTCCTTTGCAAACCTCTGTGTGAACGTGAAGGATGTCACAGAGAGGTGAGACCCTCCAGTCAAACCACTGGGTTTACTTCATATCAGAAGCAAATGTCTTATCATATTAGGAATGCTACTGGCTTGGGATTGAGCGATCAAATGTCCGAGTTCTTTGGTACAAATATTTTGGGTGGGATGGCTTTGATTCAAATACTCTCTCGCTGATTTTAATTAGGTAGAAATCCAATTCAAGACCGGTTGTGCACTGCTTGTCAACCAGGAAGATGGCCTAAAGCACCATGCAGTCCTCAAGAATTTCTCAAGTGCTCTTTTCTGGCTGTTAAAACAGACTTTCGCATCCAGCAAAAATATGAAGGGCTTATTTGGGGTAAAAGTATGCCTAGAAACTGTCAGCTTTAGATCATTATAAACTGTATAGATAGAATAATAAACCGTCTTAATAAGATTTTATGTGTTTTCTCTTTGGTAAGTGAGTATATAGATCTGGGTGTAATCCTGGGGTATCCACCTTCAAAAGAGCCCTAAATTAGATGGTCAAAGGTAAATTTAGTAAAGAGAGGGTGGGGAGGAAGGGAAGGGCAGAGGAGGGGAGGGGAGGGGGGATAGTGTGTGGCTCTGAGGCTGTGGGTCCTTCTAGAACAGTCCGTAGTACCAAAATGGGGTACTAACTCTTGATTATTCCTTCCCTGGGGCCCACCACTTTTCCGTGAGTGGGTGACATTTCTCATCCTCAACCACCTAAGCTGCAGTGAGAAAGGGGAAATTGCCATCGAAATGAGTGAAAGCTCTGTTGGTAACTGCCCCTTCCTCCTACCTGGAAACCAGCACAACCCAAGGAGGAAAGTCTGAAGAGGGAAACCAGAGGACAAGAGGCACGATGGTGCAAGGTGGGAGAGGTGGACATTTGTTCACATCCTCATCCTTCCCTGCAATCCAAGGTTTGCTTGTGTCAGGCACTGTGTTGGCTTTAGCAATTGCAAAAGAGTTTCGGTTAGGTCTGAATTTATTCAACAAATATTTATTGTGATATTGTGATCACAATAAAGGGTGCCTTTGGGCTTTGTCTACTGTATGTTCAAGAGAAAAAGTCAAGATAAACCTTCTTTGCTCAAGAGAGAGCCGGAATTGTGAAGTGACTCACCATGTGGTCTTATATGCCACCTTTAGTAGATTTGTTTAAAACAGAAGACTTGGGGAAGAAGAAAGTAAAGATAGGAAAGCACCCAGGAGGGCAAGGAAAATTATTTAAGGTTTTACCATCTCTATTAATTATATCTTCTCCTGAAGGGTGAAGTTTATATGTACATATCTCTTCTAAGGTGATTTTTATTTGGCCATCAGCTTTTCTCACCAGGAGATTTGTCTTTCTTTTCTATCCATTTCATCGTCTTTTAAATTTTTTATTATTTTTAAAATTATTTTTTAATTAGTGAATCACTGAATCACCATGAGGGTACAGATACCGATTGACATATTTTCGTGTTTGTGCTTTAGCCATACAATGTTCGAGTACCCATCCCTCCACTAGTGCCCATTCTCCTCCACCGATGATCCCAGCATCCCTTCCCCCCCCCCCATTTCATCCCCCCACCCCACCCCGCCTCTGTGGCAGGGCGTTCCCTTTTGTTCTCTCTCTCCTTTTGGGTGTTGTGGTTTGGGTGGCCATCGTGTTCAATCTATAGTCTGCTTTCAGCACACATCTCCCATCCCGATCGGGTCCTCCCACCACACTTTACTTGGTGTTCCCTTCTCTATCTAAACTGCCTTTTCCCCCAGCATGTGAGGCCGGCTTCCAAGCCATGGAGCAAACTTGGTACTTATTTCTACTATTCTTGGGTGTTACTCTCTCATTCTGTTGTTTTATATTCCGCAGATAAGTGCAATTCTTGTACGTCTGTCTCTCTCTTTCTGACTCATTTCACTTAACATGATACAGGAGATTTGTCTTCTTCCCAAAGGCAGAAATAAGTAGAAGAAAAAAAAGTGTTTTTTTTCCCTTCAAGTCCTACTTTTGGATCTTACCAAGAAGTTCCACTATTCAGAAGGTGCTTTGTTTAATACTTCACAGAATAAGTCTTTTAGTCTTGAGACTAGATGAATCCGATAAAAATAATTGTGTTTAAGTCCTTGTGGCATACCTGTTGGGGCCAACCTTCTATCAGGAAGTGGTCTGAGATATTGCTCTGGAAACAGAGGGGAAAATAGATTATGAATGGAAAAAAACAAAAAGTTCAGCTTGGAGCAAGGAGGCCAGTCAGCGGGGATGATTTCTAGATGCCAAGTTGACATCTTCAGATGACAGCATCTACTAGGATTGCTGATCTCAGATATTTGGGAGGTGATTAGTCACGACAGAATCATTGCAATTCTTTGTCAAGTCTATATCAAGCTCTTCATTTCCAGTTTCCATGGCTTCAGCAAGGGGGGGTTTTAGTTTTAAACTGATCTACATAAAAAATAAAATGGAAAATGTTATTTTGAAAAACATTTATTAAAAATATATTAAAAAGTTCAGGATCCCTTTCCATTCACAAGAAAAAAAGAGAAGAAAAAGAGAACTAAAGTCTTATGTGCATTTAAAAAAATATTACTGAAGCATTTTTTTCTTCTCAAATATGCTAACAAATAAGTACAGTAAAATTAATCTGCTCACAAATTAGATTTAGTTCTAATGAACTTTGGGAAGTAGTTTGCATAAGTATAGGACAAACAAGAGACAGATATACAGACTTTCTCTTTATAATAGACATATACAGAGATAAGATAACCAAACAGATAAAAAAATTTCAGATTGAACTCTTTTTTTTAAAAAAAGTTTTATTGATCGGAATTTTGTGATATACAATACTGTTAATGATGGTTTCCTATGCATGTAATTTGACCATCACACCCACCACTAAGGTATCACACCTCACTTCCTCAAGGACCCCAATGCTCTTCCCTCACCCCACCCCCCCACCTACTAAATTGTGTGGGTAAGTTGTCCCATTATGCCACCTATGAACCTTCGTTGATACCTTGCATGTATCTGTAGGTCCCACATAGAGAGAGATCATTCTTTATCTATCCCTTTTCTTCTGACTGCCCTCACTCAGCTTCATATCTTCTAGTTCCAACCACATTATTGTGTATACCATTGTGCATGATATACACAATGGAATACTATGCAACTTAAAGAAAGAGCAAAATCAGATTGAACTCTCATGGTTTCTCAGAGCTTGTGAGGCACACCAAATCTCACCACTAGTTTCTGCTTGTATCATTCTACTATCAGGTTAATTCCCCCTTTCTTGGGATTTCCAAAATGCCCTGGATTTCTTGGTCCTTTAAGGAACAGGTCCCTTAAGGAATCTTTGTTTTTGGCTCAGTAGATTCAAGCTTAGCTGTTCATTAGTTTTGAAATCAGTCTTAACTCCCCAAACTTTATGGTCGCTGACATTGTTGTCAAATGTTGTAGGTTTGACAGGGTGTCCTTTGAGTTGCCTTGACAGATCCCTTGGAGTTGTTTAGGATAGTCTGAATCTGTTTTAGTCTATGCATGGAGTCTGCGAGGACCAGACTTTACAATGCAACCAATTTATATCTGTTACATCCATTCAAGGAAAAGATTTCTTCCTGCATTTATCTCCACAAACACATTTAAATGAGAAATAATAATGCTAATTAAAGGTTTCATGTATTGATAGGCTCAGGCTGAGATTTTAAAAGAAACATTCCGTTCTATGCTCTACAGAGATAAACTCTACCAGGTTAGGGGCTGTAGTGCTAGCACAGCATCTTACATGGTCCCCTGGGCACTGCCAGAGTTAATTCCTGGGTGCAGAGCTAGGAGTAACCCATGAGCATTGCTGGGTGTGACCCAAAAAAAAAAAAACTTTACCAGGTTACTGCAGGTTTAGAAAAATTTGTTTAATACCACTTACTTAACAAAAGACTCAGAGTGGTGGACATATAATGAGTTAAATATACAGCGCGGGGACAGGAGAGGAGAAGGCAGTGCTGAGGAAGGAAAAGGGAGTGCCCAGGGACTCTACCTGCCTCACCACCCACCCCAGAGAAGAACCTGGCCTGGGGGGAAGGGTAGCCATCTACCCATGCTGATGTGGTAAGGCGTGACCATCAGTTAGACCTTTTCTGGTCCTCACAGACTCCGTGCATAGATTGAAACAGATTCAGTCTATCCTGCCCAACTCCAAGGAATCTGTCAAGGCAACTCAAAGGACACCCTGTCAAACCTACATCACTTGAAACTTAAATGGACCCATGGGAGTGATAGAGCAGGGTAAATCTTGTCCTGATCAGGGTCAGTCTTGTCCTGAGATCATATTATTGGGTGTTTATTTTATTTTACTTTTATTTTAAAAATTTACTTCTTTTTTTTTGCTTTTTGGGTCACTCCTGGCGATGCACAGGGGTCATTCCTGGCTCAGCACTCAGGAATTACCCCTGGCAGTGCTCAGGGGACCACATGGGATGCTGGGAATTCAACTCGGGTTGGCCATGTGCAAGGCAAACGCCCTATCCACTGTGCTATCGCTCCAGCCCTGGGTGTTTTTTTTTTTGTTTGTTTGTTTGTTTTTTAAAAAAAACCCAGGAAGTCAAATAATCAATAGTATTAGGAAGGTTCTTAAAAGCAACATCTACTGTTTTCTAGCTAGAAAGCTGAGGATCAAGTAGATTTAAAACTCCGAACTTCTGATCCCTCCTAGCACTTCTTAGATCTGAAATTGGAATATCCTCACCATAAAAGTGAGTTGTGGAGGGGAGAGAGGAGATTTGAATCTGAAGAGACCCAGCAATAGGAAAAGGAAAATGCCTATGCCTCCAAGATTCTGCTTTTAGATAATTATTTTTATTACTTGAAAAAGGGCAGAGACTAAAAATACTTGATATATCAGCACATTCAATCTTAAATTGATTATTTTTCAGGGTTTTCCATACAACACCAAGAGTGAATTAAATTTCCATTCCAAAAAAGCATCTGACAGAAGAAATTCATATCTTACATATCACATAGTGAAAAAGAATAAGAACATGGCATTTACTCATTTTTGTTTAGAAGGGGAAAAAAGGTTTCCCAAGGAATACTCCTGGTTTCAAACATCTCTTGGGTCACTCATATTTATCACTAAGAAACTTAGTTTACATAACTGACTTTCATCCTAGCATGCTGTCCTGTCTCTCTTTAGATTGTGTTTTTAATTTTTGATAGGAGTGGAATAGTTCCTAAAAGAGTGAACAAAGTACAATTTTATCCTACTCGATGTACTTTCCTATTAATGGATTCATTTCTTCCTCTCTTCATAAGCTCAGTAAAACATTTGCTTTTAATTTAAAAAATAGCTGCTTAACTATATAAGTATACGTATACTTTCCTTCTGCTAAAGCTTGAAAGTTCAAGTTTATTTCTGGTGTTTTCTTTCAGTAGATTCCACTTATTCCTTATTGCCCTAGATTAATAGCCTTTTAATTAGCAGTTATTAATATAAAATGCAATATTTGTTTTCTCATCCAAAAAAAGAGAAAGAAAAGCTCATATATTTTATTTGTATTCTTTGGACTCCTGCCATGTGGTAGCTAAGAAAAAAAATATATATGTTATGGTAAACACACATTTGTTACATTACATTCTAGAGTATACCATCTGCATTTGTCTGTGTACTCAAGAAAATTATATATTGTTCACCTGGGTAGCAATTTGTGTTCTGGCAAATCTTTATTTGCTCTCAGGGGAACCTATTTAATATAATTACGTTTAATTGATATTTGTGGTGGTAGATTAAGGAAAAAGGAACCGTCATTTAATATGCTTCAGGATTTTATGGCTCTTGTATTTCTTGGCTTGGTTTTCAAAGTACATGTAACCACATTTTTAAGAGCTAGGTATTTAGATAAATTCAGTCCTTTATTAAAATAGTGCACCAAAGGGCTAGATTTTTAAATGATACAATATCCTGCTGAAACCATGAAGAACAAAAATCTTTCTCCTCCCAAGATTTCTATGTTATAGTTGTGTTGTCTAAAGGTTTACATGATTAAAATATGCTGTCTCTCGCTGATGATTTGGCTCACAGCCATACACAAAGCATGACTCCCTGTTGGGAGCGTTGCAAAGAGCTTTTTGACCTTCCTTACATCCTCACCTGTGAATTTGGTTTTCTTCTCAGGACTAATGCAATAGAAGCTTCCTTCCTTTTTGTCTGTCAACATGCAACGGCTGATTTATTGAAAGGAAAGCTGCAGGCACCATGGATGGCCACTTTGTACATTTTATCTAGGAAAATGAAAACGTGATAAATTGTGTTTGCATTACTGGTTTGCTCGTGAAGGTACTGGTTGATTTTGAATTCTCCTTAAATATAAGCACACTTAGTGAACAGTGGGAGCATCAGTTAAACCACCAAAGTGATTATGTCTAAAAATGTAATTGAGGGCAGTTAATATCGATATGATATTTGTTGCAGATTAAGTTAACACACAGTACTGAAGACAAACCAGATAAGATCATTAGCTGGCAAGGCAAGCATCGTTATATCTGAACATACTGGTTTTAAGTATAACAGGAAATATTATTTATTTATTTTTCTCTCTCTCTCTTTTCTTTTTGGGTCACACCTGGCAATTCACAGGGGTTACTCCTGGCTCTGAACTCAGGAATTACTCCTGGTGGTGCCCAGGGGACCATATGGGATGCTGGGAGTCAAACCAGGGTTGGCAGAGAGCAGATACATATCCCTGGCCTGGGAAATCATGGTAACATAAGACTCCTTGGAAACTTTTCTGGATTGCAAGGTAAAAATACTCTGTATGCATGACAAGTTTCTTAGAAGGCTAGAATGCTTTACATAGAGTTCCCCAGCCTTGTTCTTCCAAGAGAGCATTGACCCATATTCTGGGCCATTTTCTCCAAGAGACATTCAGTTCATCTCTTTCGTGTTTCTCCCCTTGCTCCTATAAAAAAATGCATAGGTGAGAGATTCTCGTCTCACCTCTTAAAAAATGATCATCAGAGACCATTTATCATTCTGGTTGGAAGATTGTTTGCCCTAAAGTGAGAATCACAATAGTTCACAGGTTAAGTTGCTCTCATTCAAGTGGCTGGGAGTCAGTGGTAGGCCTCCTCTGTAAAGAGAAGCTCTGAGTTAGGGAGCTGTGGTTTCAACTCTTGGCTTTTGATCTATCTGGACTTTTGATCTACCTTGGTAAAAGGCAAAGACACTGAAGATCCCTATCTTCCAGCTCTCTTTTCTTGTAATCCTACTGATTTTCTCACCTCTTTCAGTTGCCTTGTTACATACATACCAATTCTATAAATTTATAATTTATCCCTATAAAGGAATAACTATCCTATTTTTGAGCGATTTCTAGAATAGTTCCTTTGTTGTTCTTATTCTCAGTGAGTAATCCATATCTCCCAGAATAAGTTTATTAAGAACAACATTACTGGATACTAAATCACCATCTACCTCCTCATTTCCGGATGAGGAGCCCAAGACCATGGTCAAATATCTTGCTCGGTGTATCACACAGTGTCAGGACTGGGTTCACAGTTCCAGGCAAGAAATTCTCTACCAACTAGCTGTGCTTTAATTATCCAATTACTCAATACTGGACAATTTCACTTGGCAAAGAAGTCATCCTAAAAGCAGAATAACAAATTGACTCCCGGCATTGTTTCTGAGTTATTGGATGTTTCAAGCTCTTTTGAGCATTTTTGTGGGTTGAGAGAGGGAGGAAAGAGGGAGGGGAAGAGAGAGTAATAGAGAGATAGAGATTCACTTCCACTGGGGGAGATGGAAGAGTCCACTTCCTTTGGAGGAAGGAACCTCATTTTTAGGGACATAAGGACTTTTGTCCTTTGGAACCCCCTATTTTCTAGGACTAGTGCCTTCATGAAAAAAATGTATAAGTGATCAGGAGATATGGGTGATGTCAAACTTGCATAAATTCCCAGGTGGCTAACTTGTTCCCGCAACTAAAGTGTGAGTTAGGTTTCAGTCTGAAATTCCTGAGCTGCTGTGTCATTTTGCATTAAACCATCAGTTTGTTGGCCTGAGATGACAGCACATGACACATCCAAATAATTTTTCTGTCAAGTCTATTCAGAGAAAGAACAGGGATGAAGTATGAGAAAATGAATTGAAGAGAGATGGAGTTCTTTCTGATGGATGAAATGGAATCTTTTCTCTGGTTTTAATTTAAGGTTCTAAAACTGTGGCTCTTCACTTGGGAAACAGACACATTTCCAGGCCTACAGGATCTTGTTTTCCATAAAGAAGGGTTGAGGGCACAAGGTGTTCAGTCAGAGAGATATCTTAAGCCAAAGAACTCACAGGCTGACTTAATAACTCTATTGCACACCACAACACCCAAAGAGAGAGAGAGAGAGAGAGAGAGAGAGAGAGAGAGAGAGAGAGAGAGAGAGAGAGAGAGAGCAAAAGGGAACGCCCTGCCACAGAGGCAGTGTAGGGTGAATGGGGCAGGGTAGGGGTGGTGGGAGGGATGCTGGGACCATTGGTGGTGGAAAATGGGCACTGGTGGAGGGATGGGTACTCGATCATTGTATGACTGAAACGCAAGCACGAAAGTTTGTAAGTCTGTAACTGTACCTCACAGTGATTCACTAATAAAAAATTTAAAAAAGAGAACTATATGCTAAGCATGGGTTGGTATATATATTTTAATAATGAATGAGAAACTTAGAAAAATTAAAGATATATTTATGTAAAAAAGTAACTCACAGGCTAGAGGAAAAACTCACCCATATTTGGAAAATGCAATTTTTGATGAGGCTGCCCTTTCCCTGATACGAGCATGCACTATCTTGGTTTCTCCCCAAAACACTTCTCTGTAAGTGGGTTTCACCTAAAGTTAGGTATTAAGAGGGAGCGGAAAGGGGTTGGAGAGATGGCACAGGGGTTAAGGTGATTGCTCTGTGTATGGTTAACCTTAGTTTGATTCCCAGCACTGCATATGGTTCCCTGAACACCATCCAGAATGATCCCTAAGCTGAGAGCTAGGCGTAAGCTCTGAGCACTGCTGGATGGGTCTCCCACCCCTCACAAAATGAAATAAAAGTGCACACACAACGAGAGAAATAGTGGTAGAATAATTTTGGGGATCACTGAAATTTCTTTCCCCAGCTGAGAGAATCAAACAAAGTTTGATAATCCATCCACCAAAAAAAAAGGAAGACAAATATCATTGTGACCTTGGAGGACTTCTGCAGGGCTGACCGTTTATGCATTCCTATCACAGGCGGGAGCACCTGGCGTCCCTTTTCTGCCTTCCACAGGCCACAGAATCCTGGAGGAGTTCCTCCTCTCATCAGCCTCAGGTCCTTCATGCAGAAAATGAAAACTATGTTTCCTCCCAGAGTTGTTGTAAAAACGATCCTGTAAAAAACTAAAGCTCGCCAACGGGTGTGTGCACTCTCAGGCTCTCCGGGCGGCTCTGTCTCACCGCCCGCGTTCGGTGCTCTGGAACCGCTGTGTATGGGCTGGATCGGGACAGCCGTTGGCCAAGGACAGGCGAAGGAAGAACGAGGACCAAGCTCGTTGCTGATTAGTTACCGTTTATTCAATCTTCCATCTTTCTCCTCTCCCGCACTCCCAGCTCCAGCCTCTCTCTGGATCAACTGCAGCCTCTCTCCCTTCTCTAGTCTCTCCTCCTACTTGTCTCTCCCACCTTGCCCTCTAGGCTACACCCAGCCAGGTAGCAAAATCAACATAAGAAAGCCCTTCCTGAGGGCAGGGCATTCCAAAGCCCTTCCTGACTCTTAAGGTTTTTTCCTTTCCTTAGGCCAAACACTTATTAACATCTTAATACTAGTTATTTTTGTATGGACATAGCAAGGGATACATTGAGGCTTGCAAGGCAGCTCTCCTGGCAACATCTTGCCACAGACTCAGACCACAGCACTCAGGCCAGATTAATCATTCCTCACCCTAGCAGGCTCCAAATCTAGTTATCACTGTTTGGATCATGACAGCATTTGCCCATGATCAAGCTCTTAACTTATAGTTAAGCATTAGGCACTTTGGCCAGGCCCATCTCGATGCCAGGGTAGCACACAACTCACCGCTTGCCCTGGGTCCGTCTCATCCCTCGTCGGGACCCTGCTTTTGAGGGTGCTAGGAAGTAAGGGCAGCTGAGGCTTAGGTCGAGAGAACAGATGCCCAGGAGGAAAATATCATGTAGAGTTAAATGACTCCCAGGTTACAAAAGCATAACATTTGTTAAGTCTTCCTGTGTCCATACAAAAAGAACATTGCTCTGAATAAACTATGCAAAGGACTCAAGGAGAAGAGAAAAACAGTATTTGCAAGTCAACAGAACACTAGGAAAGAAGTTACAAATAAACACAGGAGTGGGAGCACTGTAACGGGAGTAACCCAATAAACCTAAACTACCTGAGGCTATGTTATCCTACTGATCCTAAATACTTACTGGCTATTTTATATAGGCCCTGAGTTAGACTGTTTGTGTGAGTGATCCAGTTGGATTTCTCAAAAGAGCCCCATGAAGTGGGTATTATTACCTTTATGTTATAGATGTGTAAACTAAGACTCCAAGAAACTGTCCAGATTCCCGCAGAGATAAAGGGACAGGTTAGGATTTGAACCCAAGTCCAACTGATATCATGATATATGCTTTTCTCCTCTTTTCTCCATATAACAAAGTTTCTTGTTAGGGTCTGGCCATTCCACAACAATTGGAGCCTCTTGTAAAGGCATCATTCACAGTCATCATACCAAAAGCTTCCACTCATGTGCTTTATTTGGCAAGAAACACTTTTTGATGATAACAACTACAGAGAGACTGTGCTGGCCTGGGCTCTCTTCTAATCTCCCAAGATGTTTTGACTTATTCCATCCTGGCAACAATATTATAAACTAAAACTCTGCCTATCTCATTTAACAGATTTGAGTCCAAGATTTGGAGGAACTTCCCCAAAGCTCCTCTGCCGTTATGTGGCAGGGCTGATGGGGATTGAGCAGCGGGTCTCAACCCTGGCTCGGTGCATTCACAACACGAGTTCCTGCTTATCTGTCTGGAGAAATAGAGAGATTGCTGACATGTCAGGGAATTCTGTATACATTAATCTGGAACACTTGTCCACAGGAACTCTTATTTTCCTGTCATCTCCCAACTGTTTCTGAAATTGTCAACAATCAGAGGATCCTTAGAGAAAGCACTTGAATTCATTTTCCTCTGAATGTTTAATTATCCCCTCTAGTAATCTGGGGCTCCCTCCTCATTCTGGTTATTGATTTTAAGTAAGAGACTAGGGGGACAGATGGATAAGAGAAAAGAGACTATGAGGAAATATACCCAGTTCAAAGGAATTATGGTTAGTTTGCTACTAAGGGGCTGGAGCAATAGCACAGCGATAGGGCGTTCGCCTTTCATGCGGCCGACCTGTGTTCGATTCCTCCGCCCCTCTCGGAGAGCCCAGCCAGCTACTGAGAGTATTGCGCCCGCATGGCAGAGCCTGCCCGTGGCGTATTGAATATGCCAAAAACAGTAACAATAGGTCTTACACTGAGAGACGTTACTGGTGCCCACTCGAACAAATCGATGAGCAATGGGATGACAGTGACAGTGACATTGCTACTAAGATTTCTGAAAAATTTCTTCTTTGCATTTCATAACGCCATTGAAACTTTTCTGTGGCACATAGGGTAAGGATCTAGAATGATAGAAAGAAGTTTGCAATTGTATTTCATAATGGGCTTGTTAAGAACAAGCCTATTATGAAATACAATTCTAATAATTCTAATAATTAAGAACATCTTAATTATTAAAATGAGAATTTAACTGATTTAAATTAGCTACCTTCCTTCCTCATTCATTCATTCTCTCCCTTCCTTCCTTCCTTCCTTCCTTCCTTCCTTCCTTCCTTCCTTCCTTCCTTCCTTCCTTCCTTCCTTCCTCCCTCCCTCCCTCCCTCCCTCCCTCCCTCCCTCCCTCCCTCCCTCCCTCCCTCCCTCCCTCCCTCCCTTCCTTCCTTCCTTCCTTCCTTCCTTCCTTCCTTCCTTCCTGTTTGGGTGTCATCAGGGTCATACCTAGGGGTGCCCAGGGACTATATGTTGCCAGGGATCAATCTCAGGGACTCACATATACTAGGTATCTTCTCTGTCATGTGAGATAACTCCCTGGTCATGCCTTTAGCATTCTTAAGCCAAAGGAGAACTTATTGGGTCTATAGAATGATAGGAGACCAGAGAATCAACCCATAAACGGAGCGTGAAGGAAGAGGGAGGTCAAGGGAAATCTCTGCTTAACCACCGCTGTTATAGATAAGACAAAGCCCTACTCTGCAGCCAGAGTGGACCCTGGACATAGTATTTCCACTAGACAACTGCACACTTGGCTATGTGTTCTGGATCACTTGCTTTAGACTCAAAGTCAGACTATGATAAACAATGAATTCATTTTAAAATTTCTTGGCCTGAGATTAGGAAAAAATCAGGGCCTTTTTTGCTTCTGATTTGGAGGTAAGCAGCGAAAATTGTATCTCACATAGTTATTGATGTGGGGAATCTAATTACCAGCTTTAATATTTAGTAAACTTTAGGCGTTTTCAACCGCAGAAGGTGTGGTTGATAGAGTGAGGAACATAATCAATTTTGCACAGTTTCATACTGTGATACTCATACACCATTACACCATACACATTACACCATACACTGGTGTAATGAGTTTATACTCATTACACCAGGCCTGAGAATTCAATGGTTAGGCCTGGTGATGCAGTAAGGCTTGTATTCGCATTATTGGGAGCCTCAAACACCACAACTGGTGGTACTTGTGTGTAGGGGAGGCTGCAGTACTGAGGATCAAATTTGGGTCCTGAGACATTTGTCTCTTAAACTATCTCTCTGACCCCCTCCATAATTCTTTGGTGTAGGCGTCTGAGTTGTAAACAGCTATGTTCAGGGCTTACTCCTGGCTCTGTGAATCAGGACTCACCCCTGGTGGTTCTTGGAAGACCATCTTCAGTGCCTGGGATTGAACCAGGGTGGACTGCACGCAAGGCAAGCACCTTCATCCCTAAACTCTCTCCCCTCACGCCACACAATTTTTAATGTGTGAGACTTGCCTGCAGCAAGCTGGTTTTACACTTGGGGAGATTGGTGGTTTGGACAGGAGGAGGTGGGCTTTCATTCGCAGTTGTGTGGACGAAAGCTTACCTCTCTCATGGCAGAACTAGGAAACAAATTGTCGTCTGGAAAGTGCTCCAGCATCTTTGGCCTTCTGGCAGGAGCAGAGCCTGAGGTGTCTGAAGGGGAAAGCAGTTAATATGAAGTGTAGTCTATAAAATGCACAATTTATTTCTATATATTCATTTGCATCTGGTCCGCACACAGCTGTTAAATATATTCCCAAAGAACAGAAACATTATCCATTTCCATAATTTTTGAATTATAGAAATATTTAGTAAAACTGAAAATACAGCAAGCTTTTATAGGCCGTTAGAGTGATTGAAAGGCCCTGACAACTTCTCATAGTTCACGTTCATGGGAAACATATGTGTTGCTCTCCTTAAGGGAGAAGAGTGAGAATGTCCAGGAACCAGAGAGCGATGCTTTCTCTGAGGTTCCAGGAGACTCTGAGAGCAAGAAAGGGCCACAGAGACCAAGTGGGACACTGTTCAACTCATGCCACTCACCAGTAGGCCTCAGTGGGGGCGGATGGGACCTACACAGCCCCCAGACACTCCAGCGTGGACTGGTGCGGCCCTCTCGACAGACGAACCCAGCATCTTCCCTGGGTCGGAAGAGGCGGTGTGCAGTGGGCATCCCAAGATTCACATTTCAGGAATGTGCCATTTTTTTCAACACGCTTTCTATACTGTGTCACATTTATGAAAAGAAACACATTTTCCTAATTTGTTTTCTTTGTGAAAAGAAGGCAACACGACAAAGAGAGAGACCACATGGTAATGTCAGAAGCCAGAAGATGTGTTTTAGGACCAGGCCCACCCAACCCTGACGCGCTGGGCTGCTCTTGGGCACATGGTGACTTCATCCTTCTGAGTCTTCCATCTGAGCTTACCTCCCAGGGCTCACACGGGTACATTAAAGAATGTCCCAGGTCAGCCACATCAAGGGGCATTAGGTTGGGAGGTGACATTCATCAATGAAAATACACCCTATTCTTGTGACGTATAATTCTAAACACAGATTCTTCTAAATTCAAGGTAAGAGCTCAACAAATGCACAGTAGATCAATGTATGATACCCCCCAATAGTTAAATATGGGAAATTTTTTTATCAAAGATGACGAGCAAATATCCATTTCTGCTATATTCTCTTAAAACTGAAATCAGCTACTAAAAAAGGATTTGTTAAAGGCACAAGTGTCCATGAAAGAATAGAGACCATAATAGCAGCACCTTGGAAACTAGAAAGCTATTGAATTATTAAAAAAGGATTAAAGAAAGAAAAATAGTAACATATAACATGGAAACCTGGGAAATCACAAGCACACTGATTCAGAGTGCCATCTTTGGAACTGACAACAATTGGAAGCAAGGGTGAGATACATTTAAAATAAGAATGATCAATTGAAAATAATTTTTTCCTTGCATATCTGCTGATGTGATATCACGGTTTGCACACTTGGTTGTGGTACACCAAGTGTGTACCACATTTGTTTTTATGGTGCCAGAGATTTCCATAGCAATGCCACTAGGACAGTACTTGGCATGTAGGGTAGAGTCAGGGACCAAACTCATGGCTTTCTGCCTGCAAAGCAGGCATCCTACCACTGGAAAACATGCCACTGTAGCACTGTCATCCCATTGTTCATCAATTTTCTTGAGCGGGCACCAGTAACGTCTCCATTGTGAGACTTGTTGTTATTGTTTGGCATATCGAATACGCCATGGGTAGCTTTCCAGGCTCTGCCATGCAGGCGGGATACTCTTGGTAGCTTACTGGGCTCTCTGAGAGGGATGGAGGAATCGAACTTGGGTCGGCTGCATGCAAGGCAAACACCCTACCTACTGGGCTATCACTCCAGTCCGTAGGCCAACATGCCAAAGCACCTAAAATTTCCTTAAAGCACAGCTGACCCTTAAAGCCTTTCAAAACTGGAGGTTTGCTATCCTACCCCAACCAAACTGATGTACCTAGGGAGAGTACTCAGAGGGTACCTGGCACAATTGAAAATTATGGGAACAACTGTGTGCCAGATGGTGATTCTGTTCTTCCAATAAGCCTCTAGAACTCAGGGGATAGCCGGTCCTTCATCACTCTGCAGGAATTAGAAAAAGTAGCTCATAAGGAGCTTAACTGGTCCAAGATGTAAAACTTAAAGATATTGACTGGGAAATTCTCTACTAGTAAAACCAGTTAGATTCATCAAACCAGAATTTGTTGAAGGCATATTATATGCTAGGCCATTTTTTAACTTCAAAAAATTCAAGAAAAAAAAGTAAAGAAAGCTTTGTGTTCATGCAACCTACATTTGGGGGAGGGAGAAAGATAATAAAGAAGATAAATAAGTAAAATCTAGAGCATGTTGGTGAAAATTGCTCTAGAGAAAATTGAGTAAGGATGGCAACAAAAGTGTGTGGAAGAAGGAAATTCATGTATAAATAAAAGTAGGGTCAAAGAGATAGTATAGTGAGTAAGGTGCTTGCCTTGTAAGCAGCCAACCTGAGTTTGATCCTCAGAAGTCCATATGGTTCTCCAGGCTTCATGAGGAGTGATCCTTGAGCACAGAACCAGCAGTAAACTCTTAGCATGACTCTGTCGTCTGATCTGGGGCCGGAAGGGCCAGAGGCAGGGTTGACAAAAACTTGCGAGTGTGAAGTCCAGGCTGTCAAGGTAACACTAAGTGGCTGAGGGGTGTAGTAGGCTAAATAATGACCTAATGATGTCATGTTCAAATTCCTAGAATTGTCCATGACTAATTGGATAGTTTTAGTAACTAATGGATTTCAAACGGACTTAGTAAGGATCTAGAGATTGAATCGGGATAACACAGGAAGAGCCAGTGAAATTAAAGTAAAGAGGAAAGCAAGAGAGCTGGAGTCAAAGGTGTAGAGACACAAGCATGGATGGCAAAGGCGTGATGTCAGGAAGGGGCTAAGAGCCAAGGAAAGTAGGCAGCTTCTAGAAGCTGGAAAAGGCAAAGAAACATATTATCCCTCAGTGGCCCCAGAAGGAACAGAGCCCTGCGAACACCTTGATTTTATAAGTTCTGACCCCCAAAGCTGTAAAAGAATACGTTTGTGTTTTTCTAAGCTACTGACTTTTAGTAATTTGTTACAGAAGTCACAGGAAACTAATACAGGAGGAAAGGAGCAGTTCCAGAATGGTCTTTTATTTCTGTAAAGGAAGAATTTAAAAAATGAAAAGGGAAGTTGGCCTATTGTTAACTGGGAGAAGTTGCCTATCCTCAAACTCTTCTGAAGGGTTATTTATTGCCTTAGATATGATAACATTTAAATGTTAATATAAAGCAAGTTAAAACTCTTGAGCAGTTTTCTAATTTTTATTTTTGAATATGTTCCTTCTTCCAGAAGCATGAGTCAACTGTGACTAGAGAATGTAAAAAAGTATTGTGGGGCCAGAGAGATAGTATAGTGAGTGACTAAGATGTTTGCTTTGCACACGGATGACTTGGTTCAATCTCTGGCACCAATCCCTCAAGCCCACTAGGAGTGATCACTGAGAACAGAGTCAGGATTAATCCCTGAGCACTGCCAGGTGTGGCCTCATACTCCAAAACCAAAAAAAATTTTTCCTCTGTGTTTTTCCTTCAAGTGTTATCCCTTCTATCACCATTTCTTTGAGCTAATCAGGGTGCTGTGTTCTTCTAAGAAGGGGTTTGATGGCAAATAGCAGATATCACTAAAACCTGGGGATATTGAGGTCTACTGAAGACATGACATTCGAAATTTGGGAGAAAGGACAGTTACACAGGATGCTTTGGGAGGTGCTAATATAAGGAGGGAGATTCCTAAAGACTGGATCTAGGAGTTATGGGTCCCACAGAGTGTGGTCTCCTTGAAAGAAAGACTTTTGGGAACAGTAATTTATAAGAAATAAAACACTAGTGTGTCTTTTCTTTTTATAACCAGGATTAGAATGAAGAGTAGTGTTATGGTTAAGCTTAAAATCAAATCGACGTCACTGGTGTTACTTGATACGATTTCTAGGAAACAAATATACAACTCTTGTGGTTTGGAGTCCTTGATGGAAATGAAGTGAAATGGTCTCAGACTTGACAGGAGATGGAGGCCAGAGAGCTTCGAGCTGAAAGGAGACTCTGACTAGATGAGATCTGTGTCTTCCTAGTACTGGACGGAGATTGAGAACACAGAGCACTGTTTCTGGAAAGTACTTTGAGGGCAGGATAGAAAATTCCAACCTATAAAATGGATACATGGGAACTAAAGGGAATAAATGCTTTTCAGAGATCCTGAGTGTCTCTGGGTTCCCTCCTACATCTCAGAAATGATCAGAGTAGCAGTACCTGGTGCCTCTGGAGGACTGGTATTCCACTTGTCACCCAGAGCTAGCAATGGGAGAAGCCCGTGCATTGTGTCCCAAAATCAGAGTCCATATAAATCCCCGAGCATCTTCTACTACTCAAGTTGTTGGCTTTTAAACACCATCAACAATTCTGTCTCTTTCAGTCAATGTTACACAGACTGACCTTTGTCTCCAGTGACAATGTTGACTGGGATCAGTTCTGGGAAGCTGAGTCCCATGCTGTCTCAGTCATCCTATGCAGCACCCACACCACTTATGTGACATTGGTTCACTTTCATGGAATTCATTTCCCCTCACCTCTGTCAGGGATGTCTCAGACATAGCTTTATAGCTGCAGATGTTGAGCTGAGTGAAAGACTTCTGTTACAAACTTCTCTTCTAATCAGTTCCAATCTGAAGCAAAACCAAGTCACACTACCAAATAGCAATGGCATCAGAAACTAAAGAGGGAAAATTAAGTTTTGAAAAATAATTTACTGTCATCCTGGGAGGTATCACAAAATATGAGAGAGGGAAAGGCATCAGAAGGGTAGTTTAGCTAAAAATGAGAACCTATCAAATGAAGCTGTTACCAAGTCTCACAAACTCCAGTGAATTTGACGACTTCTGACATCCCGTAACTATCTAAAAATGGTTGCAAAGACAGAATGCGTTATTTTAAAGGGCCATTTCTTGAGAGGGGTATGGAAAAAAAATCATTCCTGTAACCAAATCCAAATATAGTTTGGGAAAACAATTGGGCTTGAGTAGAAAATGGGATCCTCTTTGTAGAGCTTCAGCTCTTGGTTTCTAGGATTACATGGCTGTTAGTCCTGTCAGTCACCGCTCGGAATTGCCTGGAGACAGTGGTTTCACACAGCAAAGCTGGAACTTGTAGGACATTGAAGCCTGGTGCTCTGGGTGTCAGCAAAAGCTGTGATGTTCCAGTGTAGCTGCCAAGAGATTGGAAGGATCTTGTAAGTGTTCCAGAAATCCAAAGCGGTGTGGGTATTGCATCAGCACGATGGAAAATATACCTCTTTTTCATTTTTTCTTTTCCTTTATTCCAAAGGTGGATGAAAAAGCAAATGTCCGATGGGATTTGAATTTCTATTTCCTCAGAAATTCTTTTAACCCTCTAACAAAAATTAACCAGAGCCACCGTCATCTGGGCCAACGTAGGTTAATGTCTTCCTCTGTGGCCGGGAGTCAGACTCTTGGTTCACTTCCTCAGTTCTGTTCCTCAGTACTTTCTGGGCATGCTGTCACCAAGACGTCATTCTTGCGGGAGAATTGGGATCCCCACAAACACTCAACTCCATGTCCTGGGCAGAGTACTTCAAGCATATCTGTTGAAACTCTTGCCGGACTCATGTCCTTTCCATTTTGTAGTGCCATTGTTGGAGTGTTACTTGTTTTGACTCTGGATTTTGAGAAGATATGCAGTTTACAAATGAGAAAAGGCCCCATTGTTCTGAAATTTTGGAAAAGGGCATTTGCTTAGTTATGGAGCATTTTATTCTCCATACTTTTTGCTCAGATAAGAAATCCAGAGGCTGCTATGAATTTTAGTTCATTTTATCTTTATTCATTTAATCATCATGAGAAAGCATGCAGAATAAACATTTCAGTACACTATTTTTTTTTGTTATTGTTTTGGGGAGGGAGAGATGCTCAGTGTTTGCTCCTGGTTCTGAGCTCAGGTGGGGCTCTGGGACCATACATGGTACTGGGGGAAGTGTCAAACCCAGTCAGTTATGGGCAAGGCAAGCACCCTACCTGCTGTACTATCTCTCCAGCTCACAAAGTTTTATCTTAACAAATAAAAATGAATGCCAACTATCCACGATTAACAAAACTATAATGTTTGAAATTTATATGGCACCAAAACAAATGTTTTGCCCCAGTAGTATTAAGGGGCCCAGCTGTATATTATTGGCTTACATCACTTTCAATACTACATATGTGTTTTTCCCCCTCTGACTCCAGATACTTTTCACTTTTCCTTATCAATTTTTCAAGATCAATTGGGTATCTCATAGTTCAAATTAATCCTGGCCTTAGTTTCTGGAAAAAATATCAATGTCACACATCAAGAATTCTATAACTCAAATGTACCATCTTTGAAAATACGGTGTTAAGTTATCCATACTTTGCCTGCTGATTACTAATTCAACTCAAGTGTTCCCCAAAGTATCTACTCAGTGCTAAAATTTTCCATCAATGATTCACAGAAGACAGAAGAGAATTTTACTTTGGATTGCTGGTTTATTTACTTCTCTCTCTCTTTTTTGTGGGGGAGGGGCTTTTGAGGTCATACTCTGTGTTGCTTAGGAATTACTTTTAGCTCTGCACTCAGGAATTACTCCTGGAAGTGCTTGGGGGACCATATGGGGTGCCAGGGATCGAACTTAGATTGGCCACTTGCAAGGAAAATACCCTACCCACTACACTATCACTTTGGCCCCTGCTGCTGATTCATTTTAAAGGATACAGCTATCATATAGAAGAAAAGACCAGCATAGGGTAAGGCAGACAGAGTATGCTTAGCGTCTATGATTTTTTAGTGTATACTAGCACTCCAATATGTTCATTAATTCTAGGTTCCCCAACTATATACTTAAGAGTTTGTATTAAGGTTTAATTATATAGGCACAATTCATTGACTCGTTAGCCATTGACATTTTTTTTGTTAACTTTTTTTTTTAGTTGAATCACAGTGAGACACACAGTTACAAAGTTGTTAATGATTTGGTATCAGTCATGTAATGGACTGGAGCGATAGCACAGCGGGCTAGGATGTTTGCCTTGCATGCAGCCGACCCGGGTGGTTCCTCTGTCCCTCTCAGAGAGCTCAGCAAGCTACTGAGAATATCCCTCCCACATGGCAGAGCCTGGCAAGCTCCCCGTGGCATATTCAATATGCCAAAAATAGTAACAACAAGTCTCACTTGGAGATGTTACTGGTGTCCGCTCGAGCAAATCAGTGAACAATGGAATGACAGTGCTACAGTGCTAATGTTCCCACACCCATCGCTTCACCAGTGTACATTTCCCACCACCAGTCATGGCCAATTAAACTCAATACCCAACCCTCTCCCCACTCCGGAGATTGATGCCAAATAGTTTTTCTTATACCTGTTGCCTACTGCTGTATTGATTTCCTGGGCTCGATAGGTCTTGGTTGTCTAGGCATGCTAGGAATCAATAAACAGTCCTTTAAATAGGAATCCGGTTCTTGTTTTAGTTGGATTTGGAGTCTGTAGAACAATGCCTCTCAAGGCTTCTTTTTTTTTTTTTACATAATATTACTACATTTTCAAATGGAAGAAAAGGCTGGGACAGAGGTAGACAGAGTATGCTGAGCTTCCATGTTTTTTCCAGGGTATTCCAATATGTTAATTAACTCTAGACTCCCCAAATCATGTACTTAAGAGTTTGTATTAAGGTTTAATTATGGAGACACAATTCATTTACTCACTAGTCATTGTCAATTTTTTTTGGTAACATTTTTAAATTGAATCCTAGTGAGACACAAGTCATTTAAATTTTTTTTACAGTTTTAAACAAAACTATTTTTTTCTCCAAAAGATTGGGCTACATAATGTTTTTTTAAAATAAATCTTAGCTTTCAAAGATGTACAATTTCATTATAAATGATGAATTTAGAAAGCCAGCAAAGTAAAAAGGAGAAAATTAAATTATTCTACTTCCCATAGATAAATATTGTTGACATTTTGGTATGTCTAGCCCAGAGACACACATATAGACACATTATACACACATACACACACACACTATTTGATTTTGAAAACCTTTCAGAGGCAATGTGTAGTAAGATGGTAGGGAGCTATGCATTCATTCTGGGCAAGTTTGGGTGAGTTCTGGGTCCAAGTTTGATCATTACAACATTGTTATCGCTCTATAAATATGAGGAAACTGAGCTTCAGAATGGTCGATGACTTCTCTCTGTGAATAAACAAACAGGCAACTCCAGTTCTTAATCTCTCAGTTCTTTATGCTTCTCCTTGCAGAAAGGAATATGGAAATAAAAACCTCACTCCACGTATGAGGGACTACATGTTTGCAAAGTTAAATATGCTGTGACACTCAGAATTTAAATTGAGATGAAGTTTATAAGACATTCTTAAGGTTTGTTTTTCCCCTTTGTTTCTAGAGAATGTCTTTTCCTGGAAAGATTTAAGTTCACAGTTTGTGGTAGGGGTGGGGGGAAGGCTGCATGAAATAATTTTTTTCTGAATAAAAGGCAAGCAATTTTATTTTTAAATTGAATTTGGATCACACTAGCTCAACACCAATGCTCATTGGCAGAGATTAAGCAAAGCTTTTTGCTGACTTTAAAGCTATTGTTTAAAAATGTGTTCATGAATGTGGGGGTCAAAAGCAACACCCCAGTCAAGTCTCTAATGTTCGAGTGCTGTTCAGGTTCTTAAGTTGGCTTCTTGAATCAAATATTATAAAATAATGACCTTGGAGCTGTCTTCCAGAAAATTGAAGAGAGTAGCAGTGAGCAGCTGTTGGCTGGCTGAGATCTATGGGGACATTTTAGAGACTAAAGCTGCAATATGCATGAACATTTGGGTTACCACTACCACTTTAAAAAAATCTAGATTTAGGGAATGTAACAGTTCACAGGCCACAGGCCCATCATATAGCCTATGATGGGCATTTTGTAAAATGCCCATATCATCCCCCAACACTACCAGAACACAAAAAGTTAACTAGTGATGGAGGGAAGAATAGAAAGGATTCAGAGCTGACACTTGGCACTTAAGTATGGAGTCCTCAATTAGCTGCTTCTATCCAATGTCTTGTGTTTCCCATCAATAAAACTAGACATGTCAATTTTAAGCTACCTTCTCAACTATTACCCACAATGGCATGCTTTGAGAAGATACTATCTGTCATAGCACCACAGTGCAAATTCCTAGAAAGAGTATTTTTTTAAAATTCTTTTATTAATTCACCATGTGGAAAGTTACAAAGCTTTCAGATTTAAGTCTCAGTTATACAATGCTCAAACACCCATCCCTTCACCAGTGCACACATTCCACCATCAAGAATCACGATATACCTCTCCCCTTCCCCTCACCTCCCCAGCCCCCCACCCCGCATGTGTAACTGGTAAATTTCACTTTACTTTCACTTTACTTTGATTACATTCAATATTTAAACAAAAAAATTCACTATTATTGATTTGGAGTTTCTCCCCCCTAAAGTCGATCTGCTGAAAAGAAAGCATTTGGTAATTTGTTTTCCATTGCTGAGAATGAAGAGATATGAGGCCAGGAGGCCGCACTAGCAGCAGCATAGTTTTGGATTTCTGTATTTTAGTATTTTAGTAACTAAGTCCAGAGAAATGTCTGCCAGGAATCGCAACATTGTAAGCTTGTACCTCTCAGCTACTTTATATTCCACATATGAGTGCGATCTTTCTATGTCTGTCTCTTTCTTTCTGACTCATTTCACTCAGCATGATACTTTCCATGTTGATCCACTTATATGCAAATTTCATGACTTCATGTTTTCTGACATCTACATAGTATTCCATTGTGTAAATATACCAGAGTTTCTTTAGCCAATCATCTGTTTTCGGGCACTCTGGTTTTTTCCATATTGTGGCTATTGTAAACAGAGCGGCAATGAACATGGAAATGCAGATATCATCTCTACTATCCCTTTTTGCCTCTCCAGGATATATTCCCAGGAGTAGTATTGCTGGGTCAAATGGGAGGTCAATTTCTAAATTTTTGAGAATCGTCCATATTGTTTTCCAAAAGGGCTGAACCAGTCGGCATTCCCACCAGCAGTGAAGGAGAGTCCCTTTCTCCCCACATCCACGCCAACACCGGTTGCTTTTGTTTTTTGGGATGTGGACCAGTCTCTGTGGTGTGAGATGATATCTCATTGTTGTTTTGATCTGCATCTCCCTGATAATTAGTGATGTTGAAGATTTTCTCATGTGCCTCTCAGCCATTTGGATTTCTTCTTTGGAAAAGTTTCTGTTCATTTCATCACCCCATTTTTTGATCGGGTTGGCAGTTTTCTTCTTGTGGAGTTCAACGAGTGCATTGTATATCCTTGTTATCAACCCTTTATTGGATGGGTACTGCATAAATATCCTTTCCCATTCTGTAGATTGTCTTTGTATTTTGGTCACTGTTTCTTTTGAGTTGCAGAAGCTTCTTAGTTTGAGATAGTCCCATTTATTTATCTTTGTTTTCACTTGCTTGGCCAGTGGCCTGTCATCTTTGAAGATACCTTTGGCTTCAATGTCGTGGAGGTTTTTGCCAACCTTATCTTCAATGTACCTTTGGGATTCTGGTCTGATGTTGAAGCCTTTAATCCATTTTGATCTGATTTTTGTACATGGTGATAGATGGAGGTCTAAGCCCATTTTTTTTGCATGTAGCTGTCCAGTTTTGCCTGCACAATTTGTTAAACATGCTTTCCTTGCTCCACTTCACATTTCTTCCTCCCTTATCAAAGATTAGATGATCATATATTTGGGGGTGTGTGTCAGAGTATTCAACCCTATTCCATTGGTCTGCAGCTCTGCCTTTATTCCAATACCGTGCTGTTTTAATGACTACCGCTTTGTAGTAGAGTTGGAAGTTGGGGAGGTTGATTCCTCCCATTTTCTTTTTCCCAAGAATTGCTTTAGCTATTCGTGGGGGCTTATTGTTCCATATGAATTTCAGGAGCACTTGCTCCATTTCTTTGAAGAATGTCAAGGGTATCCCTATAGGGATCGCATTGAATTTGTAGAATTCTTTGGGGAGAATTGCCATTTTGACAATATTAATTCTTCCAATCCATGAGCAGGGGATGTCTTTCCATTTCCTTGTGTCCTCTTTTATTTCCTGAAGTAGTGTTTTATAGTTTTCATTATACAAGTCCTTTACCTCCTTTGTTAAGCTGATTCCGAGGTACTTGATTTTTTGAGGCGCAATTGTGAACGGGATTGCTTTTCTCAGGTCACTTTCTTCTCTCTCATTATTTGCATATAGGAAAGCCATGGACTTTTGGGTATTGATTCTATAGCCTGCAACTTTACTATACGACTCTATTGTTTCTAGGAGTTTCTTGGTAGAGGTTTTAGGGTTCCCTAGAAAGAGTATTGAGTACATACCTCTAGTATTAAATTTTTCAGTCCTTTCTCCCTGCATGCCTTCGATAGTAGGCAAAGGTAACTCAGAGTGGCAAAAAGGATGCTCTTCCCCTCAGAGCTTCTGATTAAATTGCAATTTACTTAACAGACAGGATGGTCAGGCCAGTTAGAACTTCATCTACATAGTTATAAATAACCTTGACCATGTCGCAATTTCGTCAACTGCAAGTTGGAGCTAGTATTGACGTAACTCAAAGTCAGGACTAATGAGATCAGTTGTGCAGCAGCTTGGTGTTTGTTGGATGGAAGGCGTGGTATAAATATGCCGTCATTTTCATTAGGATTATTTTCATAATACTTTATGCTAAACACAGCTGTGGCAACATATGTTTTAAAGCTTTAAATAAACATTCCTAAATTTGTGAAATCTGATTCACTTTTGCCCAATTTCACTACATTTACCATCGTTTGGGGAATTTTGAAGGCAAGGCATTCTTTAAAAAATTATTAAAGTGCCATGATTTACAAAGTTATTCATAGCGGTGTTTTAGACATACTATGTTCCAGCACAAGTTCCACCACAGGTATTATCTTCCCTCCACCAGGGTTCCCAGGTTTCCTCCTGCCACCTCCCTTCTCGCACCCCACATCCCCTGAGACCTCACTCCCACAGTCTGCTGCCTTGTCAGGCACATTTGAAAATTGGTTGTTGAAATTTTGATCTCTCTTTTTCAGTGTTGTTGACTCTGTTGTTTGGATATTTAGCAACTCCTTGACCTCTCCTCGACCATCTGCTTCCAATCTATCTCTTCTTCAGCGATTTCTTTTCTTCTCTGTACTTATTTGCCTTATATCTTGGACAAAGAGTGATCTAGGCATCCCCACTTTAAAACGTTGCATTCCCTCATCTGTTTATACCACATATAAGTGGGATCATCATTGCTCCATGATTTGGAATCCTACCTCATGTCCTGAGGAAGAAAGCAGCTGGGATAGAGAAGGGACCACCAAGTCAATGATGATTGGAGGGTGTAGGATGACATTGTTTGTCCTTTCCCCCCTTGCCACAAGGAGCTTAGGTTCATCCTGGTCACACCCATTAAGGTACTCCCGAGTCACTCCCATCCCTTTGTTTAGCTGTAACTACTTCTCTATGCTCTCTTCCCCAAAACAGTTAATCAGCTTTCCCCCCTAATCTGACTCTGTTAATTTGTAAGGTCAGACCTTTCTAGAACACTGAACTTATATTATAAGTTGATATTGCCTTTCTCCTTTCCTTATGTCTTTTGAATAATTTACTTTAAAGCAATGTCCTTTTTGTATAGACACAAGAAGACAATATTATGCTTTTGTAACTTGGGATTTAATTGGCCTCGAATATTATTCCCTACCGGGCATCTGCTTTCTTGACTTAAGCCTCAGTTGCCCTCAGTTCTTAGCACCCCAAAAGCAGCGTCCCGACGAGGGATGGGACAGACCCAGGGCAAGCGGTGAGTTATATGCTACTCTAGCATCGAGATGGGCCTGGCCAAAGTGCCTAATTCTTAGCTATAAGTTAAGAGCTTGATCATGGACAAATGCTATCATGATCCAAAGGTAATGATGAGACTAAGACTCTGCTAGGGTTAGGAAAGACTAATCTGGCCTGAGCACTGTAGTCTGAGATTCAGATGGCCCCAGGAGAGCAATTCTATAAGCTTAATGCATTTCTTATTGTGTTCATACAAAATGATTAATATTGTGAATGCTTATATGTTTGCTGGACGAGGAGAGGAGAAACACACTCATGGGACTCCGCCCTTGGGTGGATGGTCCTGCTAAAGGAGAATCTGTCCTAAAAGCAGCATACCCTGAAGGGAAAGAACTTTACCCCTATTTATGGTGACCACACCTATGTGTAAGCCCCACCCCCCTCATGCTGGGGGGATTTAACTAGGCTGTAAGAGTGGTTGGGGGGCCAGATCCAGGGGCAAGATCCAGGGAGAGATCCAGAACCGAGAGAGAAGTGGAGAGAGAGACAGGAGAATGGAATAAACGACAACCAGCTTGGCCCTCGTTTCCTCCTCTGTCCGCTCTGGCTGGGTGAGCGGCCCGGGAACGTCCCTCTCGAACCCGGGGGTGGCCCATGGGGAGAGCTGCCGGGGCTCTCCGGGGCTCTCCCCTGGTTGCCCCTTGACAGATGTTTCTTAACAGGAGGGATCGCTCAGGTTGGGAGATGTGTGCTGAAAGTAGATCAAAGGCCAAACATGATGACCTCTCAGGAGCTGTATTGCAAATCATAATACCCAAAAGTAGAGAGAGAGAGTAAGAAGGAAAGTAGAGGCAGAGGTGGGTTGGAGTGAGGGTTGTGGGAGAGATATGGGGACATTGGTGTTAAAAAATGCACACTGGTGGAAAGACGGGTGTTCAATCATTGTATGACTGAAATTCAATCATTAAGGCTTTGTAATTGTATCTCATGGTGATTCAATATTAAAAAATAAAATAAAAATTTTTTTAAAGTGGGATTATCCTGTGTTTGATCTTCGTCTGGCTTACTTCATTTCACATATTTTCCAGTTCCATCCATGTTGCAGTGAATTGCATGATTTCATTATTTCTCAGTTTCACACTATTCCATTATGTGTATCATTTGTATCACTTGTCTTCCCGCTGATCTTCGATTTGCTCTAGTGGGCGCAGGTAATATCTCCATTTGTTCTTGTCATGTGCTAGTGTAGCCCAGTGATATCTGCTTGCTCCAGGAACAGGAAAAGCCTCAAACCATTCATTCAGGGTTTTGACAAAGAAGTCTGACCATCTCGTTGGTGGGCAGCCATGCGGTCTTTTGACATCCCGTGGAATCCAGTCAGTAACAGCTCTGGTCCAGTGGTCATCTTTGAATCACATTACATGTCCGGCCCATCTGATTTTTGATGTCTTGGCAAACGAGACAGCGTCCCTGATCTTAACCGTCGACGGAGGTCGGAACTCCGGATTCCTTCTCTCACTTGAGTGAGATGTGATACTCCTAGCATAGCTCTTTCGATTCCTCTTTGGGATACCCAAGTAGCATTCTCATCCTGTTTGCGTAGGGTTCAGGTCTCTGAGGCATACGTTAGTGCAGGAAGAACGGTGGAATCGAAAAGATATGCCTGGATGCAGAGGTCCTTTATTCTCTTAACCACTTCTTTGACACTCTTGAGGGCGTTCCATGCTGCTCTCTTCCTCCTGTGCAGTTCTGGTGCCAAGTCGTTCCTCATGTTGAGTTCTTGACCTAGGTACACATAGCTGCTGCATTCAGAGATGTCTGTTCCATTGAGAACAAATGGAGCTTCAGGGACCAGTTCATTTTTCATGAGCATCTTGTTGAGGTTCAGCTGCAGTCTGACCTTTCCACACTCACGGTCGAAGTCAGCCAGCATTTGTGCCACTTGGCTAATGTTTGGCGTTATGAGAACAATGTCATCAGCGAAGTGGAGGTCTTGTAGTTGCCAACCATCTATCTTCACTCCCATTCCTTCACATTCCAGTCGTCGCATGACATTCTCGAGGGTGACACTGAAGAGTTTCGGTGAAATGGTATCACCCTGCTGAACCCCTCTCTTTACATCAATGATCACTTCCTTGTAGAATGGTGAGATCCTGGTGATGAATCCACAATACAGCTCTCAGAGGATCTTGATATACTGAATTTGAATGCCCTGTTAGGCCAGGGCTTCGATGACCGCCTCAGTCTCAACAGAATCGAAGGCCTTCTTTTTTTTTTTTAATTTATTTTATTGAATCACCATGTGGAAAGTTACAAAGTTCTCAGGCTTATGTCTCAGTTATACAATGCTCAAACACCCGTCCCTTCACCAGTGCCCATATTCCACCACCAATTAAAAAAAAAAACCCATATACGCCCCACCCCTCACCTCCCAAACCCCCCCTGTGTAACTGATAAATTTCACTTCCTTTTCTCTTTACCTTGATTACATTCCATATTTCAACACAAAACTCGCTATTGTTGTTGGAGTTTCAACACAGACTCACTATTTTTGTTGGGATTTATCCCCCAAGAATACAGCCCTATTGACAAGGAAATATTTGATAATTAGTTTTCCACTGATGAGAATGAAGAGATAAAAAGTTGTGCGGCCGCAGTAGCGGCCGCGCGGTTTACAATTTCTGTATTTTAGTAATTAAGTCCAGGGAGATTTAAGTTGGAAATTGAATCATTTCCCTTCCTGGAGCAGCATGGAGAAAACGCTTAGTTCACAGTCTGGATACATGGTTGCAAGCACTCACTGGAACCCCAAGTCATATAGCTGGCTCTGGCTCCTGCTCGTTCCGCAGCCACGCGGCTGTGCAAAGGCATGGCCACCTGGGTCGAATCTCGGCCGGAGCCCGAGGCATCCCGCTGTTCGAAGGCCTTCTTTAGGTCGATGAATGTTAGACAGAGTGGCATCTTGATTGTTTTTTTTTGTTTGTTTGTTTTTTTGGGTCACACCTTGCGATGCACAGGGGTTACTCCTGGCTCTTCACTCAGGAATTACCCCTGGCGGTGCTCAGGGGACCATATGGGATGCTGGGATTAGAACCCGGGTCGGCTGAGTGCAAGGCAAATGCCCTACCCGTTGTGCTATCGTGCTATCGCTCCAGCCCCAGAAAGTGGCGTCTTGAACTCTCGCAAAACTTCAGTGAGTTTGGTCAATGTGTGGATATAATTGATCATGCTGAATCCTTTTTGGAACTCTGCTTGCTCACATGGTTTTCCTTCATCTAGTGTTCTGCCTATTCTATTCTGGATGACACGAGTGAACAACTTGTAGACGACAGCAGCAGGCAGATTGGGTGATAGTTTCCAATGTCATGGATGTCTCCCTTCTTGTACAACAGAACGGTCCTGCTGGTTTTCCACCGGGACAGAATCTTGCACACAGACAGGTAGCGTGTGAAGAGCTGAGCCAGTGTATTGATGAGTACTGGCACCAGATTCTTCAAGTGTTTGGGTCTGACCATGTCTGGACCAGGTGCTATACGTGTCTTTACTGATGAAATGGCGTGTCGGATTTCAGAAGGGAGGATGCTGGGAACGACATATCCATCCTGCAGAATTTGGTATGTGGGCAGGTGGACATGGCTGTCAAAGAGATCCAAGTAGAAGTCATGAATAATCCTCTCCATTGCCTTTCTGGAAGATGTGAAAGATCCATCAGGACGTTGGAGGGTAGTCATCTTGGTCAAGGACGGCATCTTCCCATGTTGCCGCAATAGTGCCAAAGAGCTCCCAGTTGGTGGTCATTCTGGGAGCTGTCTTCTTAAACTTAAACTTTGCAGACCTTTCTCCCCACTCTGTGAAGTAGAATTTTGCATGAAGGACATGGTGGTCCAATCATGTTTGGAATTTTGGGACAACAGTTTTTGAGGTATCTCCATACCATTTTCTGTAAAGGTTAAAACAGACAAGACTTTCAATTCACAAAGCCTTCCTCTGTGGAAACTAAGCATTATTTTCTTTTGTAAGCTTTTGACTAACATGGAGATATTATCAAATGTGACAGTTGGCAATTTTTGAAGGTAGGATTCACTGTAAGAACTGTGTTGGGGGAAAGTTACACACAAAAGTTAGGCTTGAAGACATCCCAAGATCCACCTACCACTAACATCGAAGCTCTTCTATATTTATATAAAAGCTCTAATATATATGAGTGGTGTGTGTGTGTGTATGTACATGGAAACCAAATCAAGGTCTTGTCTTTTATAGTTCAAAATATCAACTGGGTCAGGGGAATAATTTAAAAGTCTCGAGCACGTTTTTTGAATGTGAAGTCACAGGTTCAATTTCAAGTACCATTTATGTTCACCCCCAATCCCTGCACCCAACACCAGCAGGTTCAATATTTGTGCACTAAGCCAGGAGTACTCCCTGAGCACTGTTGTATATGGCACAAACAAACAAAACAAACAAAATATTGACTGTGGGACACATATCTCACATATTTTGGGCATACAAAAACCCTCCCTATGAAGAAGACTGTTTCAATAGCTCAGAGACAGTCTCCTAGGAGTTGACCATGGTAGTTTCCTGAAGCCAGTCTTTCTTGGCAATGCACAGTGTTGAGAAAAATAATTCTGCTTAGTTATCTCTCTTCTTTACAAAAAAGAATACAGCTTCTTTGCTAATTAAGGCCTAGCTATATTCAAGTTAGAATTCTGAGTTAGGTGAGCACATCGGTTCTCAACATTACTAGTGTATAAACCTGTGTAAATTGTTAGAATTCATGGATAAATTTGACTTGATGAGAATTCTTATCAACAGAGAGCGAGGTAGGTACACACATAAAAAGGATTTAATAGACTACAGTAAGAATTTAATAAGGTTTCAACAGAGGTAAAATTAGAGCTATACTTGGAAAAATTAGCTGAGAGTATAAACATAATAATGCTCTCTCTCTTTCATGCTTATGAAAATGACTCAAGAAATAGCATAGACTGGTTTCTTACTTGAGTTTTGAGAGAGAAGTCAATAAGTGTTTTGTGACTGATTGATAGTCTTATGGGCATAAAATGATTTTGGTGTTATAGATATTCAGTGTTTCTAATTTTTTATGGACCTTACTGTGTAAGTTTAAATAAAAACAAAAAAGCAAAATATGATGAATGAAAAACATGAGGAGACTGAAATTTGAGAGTGGCAGGGAGAAGGGATCTAATTTATCTTTGTAATATATTAGGTTCAAGATGCTCTCAGGACAATCAATTTCTATAACCCAATCAAGGGTTATAGAAATCTAGGGTTCACAGAGAGGAGTAGGGTGGAGTCATAAATGTATGACTTACATATTATTAGCTTACATATTTTCATTGTGGTGGCAAAACTACTTTGGGAGAAAGTATTGAAAAAGAAAAGATGATTTTCAAATGCTTGAAATTTCTTCAAGACAACGAGTTGATGCAAGACCCCTCAAGAGAGTTGAATTCAACAAAAGTTTCATTTGCACAGTGGTTACTGGGGAAAATTGTTTAAAACAAAATCATGTCAGAGTAACTGACTCAAGCTATGGTGAGGCAATGCTAGATTTTATTGGTGATAGAGCTACACTGTACATTTGCTGGCAAAGAGATGACAAGGACCTGCCCTGAGGAGAGTAAGCAAATGGGGAAGAATGGAGTGAAAACACACTTAAACAGAAGACTAAGTGAGACTGTAGGAAAAATTAATTTGAGAGACAAAGAGATCCCTGGGATAACTCTGAGGATTCAGCAGAAGCAATTGAACGGGTCCTTATATTATTAAACAAGAAAGTACCAACACACAGGAAAAGAAACCTTGGGGAAATAGTGATATTTTGGCATACTGAATGTAACATAACTGTTGATAGTTGAGCAAGATGTCCATCAATTAGCTGAAGCTATAGCTGTACAATCCAGGACAGTGTCTAAGGTGGAGATATGAATAGAGATGAAGACATAGGCAAGAGGGAAAGAAAGAAATGGGTGATAGGAAGAGGAGCAGGGTTTGGGGTGGGAGACTGTTAAAAGCCCATGAAAGTGGCTCTTACAATCCCTTTGCAAACCAAAGATGAGATGATACTAAATTTTTGGCAGGAATGTTGCTCCCAGAAGCAGCCCCACCTCAGACTGTTTCTTTTATGAAAGATGTTGGGTTCTGTGGGTGCTTATGGGCACTGTGGTACCCCTGAGTACTGAACCATAGTGTACGGTGTGGGTGTGGGTCACTGAGATTTATGTCATATTCCATGAAACTGCACATTGCATCGTTTTTCCCGGCCCACCATATTCCTCTCCTCTGCTTCCCAGTAAATTTAGGCTGCACAGAGAATGACACATGCATTGGAAACACTGGAAAGTTAAATCTGTGCTGCGTGATGTCAGAAGCAAAAACAAACAAACAAAACCAAATAAACAAGCAAATTCAAAATCTACAAAATCCTCTAGTCCTGAAATTTCAAAGTTAAGTCAGCCCTGCTCCCAAGAAAGAGACAGGAAAGAGACTGAACCCATAAGTGAGATGACTTTCAGTTAGAGTAGTTCTAATCAACAGCAGTGAGACAAGGATGACGATCATTCCTATCTATTCCTGAAGATAGGTAATTTAAAGATGGATTGAAATGTATTCTTATTTTTTTTAATAGGCACCAATGCAATATTCTAAGTGCCTGTTTAATTTTTGGTATATGTCCAAGGTTAGTACTGATAGTTATTGGAAAAGAACTTTGAATTTGAACTCTAGAGAGATTTTTGTAGCTTTTACTGTCACAGTTACTGTCATTCCATTGCTCATCGATTTGCTTGATTGGACACCAGTAATGTCTCCATTGTGAGACTTGCTACTGTTTTTGGAATACCGAATACACCAGGGGTGGCTTGCCAGGCTCTGCCATGCGGGCTAGATATTCTAAGTAGCTTGCCAGGCTCTTCGAGAGGGGCAGAGGAATCGAACCTGGGTCGGCTACGTATAAGGCAAACACCCTAAAAGTAGCTTTACTACTTTCTTTATAATGTTCAGCCTTTGTAGATGAAAGTAGCAGTTGGGATGACACTGAAATTAAAGCTACCAGGGAGACAAACGACCAGACCATAAACCTGCCTGGGTCATTATGCTGTGCTTACCTAGCCAGGATCCAGGAAGGTTCTGTGTTCAGTGGTAATGTTAGAACTGAACACTCTACATGCAATTTATCTGCATTGACAGGATTAAAAACAAATACCCCCCTCTCCCAAACGCAACAACCAAACCTTAGAAACTTGGATCTATTTTGGATCTCTGGGTAAAAATTAAAACCATGTGAACTTTAGACTTGTTTAAAATATTTGAACTTGTTTAAAATATTAAAAAACTTATTAAAGTCAAAACTGCAGAAGCTCCCAAAGTTGTTTACAGCAGCAATTTGTATTATTTGGTTCAAGTCTGGCTGATCACCTGCCAAGTTCTCCACCACTTTCATGTCTATCCCACCCCGTGTGCAGGGCAGCAGTCAGGACCTCTGCAAACAGACCCAGAGAACGTTTCTTCAAAACCAGCCAAGTGGAGTTTGTGTTAAATGTAGCTCCCATGAAATTGCACAAGGACATTTTGATGACACACGGTGTGTGTCAAAGAACAAAGTGATTTCATGTGAAATTTACATTATGTTTAGAAAATAGTGCAACTTCAATTTGTGTGCTTTTTCTTTTTTCTGAGTCAGTCGTATTAACTGTGGTTGACTCAAGTCATTTCACAGATGGGTTTCTTGGGGGATGGATGTAACGTCTGATGCCAGTGCAGGAAGTGTTCAGGTGGGAGCTCTAGCAGCACGTCTTGTCTTATCCTTACAATGACTTACAGTTAATGTTCATTTTCACTCTGGGCTTCCTTTGTTCTTCGGATTGTTCTCTACTCTCTAGTTTCTATCTATCTATCTTTAGTTCTTGCCCATAATGACATATACCTTCTTATGCCTCTCCCATCATTTGTGACACTGTAGTACTGTTGTTCCATAGTTTATTGATTTGCTTGAGCGGGTACCAGTAACGTCTCCATTGTGAAACTTGTTGGTACTGTTTTTGGCATATCGAATATGCCACAAGCAGCTTGTCAGGCTCTGCCGTGCGGGCAGGATACACTTGGCAGCTTGCCGGGCTCTCCGAGAGGGACAGAGGAATTGAACCCTTGTCAGCTGCAGGCAAGGCAAATGTCCTACCTGCTTTGCTATTGCTCCCACCATTTGTATAGTAAACAAATGATAACATGCTTGATTTGTTTTTTTAAAAAGGCTTTTTAAATCTATTTGTGTGAACATTTATAAAAGCTGTAAATGCTTTTATGTGAGCTTTATTTGAGAGTCTCTAGAGTTAGAACCAATTTATCTGGAAGTCCAGAGCAATCAAATTGAAATTAAGATACCAGGCAAAAAGATGACAGAATGAAAAGTATTAGGTTAGCGAACTTCATCATTTCCTCCTTGTTATTTAAAGCACCAGAAAATATCAATCATTTAACTTGCCAACAATTACATTATAGTCTGAATTGTAGAAATGATTTTTCACTCAAGCTTCAAAAAATCAACAGTCATGGGTGCATTCTAAATGATATTACAGATTTAATGTTATCTTTGTTTTCCAAATTTTATCTCTAACTATATCTATGGACTCAGTATTAATAAAGACTCCTCCTTTTTTAATGACTGGCAGTGAGAAATTAGATATTTTGGAATCCTTATTTTGAATATTTCTGGGACATTCATAAGTGGTAATGGGGTTTATAATGGAGTCCTGGTAGCAATCACCACTGGGGCAAATCCAAGCAGGATTCAACATTCCAGACCCTGGCATTTCCACAAAGGGGTTGCTCAAGTCTGGAACTTTCTTTCCTATGCAGCTTTCTGGGAAATCAGCCATGCTTGAAAGTTGGCGAACTTGGAAACTTGCCCACAGGGGATTCTTACTTCCCTCTATAAGACTCAGCCTCTGCTTTGTGGCCCAGATACTCTCTAATTGTATTTTAAAAATACCGGGTTTCAAATTCCATTAGTTTACCAGGGCTGACATGGTAAAGTACTACAAATGGGTGGATTAAACGACAGAAATGTATTTCCTCTTAGTTTGGGAGGCTGAAGTCCAAGATTAAGATGTTGAGAGGGGTTGGCTCGATGACGGCAAAGGAGAGTCTATTCTAGGTCTCTTGTTAAGCTTCTGAGGCTTTTTTGTGTGTATGTATGTGTGCGGTCTTTGATCTCACTTCACCCAGAGATGCATCAGACATCTCTGTCTTTACTTCTTTTTGTCTTCTTGTATGTGTCTATAACTAAATTTATTTATTCTATAAGGAAACCAGTTAGTTAGACTAGGGGCACACACAACACCACAATAACCTCATCTTAAATAATGACATCAGCCAAAACTTTTTACCCAAATAAGGTCACATTCTGAAGGTTAGGATTTCAATAGGAACTGGAGTGGGAGAATAAGGCTGGGAGACACAACTCAACCCAACACACACTAAATATTTATTTAAAGATCACAGACACAAAGTAACTTGTGAAGAGATTCCACTAAATGTCACAGGTTTTTATTCAAAAAGTCTTTCCCATCCTGTTTTTGTCTGTCTCCTTCATCTCTTTTGTATGTGAAAGATTGACAAGACTAGTTCCCCTTCCATGCAACTTTACCCCAGTTAACAGAGGAGAGGTTTAGGTACCAGAAATGGGTAATCTGGTGCTACATTCCCTATGAAAAGACTAGGCTGTTTTCTGCCACTATGGTGGTTTAAAATCTATTTGGAATCATAAAGAACAAAATTTTAAGATTTTTTGTGCTCAAGTCATATAACAGCAGTATGTTCCTTTTCTACAGGTTAGTCTAGGTTTTACTTGGAAGTAAAGTTACAATCCACTGTGGAGAGTTTGAGAAAACAAAGCAGATCTTACTATAAGTGAGACAGAGTTGGAACCCAGTCTCATTTCCCTTACCTTTTATTATTTCAGGGGCCACTCTGAACCCCTCAAAAGCTTTCCAATAAAATTCATCATCATTTGACCAACCTTGGAGATGCTGAAAATGCAAGAAAGACAAAAGAACCTTGACTTCCATCTGCCTTATCAGTCTAGGGATGAAGTTATCTGATGTATAAAGACACTAGAGAATAATGACTTGACTTAGGGAATTAGGAAGAGGAAAAGGATGGTGGTGAACAACTGATTAGACAGAGCCAAAAAATGAGCAAGAAAATACCCATATGGCATATCTGAGAACACAGCTGCCGCATGCTATGGTCATAGTTTCTCTTGGGTTTAAGGCCTTTCTACTGTAGCTTTGGTCTTAGTGGTGAGGTAATAGCTTCTCTTTCACTAATGTGTGTATGTTTTATCATTTGCTATGGCTCTCCTAACACAATATACATTTTGGAAAAGTGTCTTTTATTTAACTCTCCAGTGTCTGAGCTTCATTCGATTACTGCCTGTGTTTATACCTTGTATCCCCAAAGAGAGTTTGAGTTTACGAATTTGAGTTTTTAGAAAGCAGGGTTCAAGTCTTTCCTCCTTGAACCTTCACTAAAGGCAAAGATTTGCAGAAAATGTTCCATGAGTGGTTAAGGCAGGAGAGGATAAAGGATAAACGTAGATGATAGTGACATGAAAGGAGAAAAGAAGAAAGGAAAAGCATAATGTATGAAAGGAGAAAGTTGGTGGAAAAGAATTGAGGCCCAACTCATATCTTTGGAATCAGGCTGTGAACTTAAAAGCAAGACAATTAGAAAGAACGGGCGATCTTGTTAGACCCTGAAATGACAAATCATTCTAATATGCAAAGCCTGTCCCCAACCGTACTGCCATCTGTGGCTACCATACAAAGTAGGCAGGGGTAGGAGAAGGGAATTGAATTTTTTTTCTTTTTTTAGAGATCTTGGGAACCCCAGGAAGAAGTTCACCTGTGATACACACTAATCTCAGATAGCCTGGTCACCACAGGACTGCATCTCTTGTAGAATATTATAAGATGAAAATGTACATAGTTTATTTATTTATTTACCTTCAAAAGTTGTGGTGGCACTCTTTGAAGTCCAAGAAATAGGAAGAAGGATTTTTTTCCAGAGAGAAGTCATCATTTCCAAAAGGATGTCTTAGAAAAGTCCAACTGAAAATGCTATCAACTGAGCAAAATTTAAGATGCATCAAGGAATAACCACACACCATGACTCAGGAGGACTGGTGAGATTTGGTCCAGATTTGTGGTGAGAACATTCAATTAATTTCCTTGGAAAATATTTTAGGATGCAATCAATCAATGTCAAGCACTGTCCTTAAAAACCTGGGTTTCCAGGTCTCTTGAGGATGCCTTCTTGCTGGTGGAATAAACACTAATGTAAAAGAATGTGTTCTACATCGATGGTTTTTTTTTTCCTTAGTCTAGCAACTTTCATAAGTTATGGTGCACAGGAGAATTAAAGGAATTGGAATTTCTCTTCTTGGAACTCAGATCATACATACTGATTATTTATATCAGATTCCTATTTATCAGTCACTGTTTCTGCTGGTAAAGCTCTGGTGAGTTCAGCATGTCTGAGGAATCTTTGATCCTGTCTCAAATAAAATAGACTAATGCACATTTATTTTTGCCATTTTCATTAGCACTAAATTAAATGCCAGAAAACATTTTAATATACCCTCTAGAGAAAACAACCCCTGTTCCTAAAGATATCAATTCTGGCTCTTCATACAAATGAAACCACACACTTGGAATGCTCCAAGTCTATTAGCCAAAGGAACATTTATTCTTTTGCTGTTTCAAAGCTGTGACACTTGAAGTTCATGTCTTGTGCTTTGATTCCTTCTTGAAGAAGATGGTCTCCAAAGTCCAATAAATGATAGAAAAAATGGATCATGGTGTAAACAAATCTTCAAAAAAGTCTTACATTGAAAAAAATTTTGCATTTTTTTCCTTTGGTGTAGTCCTGTTGGTACTCTTTCACTGAAACAAATTAGAAAAGACAGTTGGAAGTTGTTTCTCTCCTAATCATAAAATTGAAAAACTTACTCAACAGCATAAGAGAAATATGTTTTGAAAATCATAATAAAGTCAAAAGGACTAGAAACCAGGCCAGATTGACTAGTGGGAGATTGAGAAAATATCATGCAATTGGCACATGGTTGAAAACTAGATATGATCTACCTCAAGGGCAAGGAGCTTCCTTAGTTTCAACTGCTTATTCACTCAAAAACCATTTCCTGAGGACCTCCTCCAAATGCTGGGAATAGAGCTTGTTTTTTTAGTTCTAAAGAAAGATAATAAGCAAGAAAGTAGATAAGATAGGGACTCTGCTATCTTTCTACAAGGATGTCTTAGAATATTTTGCAAATGTGAACACAGAAAGAGAAATTACAGGGCTCCTACTTGCTCTTCAGGGCAGCTCACTAGCTTTAAGCGTTCGAAGTAGTGCAGTAGGTTGTTCCTAGAACAGATTCTAGGGTCTCTGTCTTAGAGAGGCCTCAGCTACTCCTTCAGTATTGTATGGTAGAAGATTTATTTACAGGAGTCAAATAGACAGTGGTAAAACACATCATGTTAGATAGTGCAAAGGAGAAAAATTAGGTTTAGAAGAGGATATCTGAAATAAGGGAACATTATGGGGGTGCATAACTTCAGAAATTCTATTAATTGGACCTAAGAGAAGACTTTACCACCCATAAACCAGAGTTCTTTGACTTGTAGTAGAAGAGTCTAGCACTTAATAAGAACCTAGCCCAGAAGAAAACATTCTTCGTTGCTGGCATTGTATGTATTCAGGAGCTGTAGGGTATGAGCTTCTAAAGCAGATATACTATTTCAAGTTGCCATTTCTAGCCTGATAAAATTGGGAGAATCATTTTACCACCCTGAGTCACAGATTTATCATCTGTATATGAGAGAAAGCATTGTCATGGACCATTTCCATGAAGGAGGGGTATGGAGAGACTCAAATAAATGTAAAATCAGCAAATTCTTTGCTGACAAGATTTCTTTGCGTGCTTGGCAGACACAAGTGCCAGAGAGTGCTCTCAGAAACTTCTAATACTGTAGAACAGAGCTGGACTCCCAAGTTCCCAATTCAGTGGCTCTCAGTGCTAGAAGAAGAAAATCACATGGGAAGCTCCTGAAATACAGATGTCACAGGCTCATTCCAGACTAATTAAATCAGAATTTTTTGAGGCACAGGCATAGGCATTTTAAAAAGCTCTCCAGGGTATTTTAAAATATTGGCAGGTTGGTCATCAAGTCTAATGAAGTTCATACACTGTGAGCAATTAAAGTAACAAGCTGCTAAAAAATTCTCACTTTCCTCTCAAACATCAGATACCTAAAATATTGGCTTAGGTCTTCCTAGGGTGGGAAGACTTCCCAAGTAGCCTTTCCTGACAGGTAAGAATATCTCTTATTTTTGTCAACTTTTAGAGCAGATTACATCGTCTTCTCATCATCACTTAATCATTATCACGATGAGAAATCCATCCTTCCTATTTTTCTAAATCCTTCATGCTCAGTAGAAATGCACACGGTTGGGACTGGAGCAATAGCACAGCAGGTAGGGCATTTGCCTTGCATGTGGCAGACCCGGGTTTGATTCCCAGCAACCCATATGGTTCCCCTGAGCATCGCCAGGAGTAATTCCAGAGTGCATGAGCCAGGAGTAACCCTGTGCAATGCTGAATGTGACCTAAAAAGCAAAAAAAAAAAAAAAAGAAAAAAAAGAAAAGAAAGAAAGAAAGAAAGAAAGAAAGAAAGAAAGAAAGAAAGAAAGAAAGAAATGCACATGATTCCTGAGAATCTTGTGGGGAAATAAATCTAGATCATATTGTCATGTAAACTTTTCTGTTTAAATCCAAAGCGCCTTGTATATCCTTGATATCAGCCCCTTATCTGATGGGTATTGGGTGAATATCCTTTCCCATTCTGTAGATTGCCTTTGTATTTTGGTTACTGTATCTTTTGCAGTGCAGAAGCTTCTTAGTTTAATATAGTCCCATTTGTTTATTTCTGTTTCTCCTTGATTGCTTAGTTCCGTGTCATCTTTGAAGATACCTTTGGCTTCAATATCATGGAGGGTATTTCCAACCTTGTCTTCAATGTACCTTATGGATTGTGGTCTGATGTTGAGGTCTTTAATCCATTTTGATTTGACTTTTGTGCATGGTGTCAGGTCGAGGTCTAAGCCCATTTTTTTGCATGTGGTTGTCCAGTTATGCCAGCACCATTTGTTGAAAAGGCTTTCCTTGTTCCACTTCACATTTCTTGCTCCCTTATCAAAGATCAGATGATCATATATTTGGGGTTGCATGTAGGGATATTCCACTCTGTTCCATTGATTGGCAGCTCTGCTTTTGTTCTAGTACCATGCTGTTTTAATTGTTACTGCTTTGTAGTAAAGTTTGAAGTTGGGGAGGGTGATGCCTCCCATCGTCTTTTTCCCAAGAATTGCTTTAGCTATTCGTGGGTGTTTATTGTTCCATATGAATTTCAGGAGTGTTTGATCAACTTCTTTGAAGAATTTCATGGGTATCCTTATAGGGATCGCATTGAATCTGTATAGTGCTTTGGGGAGTATTGCCATTTTGACAATGTTTATTCTTTCTATCCATGAGCAAGGAATATATTTTCATCCTCGTGTCCTCTTTAATTTCATTGATAAGCGCAAATGAGATTATTTTCCCTCTACAAATAATTTTGATTCATCAAACTAGTATAGCTACTGTTCTTTTTATTTTGTTTATTAAGCATTATTTGCCAGATACATCTATGTAGGGACTTGGGGAACTTCCGCAGGGTTAAAAAAGAAGGCAAGATTGATCAGTGTCCTGCACTGGGGAGATATAATGCTCTTCTTCCCTCCCTCCCTCCCTCTCCCCGCCCCCCCCCAAGACTGTTGTCCTTAGCTTTGTGAGCGGTACCAGGCGGTCTATCTGCTCACCCAAACTTATTTCTGAGATAACTACAATGCAAATGAGAGCTCTTGAATCAGTTATTGCTGGGATGGGTGATTCCAGGGTGTTTTAGAGCATGCAAATGCACCATCTTTCTACCCTTTGAATTCGTTTTTGAACTGCCCTCTTCTCCCTTAGTAATTACTGCATTAAATAACCACAAAGGAGAAATAATTTTAATCTTAGCATCTCAGTTCTTCAAAATCTTATTTACAACCTCAGACCGGTCCCGTTTTTACATTTTAAAAAGTTAGATAGGAACATCTGATCTTTTGCAAAGAAGGGCAAAAATTCCACTGTGTTCTTTAAGAGCTAGTTTTATTTTCAATAAAATATTTATAAATGAAAACAGCTGATTTCTACTCACAAAACAGAAAAGGAAAATAAGAACCGCCATGTTTGGAAATAAAACATTATGAGAAATCCTCAACTTTATTAGAACTCTAATCTCATTATTTAGAATAATTTTTTTTAAATGTTTTAAAGTAGTAAATAAGCTAAGTCACTTGCATTAAGAATCATTCTTACATCAATGAACTTTGGCCCTAAGCTGATCTTTAAAGTTATTTTGTTACCTTGTGACCCCCAATTTTCTTCAGTTTTCAATATTCCCCTGTCAACTCAGAAGCTCCATTAATGATTATGCCCAGGATGTAAGTTTATAATAATAATACTTTGTTAAGTTTTTCTTTGCTTACTTTCTCTCTTTTATTTATTCAATAAACCAGACTTGGGTGAATTCAGTCACTCACTAGAGTTTGCAGTTGGGGGGCTGGAGTGATAGCACAGCGGGTAGGGCGGTTGCCTTGCATGTGGCCGACCAGGGTTCGACTCCCAGCATTCCATATGGTCCCCTGGGCACCACCAGAAGTGATTCTTGAGTGTAGAGCCAGGAGTAACCCCTGTGCATTGCCGGGTGTGACCCAAAAACAACAACAAAAAAAGAAAAATAGAGTTTGCAGCTGGTCCTTCAAGTCAATGCCAACCTAGAGATAACTCAGTGAGTAGTTGCTTTTAGGCCAACTACTTTGAATTTTTTATTTCCTGGGTGAAATCCTCTTTCTTTACAAAGTTACTTTAGACAAATTAAAATTAAACTAATATACTCTAATTACCCAAGGAAATCATTGTCGTTACAACCAAGTTGTATTAAGTGAATTTTATTATTGCCATTTTGTCGTTTCTTTGGTTCATACGGTCAGACTTAAGGTACAATTCCTTTTAAGTTGGAACTATTTGAGAGGACTAGGGAAAAAAAAACCCTTCCACACACATATAATCACATCCTCCACGCCCACCTGCAGAGAAGGAGGGCTCTTGGGTGGCTTATGTGAAAAGGGGAAGAGAGAGGTGATAACCTCGAGAAGGAAATCTACTGCTGCTTCCCTCAACCCACTTCTGTCGCCTGGGAGACTTAGAACTGATGCGTGTCTGTGATGAAGCCCTCCTGCATAGCACTGATGCCCTCTAGCCCCAGGAGGCAGCCTTCCTGCACCTGAAGTTCACTGGCTCTGCCAGGTCGCCATCTGATTTCTTGTGGAGCCATGGACTCTGGCTGGAGTCAGGAATTGTTCTTTGAAGGAAAGGAAAATCAGTTCCAAACTATGCCGACTTTTCAGGTCTGTCACCTTTCTCTCACAGAAAAAACTTTCAGGGAGAGCCATGTAATGAAATAAAAGATGTTTACTGGGGAAATGAAGGTGGGGAAGGAGAGAGGTAGATTTAGATACGCGCTCAAGAGGGAACAAGGGCTTCTCCAAAAGGGAGAGAGCTAGTATACACCTCAAGTTCCCCAGAAAAGGGAAATTGGCGTTCAAGTCTCAAAGCCCAAGTTTTAAGAGGGGAGATGAGGGGTGAGTGGGTGAAGGTGAGGCTTAGGGGGCGGGGTGGGGAGGATTGCATACAGAGGCTACAGGGGCTTGGTCAAATTATTTATAAATAGTTTTCCCAAATTGTCCCCAATCCAGCCAACCCTGTTCTTTGCTAGGGTGGTTGCCAAGGGGGAGAATTTGGAGCGGTTGATGGGCTTCTGCTATTCTTTGCCAGGACTTTATTCCAGCTGGAGCTTCTCCTCCCAGGGGGTCCAGCTGCCTCTCCTCTCAGGGATCCTCCACAGCTCCCTGGAATTCTGCATCTCAATGGTTTTCCAACTCCTGAGATGCTTCTGTTGTGTCAAAGGCGATCATGCCTATCTGCTGATTTAGGTTTCAGACAATATCCTTTCCAACACATTGCCAGGGCACCCCCACCCCTATCTCCCTGTCTGCCACAGCACTGAGATGACACTTGATAAATTTCACTATTAAATAGGTCTCTCTCTTAGCCACTTTTGAATCTTTATATCTTCCCTCCCATTTCCTTTCTGTTTTTTCTTTAGGTGGGGAAGGACAGTTTGGGGCCACAGCCAATGATGATCAGGGGCTTTTCCAGGCTCTATATTCACGGTGACTTCTCGGGGTGTAGGCAGGTAGACAGGGAAGGGCCGGATGGCAATGGAATTCCTAGGTAGTAATAAAACCAATAACCCAACACTGCAAAGAGCCCACCTGTGAGCAAAGGGACCTGACACGACTTTCACCTGGGGCCAACAGACCCAGAGAAGGCTGGACCCCTTCTCTGAGAGAAGCTCCAACAGGAACAAAGGCCAGGAGAGGAATTTCAAAGGGCACACGTGTTCCCCACATCTCCCCTCTTGAGCTGTGTACTGGGGCTCTCTCTGCCTTGTTCTCTCTTGAACGCGTTACTCCCTTACTCCCACTTTTCCCTTCCTCCTTCCTCTTCCTCAAAACCTCCAAATAAAAGTTGTTTTTTACTTCACTGCTTGTCTACTCCTGAAAATCTTTCAAGTGAGCCTCACACAAGCCACCCGTGAGGACCCACGTCAGAGGTGCTGGGAAATCATCCCATGTTCTAGGATCCAACTGGGGCCAAGCATCTTATCTCCTATACTTTCTTCTGGCTCCATTCTCTCACTTTTTCATGTGTTTCTCCTGAGGTGGGGACTGCAAAAATAGTAATAGTCATTCTCAAGACTCAAAATGAATAAATGGGGGCCAGATGACTGTACAGTGTGTAGGGCATTTTCTTTACACCTGGCCATCCCGGGTTCAATCCCTGGCATCCAGTATGGTCCCCTGAGCACTGCCAGTGTAATTCCTGTATAATACAGTCAGGAGTAAGCTCTAAGCATTGCCAGATGTGACCCAAAAGTCAAGAAAAAAAAAACAAACAAAGCGTGAAAACATGGATACTGGAGGCAGAGAACCAACTTCAGGTACCTGAAATACAGAATCTTTTCCATCATTGTATAGACTGAAACTCAAACATGAAAGCTGTGCAACTGTATCTCACTGTGATTCAATAATAATAATGATAATAATAATGATAATGATAATAATAATAATAATAATAATAATAATAATAATAATAAACCCAGACTCTTTCCTCGTTTCATTATCCTCTCTCACATCAGTTGGTTCTGAGCATTGAGTCATCTACACTGCCAATGTCTGGAGGAAACGGGAAACGTTTTTGGCTGTCTTAACAGAACAGGTACTTTTGGTGTCTGTGCAGGAGAGGCAGGATGCCACTAAATATTCTCAATGTACAGGGCAGTCCTGAGCTTCCCAAACCTCTTTCGCTCAGATGTTAAGTGTGTCACTTAGAGAAAAGGAATTACCTGTGCCTGATGGACCCTTGTTGCTTCCTAAAGGAAATTTGAGCAGGTGACTGAGGAGATAGGTGTCTGTGGCCAGCTGGAGGCTTGGCTGGTTGGAAATATAAGAATTCAGAGGTGGTTGGGAATCTGCCTCTTTCCTGAGGTCAAAGGTCATTCAAGATATCAATATATAGAGCTGACATCATTTAAATTTTTTGAAATTTTTTTCAATAAGAGAGCATTCTCAATTTTTTTCTATAAGAGTGCATTCTCCATGCACACAACTTATACCAAGGATGCTCTTGGGCGAAAAACCACAGGAACAGACATGTACTTATTGATCTTACTGCATGGAGCAAGACCACTGGGACCACTGGAGTAAGAGGGTGTAAAGGGGCTTGTTATTGGATTAAGCATATGCTCAGTGATTTGGGATAGGGGTCAGGGACATGTGGTTTTGCTCTGCGTGCACGCTGTTTGGAAGTGGAAGAAGAGAAGTTCTTTGTGTATTTTAATAGCTTTTACTCAGGAGGTGAAAGAACAGAGTGGACTAATGCCGGAATTGGCAAAGATGCTGCAGCCGCCCTTGTTTGGCGGTGTGTGTTGCAGTGTTTGTGTTTGCGTCTGTGCTCAGATGTGTTTATGAAACGGTCATGTGTTTGTCTTGCTTCGTCACAGTCACAGATGGAGGTGTGAAATTGTTTATGCTCCTCAAGAGAACACTGCGGTCTGGCTCCTAGAGCCAGTCCAGCTCCCACCTGACAGCTCTCAGGGGCAACATTTTGCATTCTCCCCTAGCACACAACAATAACAACAACAAACACAAAGAAAACGAACAAACCAGTCAGAAATACCTGTAATCACTCCATTCTGAGATCAAGGAAAATTTTTATTGCAGTTTAGTTTAGTATTTTCCCAAGTGATCAAATAATAGTAACATTTATCCAAACAGGTCATAGCTTGTTTGTACACTCAGCAAAATATCAAGAATATTTTTCTCAAATATTTGCCTACAGGATGGTTTTTATTGGTTGCAAAATGTTTCATGGGAGGAGTGATTAATAATTTACAAAACCACATCTGTAAATTTTATATCCAGAATCAGTAATGTTGTAAGTAATGCTAGGAGAGCTATCCTTGTACTACATGACATAATATTTTCCCTCCCTATTCCCTCCCTCCCTTCCTCCCTCCCTTCCTCCCTCCCTCCCTCCCTCCCTCCCTCCCTCCCTCCCTCCCTCCTTGCCTCTCTCCCTTCCCTCCCTCCTTCCTTCCCTCCCTCCCTCCCTCCCTCCCTCCCTCCCTCCCTCCCTCCCTCCCTCCCTCCCTCCCTCCCTCCCTCCCTCCTTCCTTCCTTCCTTCCTTCCTTCCTTCCTTCCTTCCTTCCTTCCTTCCTTCCTTCCTTCCTTCCTTCCTTCCTTCCTTCCTTCCTTCCTTCCTTCCTTCCTTCCTTCCTTCCTTCCTTCTGGGCTTCCCAAGCAGTGCTTTGGGGAAGGGGGTAGACAACTGGTTGCCCCCAGAATTGCAAAAGCCTGAGGATATAGTGCTACTCCAGGTGTCTGATGCATCAAGAAAAACCTTACCCACCCCAGTAGGGGTCAGGGGTCTCAAAGGTCACACCAGTGATGTTCATAGACCATGTGGTGCCAGAGATTGAATTTAAGTCCCCTACATGCAAAGCATACACTCAACTAGTTGAGCTATTTCTTTGGTCTATACTATTGATTTGAATTCATTTTTGGTCAGAAACCATTTACTGTTGCCATATTCAATGATGTGACCATAATATAGGGCTGTGACCCACAGTTTACAAAACTAAAAAGTAGAGTGTATGTCACATTTTCCTATTTTCTTGTTTTAAATTTTTTATAGCTGTTAACATAGGTGTATATAACCTCTAAGATATTTATTAAATAGGAATTTGCATACACATATCACTGCCACTGTCATCCCATTGCTCATCAATTAGCTCAAGCGGGCACCAGTAACATCTCCATTTTGAGACTTGTTACTATTTGTGGCATATCGAACACACCACGGGCAGCTTGCCAGGCTCTGTTGTGCAGGCGAGATACCCTCGGTAGCTTGCCGGGCTCTCTGAGAGGGGCGGAGGAATCAAACCCGGGTCACCCGCGTGCAAGGCAAATGCCCTACCCACTGTGCTATCGCTCCAGACCACACACATATATAATATATAATATTATGTAATATATATATTATAGATATAACATAGTACATCTAATATATATTAGATTTCCCAAGGTTTGTGGTACTTAATTCTTTTTATTTCTTTAAAAATTACTAATATTTGCTTTTGTCTTTTAGTCTTATTCCTGTAGATTTATTTTTATCTTCTCTTTCTGTGATTAAGTTAGTCACAGTTTTTCTTTTTTTTTCTTTATTTATTTTTAATTAGTGAATCACCATGAGGGTACAGTTACAGATTTACTCATCTTTGTGCTCTTATTTCCCTCATACAAAGTTCGAGAACCCATCCCTTCACCAGTGCCCATTCTCCACCACCAGTAAACGCAGTATCCCTCCTACCCTCCCCAATCCCATCTCCCCACACCCCGCCCCGCCACTGTGGCAGGGTATTCCCTTTTGTTCTCTCTCTCTAATTAGGTGTTGTGGTTCGCAATAAAGGTGCTGAGTGGCCACTGTGTTCAGTCTCTAGCCCACATTCAGCCAGCATCACCCTTCCCCCGCATGGCCTCCGACTACATTGTACTTGGTGATCCCGTCTCTGAGTTGCCCTCTCCCCAGAATGTGAGGCCAGCCTCCAAGCCATGGAGTCAGTCTCCTGGTACTTATTTCTACTATTCTTGAGTGTTAGTCTCCTACTCTGTTATTCTATATTCCACAGATGAGTGCAATCTTTCTATGTCTGTCTCTCTCTTTCTGACTCATTTCATTTAGCATGATACTTTCCATGCCGATCCACTTATATGCAAAATTTATGACCTCCTTTTTTCTAACAGCTGCATAGTATTCCATTGTATAGATGTACCAAAGTTTCTTCAACCAGTCATCTGTTCTAGGGGACTCGGGTTTTTTTCAGATTCTGGCTATTGTAAACAGTGCTGCGATGAACATATAAGTGCAGATGTCATTTCGACTATACTTTTTTGCTTCTCTGGGATATATTCCCAGCAGTGGTATTGCTGGGTCAAATGGGAGCTCGATTTCTAATTTTTTGAGAAGAGTCCATATTGTTTTCCAAAAGGGCTGAACCAGTCGGCATTCCCACCAGCAGTGTAGAAGTCCATCGTGATTCCTCTTTGGAAGTCAGTAAGTTAAAAAATTTGGAATTTAAATTTCTTAACACATGAGATTTTATTTTTTATTTTTAAGAAAATGTTTATTGACATAGCATTGAGTTATGACATTATGCAGGCTTCAGTGTTCAACACTATAATTCAACATTTGTATATACTGCAATATGATCCCCAAAGTAAGGGCAAATGACACTAGATAAAAATCACAGTCTGATGCCATCCACCACCATAAAACTAGCTTCCTTCACTAGATTGGTGGCCCAAATCACTTCCCCCTCCGATACATATCATTTTATTCTTGTAAGTTAAAAAATTTTTTTGATAGTTTTCAGGTATACAGTTTGTATTTAAACATCCATAGATACTATATTACTATTAATGCCAGAAGTTTACTTTCTATCCAAACCATTTAATCGAACACCTTTTCCCACTTGCCTTATCCCCTGTCCCCTTTTTTCTCTGGTGATAACCACTCTGTTGTCTTAAAACCTTTGTTTTGTTGCTCTATTTGGTTTGTTTTTTCAAGTCTTCTTCATGCACACAAAATCATATGCTATTTGCCATTTTCCACTTATTTCACTTAGCATAAGTGACACAAAAGGTCCATTTACATTGTGACAAATGTCAAGATCTCATATTTTTTTATAGTTGATGAGAAGTCCATTTACTTAGTCATCAGTGATTATTTGTATTATTTCTATGATATGGTCAGTGAGTATAGGAGCACAGATATCTTTTCATTTTGGTGTTTTTATGTTTTTTGGGAAAAAAACCCAGAAGTTGGATCATATGGTATTTGTATTCCTAACTTACTCAGAATTATCCATATAGTTTTTGTATATATGATATAATATCACAGTCCCACCAACTGAATACAAGTGCCTTCCTTTCTTTAAATTGTGTCCAACATTTGTTGCATTTTGTTTTTTATGATGACTTTGTAGTCAATGATCTTCCTCTGGACCAGACAATATTCGATGGTTTTCCCTTCAAGTAAACTATTTATTGTATGGCATTTTCAATTATAGAGTATGTCTGTGTGGTTAGACACAGATTTATCCTGACCAACACAGCCCTCCTATAACCTCTCTCAAGCCCTATTTTACAAATGGTGGGTTTCCAATCCATTACTTTTCAGTCAGTTTATATTCATTGTCATCAAGCACACCATTATCCTTTTATGTTTAGAATCAAACACTATACTGTTAATTGGCAAAATAATAAAGTCTATACAAGAAATACGCAAAAGAATAAAATCCATATACTTAAGGGACCGTATCTCATCAAGAAAACAAATCAGAACAGTAAATAGGGCAGTAAAGAGTTATTATTAAACAAATATTATAGAATACAATAGGTATTCAATATTTACTTTTTATGGTTTCACTTTTTCACTCACAAATCAGATAAGATAGCACAAATATCAAGGACATTGTTGGTTGGATTGCTGTTAGGACATTGTGTGCCTGAACCAACTCTATTATGAACAACTTTGTAAATCATGGTGTCTTTAAAAAAAAGATTAGGAAAAAAAACCCCAAAACCCAAAATATCAAATTCTCATGAACAAAAATTAGTTGCTAGTTTGCTTACTAAAGACCATGAAAAATAATCTCAGCTCTCAAATCTTCATTATTTTAATTCTGAAAATAGATATTATGTTAGAATCTAATTGGTGTTATAGATATGAAGAGAAATACCTTTCTCCACTACGTAAGTGGTTCAAGGTTCTCTGGGATAGGATGGAGAAAGTGCTACAGGAACCAACAAAGACCAACCTAACTTGTATGGGGGGTATGAGAAGGTTTGAGTTATGGAGTAAATAATATTTTGGTTGAGTCCTGAAGGAACATTATTTAGGCCAAAAAGCTTGCCAGAATGAAGAAACCATGTGCATGAAATGTAAATATTCTGGGGCAGGAAGAAATAGAGTATATTTGAGAACCCCAAAAGAAGTCAAGTATATGCAATGCTGAGCATAAATTTGAGTGTGTAGCATGAAGCCTTCAGGCCCTGAGATTTGTATAGTGTGTGTGTGAGAGAGAGAGAGAGAGAGACAGACAGACAGACAGAAAGAGAGAGAGCATTAAGCATAATCAAAAGGCATTGAAGATTTTTAATCAAGAGAATATTATGTTTATATTTTTGAGTCCAATCACAGAGGATGAAATGAAAAGAAATAGTTGAAGAGTAAGCTGGGAAGTATTTGGGAGACAATTGCAGTAGTCTAAGAACAGATGACAGTGACTGGTGACTCAAACCAGAGCCGATGTGTTGAAAGGAGAAAATTGAAAGAGATGACACATTAAAATCAACTGGAGTTGATACTGAGTAGAAGCAGGAGCTGAAGGAATTAATGAAGCAGAAATGTCTCCAGAAATGACATCAGTTCCACCTGCTGCCCTGGGCCCTGCTGTGCTTGAGAGCTGCTCACTATCACATCTTCTACAGGAAGAAACTGATGCATCAACTTTAGGAGAAATATAAAGGAAAAATAATTAGTAGGATCATCACAAATTTCTTATAGCAAATAAAACTTTTTCCCTGACTTTTTGTAAATTATGGTTAAGTTCAACTGCCCATGACCAAAACTTCTGATCCTTTCCTTCCATTTTTTTCACATCATAAATCTAACAAATTGGGCTCATAAAAAGATCATTAAATTTGTTCCATACATATGCTTTTCTAGTTGATGACAAAGGACATACCTTTAATGTGCTTTAATTTATTCAGTTGGTTTGTTTAATATTCCGAGCTTGAAAGAAGTTGTAATTCCTTTTATTAATACCCATTAGCTATTCAATGTCAAGGACACCATGCTGATTAAACAGTTATTTATAGGTGCCTGAAAGCTACCCAATCTAAAAATTTCAAGTAGGAAAAGTGAGATGCTTCTTGAATCAGTGACTTTATGTCCTCCTACTTTTTCTTCTAAAGACATTTCCCTTTTGCTTCTCCTGTCACCTTGCCCTGGAGGGGAAGTGGAGTGTGAGGTGGAACAGATGGTAACTCAGTCGGCAGAAGGCACCATTAGTCTTCATGTCTTTCTTCCTGCTCAAGTTTTGTCCAACATTAATAATCGAATAGTGGTGTCCTAAACAGTTCTGTTTCCAGGATAGTACTGAAGATGGAAACAAGACTGCCCTTTTATTTTAAAATTTTGTTTAATTATTAGTATTAGTATTAGTATTATTTTGGTTTGGGGGCCACACAGACTCAGCAATGCCTAAGAATGATTACATCCTGGCTTTGCACTTAGGAATCACTCCTGGCTGGCTCAAGGGACCATCTAGGACTCCAGGGATCAAGCCCTGGTTAGACCATTTGCAAGGAAACGCCCTCCCTGTTGTACTGTGGCTCTGACTGAAAGACCTCCCCTTTGATTGTTTCTATGCCAGAAGTGGTTCCATACTTTGTGGGACATTGTGCCATGACCACTTCTTCTTTTCTGAGATAAGGAGATTTGATCAAATGAATTAAATTTTAAAAACACAGGTTGGATATACAACTATGTTTCTCACTGTCACAGTCATTGTCATCCCGTTGCTCATTGATTTGCTCGAGCGGGCATCAGCAATGTCTCCATTGTGAGACTTATTGTTACTGTTTTTGGCATATCAACTATGCCATGGATAGCTATTCTTGACTTTGCTTACAGACATTCCTACCCTTCTCTCTTCTGATGAGAACCCTGGCTAGAGCACTCAGTGTTCTTTTAGAAGCCTTCTCTTTGGCATGTTCCTGCAGTTGACACTCAACGTTCAATAGAACAATTTCAGAAAGATAGTACAACACACCGAATGAAATGATAAGAGAACATGGGGAAGCTATCAATCATAAATTCTCAAATGAGAGGAAGAAGTTCTGTCCTTTGAAAAGAGTTCTTTCAGATTTTATAATAGCACTTACTTTGCCATTCCTTCACTCTACCTTTTGGATTATTATTATATGCATTAGGAGATATTGCTGATGGAATTATAAAAGTTGTGTGGAAGGGAAAAGTGTGAGATCCTAAAATAAAGTGTGAATTTTTCATTTATTTTTTCTAAGTATTCTTTTCCCTCTCTAAATTCTAACTTTGGCTCAAATTGGAGAGTATTGGAATACAGAATAGTTTATCCACTCCAAGTTACACATTAATAATAATAGTCTTTCAGCTTTCAGTGTAAGTTGCCAAAAGATAAAAACATATAGTATTCACTTCCTAATTGGCTATACAGAAAAAGATTTCAGATCCAACTATTCATTGGAACCAATTACTCATTGGATCATTTAATGAAAACTTAAGTCATTTTATTCCTGAAAATTATAGAATCTTCAAGAACGAACTTGAAGATTCTAAGGACACCAGAAAGCCTGATAAGCCACCCCCAACCTGAGATACAAATATACAAGTGGGCTTGGCTCAACAAACTTGTGAATTGAGAGTCTTGGTGTTGGCTTATTCCCCTCATCCTTAAAACCAAGCAATCTGTTTTGTGTTACTTCTAGGGTGATTTTGTTATTGTTTTGCTTTGTTTTCTCCACATCTGGTGGTATTCAGAGACCACTCCTGCCAGTGTTCAGGGTTCCATTTTCAGTAACAGAGATTTGAACTGGGGTCAGCAGTACACAAGGAATTTTGCCCAATTTCTTATGTTTCATTTAAATCAAATTTCTTTGTTCTCAGGTCACATCTAGATGCTAATCTGTTTTTATGATCTCCCTGGAGTACTTCCTTTCTCCCTGCTTATTTTTTGAAAAATGCATGATACAACATTCTAAGTTTAAAGCATACAGTGCCATCATGTCATAAACTGATGTACTGTGAAATAATTGTAAGGTTAATTAAAATATCCATTGCCTCACACAGGAAACTTTGTATATTGTACATAAATGTAGTATGAAAATTTTCAATATCTATTTTCTTAGTGACTTTCAAGCAACATAACGGTTATAGCTAACAGTATCGTTGGCTGTTTGAACTATGTTGCACGTTACATCACTAGACTTGTACCCTTGGAAAACATTAACCAATTTCTCTTTTATTCCTATCCTACCCCTGTCAACCACCAATTTACTGTTACCATGAGTTTAATTTTCTAAGATTTTATGTTTGTCTTTCTCTGTCTGATCTTCATTCAGCAAAATGAACTTATATACGTGTTGCAAATTGCAATGTTTTCTTTTCTTAATATATGGATAATATTCCACTGTTTCTACATATTTTTACTTTTATATGTATGTGTAGATATGAATATGTATGTGATATTTACACAATTCTAAATAGATTTTGCATCTACCCGAGGTGCCTGGACTTGCGATTCAGCATTGCTGCATAGTGCCCTCTCATCTTCCTGCAAAGACGCATCTGTGTTAACTGAACCACTGATGAGGAAATTGACTCTCTTGAATATATCAACTTCCCTTCTTCTACTCCTGTTGGAAACCTGATCCAGGCCTCGGAATACTTTTAAGACATGCCAATAGTTTGGTGCCTAGCAGAGCCCTTGCCACATAGTAGGTGGTCAGTAAACTGAGATGCATGATGGCACTTTTCATCATTCTCTCCTTAGGGCAGAGAGGGGATGTATTCTTGTCCACATCGGGCCACATGTGTCATTCAAAGGCCCGTATGCACAGTGCTTGTACAGTCCTGCATGGAACCCCAAGGATGCTTTTTCCGAGTGCTCGTTCAAGCTTACAAAAGCCCTTTGTGGGTCCTTCTTTGGGCGCATTCTATCATCCTCTAAGCCATTAAATCAATCTGTTTTAATTGGATAATGACGCCCATTTTTGAATCTGGGTAAGATCTGTCCCCACCTCCATCTGTGTCTCCAGCGGCAGATTTCCAATGTCCTGACAGTAGTAGGGCTTTTTGTCCTCCTGCTGCCCTGCAGCCACCAGGGGCCAAAGACCAATTTGCTCTAATGAATTTAATATGTTTAGTCTGAGCCTTGGAGTTCCAGGCCAGCCAGAGAGGGCCCCTCTTAGGGTTACTTTCCATCAAGGGAATCAAAGAAGCATGTCAGCCACTGCAGCCTGAGTGTGCAAACCCTTCTCCTGCCAATCTCGTTTCAAATCCAGCCAGCTTCCTAACCACTTTCTGGACTGTCCCAAGACTTTTTTTTTTTTTTTTGCAACAGTTTATCATGCCTATGGCCCCTAGAATCTATGCAAGACCATTCTTCAGCATGCAGTGTAACTCTTGGAAGAGGTAAATGTTGATTTCACATCTAAAGGTTGGTCTTTGTTCGTGACATGTGATCGTTTTGTGAGTTATCAATTCCTTTGTCCGAGAGCCTGTCTCTTTATATGAGTTTGTGACATCTGTGTCTAAAATAGTCCCTATCAATCATGTTTCCAAAGAAAGGCAAAATATAAGAGGTTTAATTGATGATCCAGTCCAGGTTCATGTCTCTAAAAATAGATTACATAGACCTCCAGGCTCCAGGATAGTGATTGTAAGTGAAATTTCCAGGACTGTTGACAAGGTAGGTGCTGATTGCCTACTAGACACATTCACTTTTCCATTCGTGTATTCCACCAACATTATTTTTTTCTCCCCAATTTTATTTTATTTTTGTAAAGTTGTTCACAAACACCTTCCCTCCACATTATTTCAAATTTTCTCACCACCACCCAAGCCTTTCCCAAGAGTTGGTCCTAAATAATTTCTTTTGCATGGCTTGTTATGAATAATGTGTTAAAAATGATTCAAAGAAGTTTCTTTTTTTATTTTAGATTCGCCACTCTCCTAATTTTTATTGAGGTTCGTGACTTACAATAATTTTAGTGATAGTTCCAAGCAAAAAATCCTCCAATACCACACCCATCACCCACCAGAGTCCCAAGGTCTCCTCACAGCTGTACTTTCCCTCTCCCACCCTTGGGACACTCTATTCCACAGACCAGTTCTCCTGTTTTGGTGCCTTAGCTAATTTTTATTCCCTGACTATATTATTATTTTTAATTTTTCTTTTTATTGAATCACCATGAAAAAAGTTACAAAGCTTTCAGGTTTGAGTCTCCATCAAACACCCAACCCTTCACCAGTGCACATGTTCCATCACCAAGAACCCCATTATACCTCCCATCCCCCCCCCGCCTGTGTGGCAAATAATTCTCACTTTATTCTCTCTTTACTTTGATTACATTCAATATTTCAACAGAAGACTCACTATTATTATTTGGAATTTTCCCCCAACAATTAGACCTGCCGAAGAGGCATCATTTGATAATTTGTTTTCCATTGCTGAGAATGAAGAGCATATGAGGTTTGTGGATTTCTGGTATTTTAGTAATTAAGTCCAGAGAAATTTCTGCCAGAAGTCGCGTCACTGCAAGCTTGTACCTTTCCCTAGTGGGCTCTATAAAATGGTGGTCGCCACGCTGCTGCTGCCGCAGCCACAAGGAAAAGCCGAGAGAGGAAAAACCTTCCCCCTCCCTTGGCGGCATGGGACTGTAGCTCAGTTCACAGTCTAGAGGTCAAAGAAGTTTCTGTAGAGGAAAATGTGTGAAGATTGTTGTATCTCACCCTAGAGCCATTAAGCCTTTGTATAGAGATGACTAACATATTGTTCCATGTTCCATGTTGAACCTTGTGCGCTAATATTTATTTTTAGATCCAGATCGATTGCCCTCTACCCTAACCCTATCAAATGTTGTGTGCTACTCTTGGTACATCAGTGAAGTACAGTATGAAATCTCACGCGGCCGCAACTCTCAAGTTTTAAATAGGGTGATACAACTGGAAATGACTTTGAGATCCAGAAGCATCTCTGCAGCTTGTTGTTCTCTTCTGAGATTGATTTGTGAGTCTCTGGATCATGGCTGTTAATGAGGATATTTGGTGCCAGAGGCAGTTTGTGGGCGTGACCAAAAGGCTCCCCATAAGGCAGGGAAACAACTCAGAGAGAGCCTGGAAATGTTGGTCACAAAAGCCGCATGCCTGAGTTTTTTCAGCAGATTCATTGTCAGGTGTGAGGGGCTCATCCTGAGCCTGTGGAGATCAACTGTGAGCATGACGGAGATTGGGTTCTGGAGGTTTTCTGTTGCCGGGGCTCTATTGGGGCTGGCACTGCGCTCCAGAAACGAGGTTCAGCCTGGCATGATGTTTGGAGACATTTCTGCAGCTTTCCACCAACGTTTTAAGCAAGAACACAGTGGGCACCAGAGAAATCAAAGACTATATAACATACCCATCTGTAAGGATTTCAGTTTGATTCAGAAACATTATAAGTACAGTGTAAGGAGGACTGTCAGAAAAATACATTATTATGAAAGGAAACTTGGAATTAAGAAGACGGCACTTAAGATGATTTCTTTTAAAGTGAAGGCTGTGTTTTCCAGGTAATACGGAAAAGTAAGATATCTGAGGAAAATAGTCATAAAATAAAATTATGGAAATAATTTTTATTGTTAAACAAAATTTATATTTTATATTGTATCCATAATTAATATTTTATATTAGAAAAGACGGTATCAAAATACCTCTTTGTTAACAAGTAGCATTTTGATAGGAGTATGTTTTCATACAGAGAGGGTTATTTTACAAAATGTATTCAAGATTCATTAGTTTTCCAGAGACCAATTAAATTCATCCTGATATTCAAATAATTTTATTTCACAGCCCTGTATTCATTGATTCTTCTCTTCTTTCATTGTTAACGCACTAAACACGAACAACCATGATAGATTATTTTAAAATAAATTTTCTTGTGTTTTAAAATAAATTCTAGCAGTGCTCCAAGATAAACTTTCCTTACCTTTGTAAAATCCCATCATATTTGCAAGACCCACAATTTTAGTGGAAAGATATTGGGACCAGTGCAAAACTGAAGGGGTGTGTGTGTGTGTGTGTGTGTGTGTGTGTGTGTGTGTGTGTGTGTGTATTTTGGTCAGATTAATACTATTAATGAAGGGTTGTTTAGTAAATATTGCATTGTTAAGTTATATTAGTGACAAGTAGACTAGAGTTTACAACATTCGTTTGAGGTCACCGGGGTGATGTTTCTTTCACTTATAAACAGATGACTCTGAGGTTTCCTGGTCCTAAATTCAGTGAGTACTTTATCACCCTACAAAAGACTCCTAACTGCTTATGAGTCCTGGATGAAGTTTTGTTTGTGAGTTCTTGGCATTACTCTTCCAAAATCCAAATCCTTACAGGATCCTAGAAAGAAGACTAGAAGTTACTTTCTGGGCCAACCAAACATTCTTTTGCTAAAACAATAAATATGTCTTTGGGGTAATAGCATTGCATTGAATCTACCACTTTCCAGCTCATGGAAATGGTGTTATGACATGTAAACTGGAGAACTATGATGTAAAGCATTCAGAATTTTAGATAGACTATTTGTAATCCATTAAGATATTTTCCTCATTTTAATGGTATATTAATCTTAATCTTCCAGAACATTTGTCATGTACACGTAGTGTTGGAAAAGTGAAAAAATAAATCAGTGAAATAGCAAAAGTGAGATTACTGGAGAGCAAAAGAAAAAAAATCAGACTAGTAAAAATCAACCATAGTTGCATACCAGAATAAGAAAATATCAGTTTTTAGAGACCACTGATACAGGAATTATCTAATTTTAAGTGGCAAAAATCTGACAATAAAAATTAGCTTCAACCCAATAATGGGAGGTTATAATATCACAATGTCAAATTTTGAACAGGAAATGCTCCATGCCATGTTTAAATGCCACTAAAGCCGCCTCTCTCTTAATTTTGTTTGGAATATGTATTTTTCTCCTTGTTGACCTCATTCTCTCTGGCCCCTGGAAAGACTTTCTCTCTACTATGGTAAAGTCATCCACCATTGAAAAAATAAAGGAATTCTGTCCCAATAGTTTTAGATGGAACAATTTCAGGAGAGTTTGTTTTGGTCACCTCCTATTACTTGACACTATGGTTGCAACATCTGAGGACAAATTGATATTTGTCTAGGTCTTTGGATTCCTCATCAGACCAAGGGAGAGATGAAAAATGAAGATAATAAAGGCAGAAAAAAACAACAGTCTGTATATAGACAGATCTGAACCTTCTATTACTTTTTGTCTTTCTATTCACCACTTTGTATTTATTACATGTTGCTTAGGGGGTCTATTATAGGCCATTTGAACTAACTGAAGCTAATCTGCCATGCATTTGAGGTACATTTTACTATATAGTACCTTATTGTGAAACAATTTTCACAGTAATCGGGAGTACTTTATAGACGGTCAAACTTAATGTCTTTTTAAAGTTTATGATGATTAAAGCTTAGAGATGGTATGGTTTCCTCCCCTTTTATTTAATTTTAACTGTGATTTGATAAATTTGAGGAGATATAGGAGCAAACAGTGAAAGTCTCCATCCAAAATAAATGTTGTCAAAAATATTGTGACTTCTCTCAAAATGTTTATGAAAAATCTAAAAAAACTCCTTTATGTCTTTCAATGATACTTAATTAAATAGGTTTTATGATTATCAATGGCTCTTTTATTTGTACCTAAAATATTTTTACTAGTAATTCTGTAATTTGCACTTTAAAATTTTATTTTGGTCTTGAACTAGTTTTGACAGACTAACTTTAAGACATTTATTTAGCTGGTCAAATTGGCCCTTGACTTTGCTAAGAATTAGTGGATCTGCAGATTAATAAACAGCTGAGTGTTTTAGTAGTTTGGAATTCTGAATGAGAGGCTTATAGAGACAAAGCGTCTTTAACCAGAGGTATTGTTTATCAGCATAAGGCGTTAAGACTCAGACTTGAAATAAGAGTGTGTGTCAGCGTCTTTTCCAGGCAGGACTTAGCATTTTGGTGGAAATCATTTAAGTAATTCGCTTCACCACCTTTGCTACATGAGTGAGCTGGAGAGAGCACTGGAATCAAGCAATAATGACACACCTTTTATTATTTTTTAAATTTTAAAAAAAATTTAAAATTTTATTGTGTCAACTGTGAGATAGTTATAAGCTTTCATGTTTGTTAATGTATAACTTTTGCTGTCCTATGCTATCCAATCTATGACTTGACTAAAGTTACTAATTAATGCAATAAAAATATTAAATTCACACAGTGGCACATTTCAAGTGTTCTGTATCTGGATAATACTGACACAAATTCTACCGCACTGCAAAAAAAAAATAAGCTCTCATGTTTGGGCTACAATCTCACAATGATCAAACACCCATCCCTCCACCAGTGCACATTCCCCACCACCAATATCCCAGGTATACCCTCCCTTCCCCACCCTCCCCCTGCCTCCATGGCAGACAATATTCCCCATACTCTCTCTCTACTTTGGGGAAATATGGCTTGCAACACAGACACTAAGAGATGACACACCTTTTCAACTGTTCTCCATTTCTTCTGTCGGGAGTTGCATGAGTTCAAATGCTCATTTGTGGCAGCTTTATCTAAATTAAGGTAGTATTCAGTATGGTAATAACAAACTTTAAGTTATATAGTGAATCAAACACTTTTTTATTTGATTTTTTGGGCCACATCCAGCAGTGCTCAGGGTTACTCCTGGCTCTGCACTCCTGGATCACTTCTGGCTGTGCTCAGAGGGGGATGGTTTGACTGTGCTCAGGGATCAAACCAACACTGGCCACATGCAAGGCAGATGCCCTACCCACTGTACTATTTGTACTATCCCCAAACACTTTTATTGTGACTTTTGGGGGAGATCAAAGCATTTAAGACATAATTAGATGAAGATGAGGTCATATCAGATTGGGGCTTCAGGGCTAGCCCAGTGACTGCAAGTTTGATAAGCAGAGGATATCAGACACAAATATACAGGAAAACAGGAGAGAAGCAGAGATACAAACATGGTATATTGAAAGTTCTTGCCATCTACCAGAAGCCATCCATGAAGGATGAAAACTATTGTCTCTTAGAACCTGCAGGAAAAAATTAACTCAGTCAATACTAGTATTTTAAATTTCTAGCCTCCAGAACTATGAAGGAATAAATTTCTATAGTTTCGAGTTATCCAGTGTGTTGGTAATTTGTAGCAGTAACCCTAAGAAACCAACCCATGGGCTATGCACTTGTTTTAGAGTAGCAGTGTTTACTTCTTAAAAATTTCTAATCCACACATTGTCATGCCATTCTTAAAAAGAAAGACAGAAGCCAAAAAATTAGAAATTGAGCTTCTATTTGATCCAGCAATACCATTTCTGGGAATATATCCAAAAAAGTATAGTTGAAATGACATCTGCACTTATATGTTCATCGAGGCACTGTTTACAATAGCCAGAATCTGGAAAAAACCCGAGTGCCTGAGAACAGATGACTGGTTAAAGAAACTTTGGTACATCTATACAATGGAATACTACACAGCTGTTAGAAAAGATGAAGTCATGAATTTTGCATATAAGTGGACCAACATGGAAAGTATCATGCTAAGTGAAATGAGCCAGAAAGAGAGGGACAGACATAGAAAGATTGCACTCATCTGTGGTTATATAAAATAACAGAAAAAAATAAAATAACAGTAGGAGACTAATACCCAAAAATAGTAGTATATAATACCAGGAGGTTGGCTCTATAGCTTGGAATCTGGCCTCACATGCTGGGGAAAAGTCATCCCAGATAGAGAAGAGAACACCAAGTAAAATGTGATTGGTGATCCCGCCAAAACATCCAAAAGAAGAGAGAGAGAGAACAAATTGGAATGCCCCGCCACAGAGGCGGGGTGGGGTGGAGGGATGGGATTGGGGGTGGGAGGGATACTGGGTTCATTGGTGGTGGAGAATGGACACTGGTGGAGGGATGGGCTCTCAAACATTGCATGAGGGGAAAACAAGCACGAAAATGTGTGAATCTGTAACTGTACCCTCACTGTGACTCACCAACAAATAAATAAATAAATAAATAAATAAAATGAAAACAAGGAGATAAGTAAAATGTTTTACTCTAGAATGTATTTACTGTTTCTACATGATTTTCTTGTTCTGAATTATGTGATCACTTTGTACTTGACCAAAATTTGCACCATTGAAAATCATGTGTGTATACAGTATAGTTTACAATTAAGAATACAATTCTATCCTTCATCTAAAAAAAGAGAGAAAGGCAGAAGCAGAGCACAAAAACCAGTGTGCTATTCTGCCAACAGTCAGACAGAGATAGCAGCCACTTTAATAATTTCATTTGGTCCTATAGACAACTGAATTTGAGAATATTTCCTAGAAATTAGTCAGAAAAGGAGCTTCTACATCACTCAAATCATGGTTGATGAGAAGTGCATCTAACATATGGAAGGGACAGAAAATCACTCTTGTTCAGTTCATGGATTGTCCTTAGTAAGTAGGAGTTTTTCATCATCTCACCAAGGAACACTAAAATCCCACTGACCCCTTATACCTCTTCAAGAAACTAGTTCAAATTCAGTGCTTCTGAGTTTTCATTTAGGTAAATGGCCAGGGATGTTACTAAATGTTAGAAATTGTCAGAACCCCAGTAGACAAATGAATTTGACCCTGATGTCACCAGCAATAGCCGTCTGTGTCTCATGGTTGAGTCACACGAAGGAGCAGTCCTCTTGTCCCAACCACCTACCTTTTCTCCATTGCAGTGGCACTGCTACACGAAGCTTTGGGGTAAGAGGTCAATCCTCATGCTGGTTTCATGAGCCATTGTTTCCGTCTTTCTTTTTTCCCAGAGAACATTTAGCAATACTAGAATATATCTTCTATTGTAGGTAACTTATGGTTTTTATTGATTGGTATAGACAGCTACAACCTGCAGTGGCACTTTAGATTTTGTACCTGGTTATGGTTACATTCATGGAAAGAGTAGACACATAAATATTATTTACTTTTGGCCTCATGCAAGAGAATGTAATTAGGTACTATTCATCAAAGGCAAATCTCATGCTTTACTGAAGAGCAGAAATGAATAGAGAGGGAGCCATATCTCCAGAAGACTTGTGTGGGTCAAGGCTAGGCACCATTCCTCACAGTGAGTCATAAAGCATTAAGATAATGTTAATTGCGAAGTTTCCTCTTTTCCATACTTCTAAGCTCAGGCAACACATGAAAACAATTTCCTGTACTTTGTCTTTTGATTTAATGCTTGCTATAGACATGTGTTACATTTTAATGAGGGGTGTGGTTAGAGGAGAAATTGTTCTCAAACTGTATAGTCACCAGAGTGTTGTGGATAAGTTTCTTATAGAGATGGAAAGAATTATATTATTGACCACATAAATTAGATTTGGGATATTTGACAGTATCCTATGATCTATTTCCATGTTGTTTACAATACTAGGACCCTAAGCTTCTTTAAAAATTCCCCAATAATTCTTTATCCTGCTGGTTTGTTTGTTGGTTTAATTAAGTGACTTTTATCAGAGGATGCTTTGAATTGGGTCATGTATGTTTGCTGCAAAGGGAATGACATTGCCAATCGGGAATAACAACACACTAATGGAGTTTGAAGTTTATACATGGAAGGTTTGTCTGGTTGAGCTAAAAATGGAAATGAGTAATGAATCTGCCTAATAACAAAAATGATAATTTCTGATTGAGTTTCTCTGGGTTCTGATCTTTTTTCATTTTACTCGCCTGAAAAGTGTAACAATCCTTCCAAAAACAAACAGAAAGACACTCAGCAACACAGCAAAATAAAAATTAGACTCAAGATTTGAAACATTTTTCTAAATGTAAAACAAATTGCTTCTGAAATATAGATTATTCATTTGTGCTGGACAATATATAGGAAATGCCCCAGTATCTGGAATATTTTTTAATTGAAACATAAAATCTTGATTTTAAATCTTAATTGGCATATCATTTAAAAAATAAAAATATCACAAAAGTTCTAACTAAATTATATTAAACTAGGACTCTAGATGATTTTCTGTCTCAGAACAATTTTCCATAACCTGGGGCTAGAGCGATAGCACAGCAGGTAGGGCGTTTGACTTGCCGGGTTCGATTCCCAGCATCCCATATGGTCCCCCAGCACTGCCAGGAGTAATTCCTGAGTGTAGAGCCAGGAGTAACCCCTGTGTTTGGGTCAAACCCCTGGGTTTGACCCAAAAAGCAAAAAAAAAACAACAACAATTTTCCATAACCAGTAATTGAGATGCCAGGACCAAAATATTCACAGGTTCACTCTGATTATCTTAATAGTGCCAGGAACAGGTTGATTTTTTCAAGTTATCACAATTGATAAAGCCATATAAATCACAGTCAACTTCAAAGGCTGAATTTCTTGATTTATTATGTGAAGTAATATAGTCTTATTATTTTGTGCTGGGAGTAATGCCATTTATGTCTATCAAAGGGCAAAAATCAGAAGAAACACAATAATAGATTAGAAAATGAAAAATTTAAGAAATCCAGAATTTCCAGATTAAAAACGGGAAAACATATCTACCCTTTGACATCTAGAATTAGATAAATCAGACCATGATCAGTGAACTGTTAGTCAGGTACTGATCCTTTCTTGAGGCATTTAAAGTTCATTTTTTAAAGTGCTGGCTCCATTGGTGGAACTTTCCCTGATTCTATAGGGTATCACTTGTATCACTTGTCATCTCATTGTTCTTTGATTTGCTCGAGCAGGCGCCAATAATGTCGCCATTTGTCCCTGTCACGTGCTAGTGCAGCCCAATGATATCTGCTTGTTCCAGGAACAGGAAGAGCCTCAAATCGTTCATTCAGAGATTTGGCGAAGAAATCTGACCATCTAGAAATGAACAGAAACTTTCCCAAAGAAGAAATCAGAATGGCTGAGAGGCACATGAAAAAATGCTCGACATCACTAGTCATCAGGGAGATGCAGATCAAAACAACAATGAGATACCATCTTACACCACAGAGACTGGCTCACATCCAAAAAAACAAAAGTATCAGTGTTGGTGCGGATGTGGGGAGAAAGGGACTCTTCTTCACTGCTGGTGGGAATGCCGACTTGTTCAGCCCTTTTGGAAAACAATATGGACGATTCTCAAAAAATTAGAAATTGAGCTCCCATTTGACCCAGCAATACCACTCCTGGGAATATACCCCGGAGAGGCAAAAAGGTATAGTAGAAATGACATCTTCAGTTCTATGCTCATTGCAGCACTGTTTACAATAGCCACAATTTGGAAAAAAAAAAAAACAGTGCCCCAAGACAGATGCGTGGTTAAAGAAACTTTGGCACATCTATACAATGGAATACTATGCAGCGTTTAGAAAACATGAAGTCATGAAATTTGCATATAAGTGGATCAACATGGAAAGTATCATGTTGATACTGACCGTCTATCTTCACTCCCATTCCTTCCCATTCCAGTCATCGCATGATGTTCTCGAGGGCGGCACTGAAGAGTTTCGGTGAAATGGTATCACCCTGCCAAACCCCTCTCTTTACATCAATGATCACTTCCTTGTAGAATGGTGAGATCCTGGTGGTGAATCCACAATACAGCTCACGGAGGATTTTGATGTACTGAGTTTGAACGCCCTGTTTGGCCAGGGCTTTGATGACCACCTCTGTCTCAACAGAATCAAAGGCCTTCTTTAAGTTAATGAACGTTAGACAGAGCGGCATCTTGAACTCTCGAGAAACTTCAATGAGTTTGGTCACTGTGCGGATATGGTCTATCGTTCTGAATCCCCTTCATAACCTGGCTTGCTCGTGTGGTTGTCCTTTGTCTAGTGTTCTGCCTATTCTATTCAGGATGACACGAGTGAACAACTTGTAGACAACAGACAGCAGGCAGATTGGGCGATAGTTGCCGATGTCGTGGATGTCTCCCTTATACAACAGAATGGTCCTATTGGTTTTCCACTGAGACGGAACCTTGCATTCAGACAGGTAGCATGTAAAGAGTCGAGGCAGTGTATTGATGAGTACTGGCGGCAGATTCTTCAGGTTTTGGGTTTGACCTTGTCCGGACCAGGTGCTGTATGCATCTTTACCAATGAAATGGTGTGTCGAATTTTGGAAACAACATATTCATCCTGTGGAATTTGGTATGTGGGCAGGTGGACATGGCTGTCAAAGAGATCTGAGTAGATGTCATGAATAATCCTCTCCATTGCCTTTCTGGAAGATGTGATAGATCCATCAGGACATCGGAGGGCAGTCATCTTGGTCTTGTAGTTGGTGAAGGATAGGCCAGCATTGTGAATACTTTTCCTGGCTTCTGCCGCATCAGCCAACACTGCTGCTCTTCTCTCTTTGAGGTCTTCCTTTATCGCATCTCTGCACGCCATTTTCGACACTGGAGAAGAATTGTTCCTTGGAACATGCGACAACAGAGGCACGGTGGTGTCGGAGTCCTTGTCAACAAGAAGTAGGCCATGAGCATTGATTCATTCGAAGGCCTAACAACCCGAATTGGACGATTACGCTTGAATAGATGTGCTCACTGCCTGCAGTTTCTATCTTCATCATCTACACACCAACTTCCAAATACGATGAAGAAGAAATTGAGAGGTTCTACATGGAACTGGAGAAGTTCTATAAAGAAGACCACACCATCTACAAGATCATTGTTGGTGATTTTAATGCCAAGATAGGTCCGAGAAGGCCGCCTGAAGAACTCCACATTGGGACCCATGGCCTAGAATGGAACAATCAGGGTGAGAGACTGTCTGAATTCATCATATCGACCAAGACCATCCATGGTAACTCACAGTTCCAGAAGGCCAAATCTAAATGCTGGACATGGGAGTCTCCTGGTGGACAGTTCCGCAATGAAACTGACCACATAATATCCAATCAAAGGTTTTGCCTGACTGATGTCGCTGTTGTCCCCAAATTCCAAACATGATCGAACCACCGTCTCCTTCTTGCAAAATTCTACTTCACAGAGCGGGAAGAAAGGTCTGCAAAGTTTAAGTTTAAGAAGAGAATTCCCAAAATGACCACCAACTGGGAGTTCTTTGGCACTATTGCAGCAACGTGGGAAGATGCCGCCCTTGATAGCATCAATGAGGAATACGATCGACTGGTTCAGCACCTCCATGACTGTGCGAAGAATGCCGGGAGTGAGAAAGCCACAAACAGACGCCTGTCTTCGGAAACTCTTGAGCTTAGTCATCAACATTGTTTGGTGTCAGCCTCAGGCAACCACAAGCTAACATCTGAGCTTGCAAAGTTGTGCAGAGATTCTATAAGGTAAATACACATAACCTTGATTCCAGAACACAGAGTGACAGAAGAAGACATACAATAGCTGACAAGTGCCATTTGTTTATCGTTAAATTGAAATGTAAAGAACGCACCTTGGAAGAGTAAAACACCCTTTTTAAACATCTAATTAGCAAGATAAAGCTGAACACTAGGAGAAGAATGTGTGAGATTGATCCTCTTATATATACTTTATTCAAAAAACACCTCTCTTCCTCTCTCTCTTGCTCCCTCCCTTTCCCTCCTTCCCTCCCTCCTCCTCCTCCTCCTCCTCCTCCTCCTCCTCCTCCTCCTCCTCCTCCTCCTCCTCCTCCTCCTCCTCCTCCTCCTCCTCCTCCTCCTCCTCCTCCTCCTCCTCCTCCTTCTTCTTCTTCTTCTTCTTCTTCTTCTTCTTCTTCTTCTTCTTCTTCTTCTTCTTCTTCTTCTTCTTCTTCTTCTTCTTCTTTCTGAGTCTACTTCAATCAAATACTAATTAAATCCCCTTGAAAATTAGTTTATTAGATGAATACCTATATCTACTACTCATCATGTGAATAAGAGTATGATGATCAAGCCAGCTGGGGACTTGGAGGCATTCTTGATCCAATGCCTGGCTAATCAAGATAAATTCAGAAGCTGGCAATTTACCATAATAGAGACCACTGTTCTACACCCATCGCACCCATAAATTCTATTATTTTGTCTATACCTCAAAGGAAAGGTGATATAATTACATTTGTTTTTCTTCTGATAAATCTGTTCCACATTACAGAAAGTATCTCAGTTAAGAAGCTAGACCAGTACAGGAGAAACATTTCCCCATCATGAGAACACATACGCATTTGTCTTCTGAAGTGGAGTTAGAAATAAAATTTCTGTATCTTGGTCACCATTTCTTTTCTTTTCTTTTCTTTCTTTCTTTTCTTTTCTTTTTTTTTTTTTGCACCATTTGGATCACACCCGGCGATGCACAGGGAGTACTCCTGGCTTTGCACTCAGGAACCACCCCTGGTGGTGCTCAGGGGACCATATGAGACGCTGAGATTCAAACCCAGGTCAGCCACGTGCAAGGCAAATGCCCTACCCACTGTGCTATCACTCCAGCCCCCGGTCACCATTCTTTTGAGGTACAGAAGCTTCTTAGTTTAATGTAGTTCCATTTATTTATCCTTGCTTCTACTTACTTGGTGAGTGATGTTTTTAGCTTCAATGTCATGGCGGGTTCTGTCTACGTTTTCCTTCATGTGCCTTTTGGCCATTTGTATTTCTTTTTTGAGGGAGTTTCTGTTCATTTCTTCTTCCCATTTTTTTGTGGGGTTGGATGATTTTTCTTGTAAAGTTCTACCAGTGCCTTATATATCTTGGGTTATTACCCCCCTATTTGATAGGTCTTGGGTAAATAAAAGAAGATGGAAGACTTCAAACTGTACTACAAAGCAGTAGTAATTAAAACATCATGTTATTGGAATATAGACCGACCTGCACACCAATGGAATAGGGTTGAATATACTGACACAGACCCTCAAATATGTGGTCACTTAATCTTTTTTTTTATTAATAGTTTATTTTTAATTAGTGAGTCAACGTGAGGGTACAGTTACAGATTTGTACATTTTTGTGCTCATGTTTCCCCCATACAAAGTTCGATAACCCATCCCTTCACCAGTGCCCATTCTCCACCACCCGTAAACCCAACATCCCTCCCCCCCCAGTCCCGTCTCCCCCCACCCCACCCTGCCACTATGGCAGGGTATTCCCTTTTGTTCTCTCTCTCTGATTAGGTGTTGTGGTTTGCAATAAAGGTGTTGAGTGGCCATTGGTGATCACTTAGTCTTTGACAAAGAAGAAAGAAATGTGAATTGGAGCAAGGAAATTCTCTTCAACAAGTGATGCTGGGAAAACTAGACAGGTACAGGCAAAAAATAAAAAAAAAAAGAATTCTGACCTCCCTCTCTAATACCAGGTGCATAAGTCAGATCCAAATGGATTAAAGACCTCAATATCAGACCTGAATCTATAAGGTACACGAAGGAAAACCTAGATAGAACCTTCCATGACATTGAAGCTAAAGGCATCTTTAAAGATAAAACACCACTCACCAAGCAAGTGAAAACAAAGATAAACAAATGGGACTACATTAAGCTAAGAAGCTTCTGCACTTCAAAAGAAATCGTGACCAAGATACAGAGACAGCCCACGGAATGGGAAAAAGTATATGGCTTCTCTTTTATTTGAGTATTTGAATGACTTTTCACCTTAATTCATTGCAAAACTGGTTAATGCCTTTGTGGTTCTTGGCTTTGGGGGAAGTTTCTTCATGACTGAGAGATTTATAGGCAAATTGCATCCGGGATAACATATTACCAGTTCATCAGGTAAACTCTGGCTTTTCTTGTCCAAATGGGAAATTTAGTGTGAAAGCAATTTAGTTGTAGGTGAAAATTGACTTTGTGTATCACAGAGGCAGTTTCTCACCACCAAGAAAAACCATGTCCTGCTGCTTGGGAGACTAAGCACCAAACCCCAAACCGCCTTTCCTTTTCAGAAGCAATTTTCAGCCAGAAGGGAAAGTAGTTTTATTTTTTGTGAATCCACAAAAATGTGATATTCACCAGTGAGGAAATCACATTTGTACAATGGTATTAAAGATGTTTTTCTCATCCAGGCAAATGGGAGAATTTTACATGAAACTGCATTTGGGGGTTGGGGGGATGGAGAGATAAGCGTGAGGGGGCAGTGTGCTTTTATATAAAGAAAATGATCTTTCTTGCTTTGGAAGTAGAAATCTCTTGAACAAGTATACTCAAAGTACTCAAGGGCCTCTCCACAGATTTAGTTCATCACTGGTTCAGGTTCAATAGAACTCTCATAAACCACACTCTGAATTTTATTTAGCTAACCATTTTTTGATGGACTTAAGCTGTGTTTAAAAAACTGTCCTGAAAACATCTACATAACAAGACCATTTACCAAACAGGCTCTGGAGGGTTTGATGCTTCTTTGGAGATATGGGCATTTCTTCATGGCCGGTAGGGAACATTAGTTGTCTGTAGGGATCAGACGGCAGTGTGACCCATGAAAGTGACTACAGAGTCTGGGTGGGAATATGTCATTTCTGAGGTTTCATTGCTCTGGAGCCGATAGCCACCTATGTATAACCTCGAAGAGCTGATGTTTATGAAAAAGATGGAGTAATTACAGACTCATCACCAGAGTCTCTGAGATGTGACTCTTGCTGCTCCTCTCATGTGTGTTTAGCCTGTGACCCTTGTCCTTCATTCAAACTCAGTCTTATGTTCAGGCCTGGTCCAGTGCTTCAAATAGTCAGGAACTATTGTCTTCTCACATTTGGGAGTCTCCAAAGACTGCTACGAGAGGCCCTTAGCCTGACCGATTTTTTGTTTGTTTATTTGTTTTTTGGACCATATCTCCAGATGCTTACTCCTGCTCTATGCTCAGGGATCACTCCTGGTCACTTAAGTGGGACCATATGGGATTCTGGGAATCAAACCCAGGTTGGCCAAATGCAAGGCAAGTGCCCTACCTACTGTAATATTTCTCAGGCCACAAACTGACATCTTTTAAATATAACACATCCTTCAATCAATCCTTTCTCAGTCTAGAGCTTCTCAAATAATAATAATAATGTTAATTAATTAATTAATTAATTTATTTTTAGTTGTGTTTTTTTTTATTTTATCACCATGTGGAAAGTTACAAAGTTTTCAGGTTTATGTCTCAGTTATACAATATTCAAACACCACCCCTTCACCAGTGCCCATATTCCAACATCAAAATCCCCAGTATATCCCCCGCCCTCGCCCCCCACCCCCAACTGTATAACTGATGAATTTCACTTCATTTTTCTCTTTACCTTGATTACGTTCCATATTGCAAAACAAAACTCACTATTGTTGTTGGAGTTTCCCCCCCAGAAAGACAGCACTAATAAGGAAGCATTTGATAATTGGTTTTCCATTAAAAGATTGTATGTTTTCAGTTTTTAGAAAAGGTCGCACGGCCGCTAATGCATCCCATTCCCGCAAGCTGGATGTGTCCCATTCCCGCAAGCTGGAGCCGTGTTAGTTGCTGCTCAGTGTCGCCAGGGCTCCATTTGGAGAAGGTGTGCTGGCTGTACCTCCTCTGTCCGGATCCCCAGTGTTGCTGGCCCGGTTTCGGGTCCGGAGCATTTCTCCGGCTGCGTTGCTCACCAGAATGCCTGGCCTCTTCTCTGTTGAAGGTGGGAAGATGGCGCCGAGGGTGGGTCGAGGGCGTGACTTCCGGCGGCCGGGGCCACTCGGAGGTTGGGCTGGCGCCGCCCCACTCCAGTGCCCCCCCGCAGCTCTGATGTGTCCCAGTCCCGCAAGCCGGAGCCATGTTAGTTGCTGCTCAGTGTCACCAGGGCTCCATCTGGAGAAGGTGTGCTGGCTGTACCTCCTCCGTCCAGATCCCCGGTGTTGCTGGCGGCCCGGTTTCGGGTCCGGAGCATTTCTCTGGCTGCGTTGCTCACCCGAATGCCTGGCCTCTTCTCTTAATTATTAATTAATGTTAATGAAACCAGGTTGTTGTTGTTGTTTTGTCATTGCTGCCTAAACAAGACCTGAAGAGTGATAACGAGAATAGAGCTAGTCATAAGCAAGTTCATCACTATAGATTAAACTGGGTGAGTAAGGAAAGGTTAGGGTACACAAGCTTCTTGGGTATTGACTGGAGGAGATGGGTAAGCTATCAGAACTGAAAAAATACTCTTACATATCTATATAGGAAAACAAGATGTTGACCTCTAGACCCTCGCCTAGAGAGCTGGAGGAAGGCGGTGGCAGCTTAGCTGGAGACGCTCCAACAATTCAAACCATGGTGGCAGAGCAGTTTCCCATTAAGTTATTAAGTTAGTTAACTTAAGTTATTAAGTTAGTAGTTTCCTATAAGTTATAGTTTGGCCTGAAGGAAGATAACCTGGAGACAAACATTTCATGGTTTCAGTCAGCTGCCACTTTCCAAAGGACAAAGCCTGAAAGATGCAAGGAAGCAGCTCATTTTGTCTCTCCCACCCAGAGCCCCTACAACCCAGAATCTGCTGGAGTCCTTGGCTGGACCTGGACCAAGAGTACATTACTTGACCACACACTTAAGTTTGTTCTATCATTTAGCCGCCTCATATAAGCAAATATTTCTATAATGAACTTGAGTCTGTTTTGGGGGCCACAGCCTGCATTGCTCAGGGTTCACTGCTGGCTTTGTGCTCAGGGATTCTCTCTCTCTGTGTCTCTCTCTCTTTCTCTCTCTTTATTGAATCGCCGTGAAATACATAGTTACAAAGCTGTTCATGATTGGGTTTCAGTCATACAATGTTCCAACACCCATTCCTCTACCAATGTACATTTCCCATCACCAGGCACCCCAGTTTCCCTCTTACCTCTCACATCTGCCCCTCCCGCCCCCCCAGCATGCCTCTATGTAGGCATTTCTTTCTCTCTCTCTTCTCTCTCTCTCTCTCTCTCTCTCTCTGCATTCTGGTTTGCAATACAGGTACTGAGAGGTTATCATGTTTGTTCTTTTACCTATTTTCAGCGTGCACTTCTTATCTAGAGTGATCATGTCCAATTATCATTGTTATAGTGGTCCCTTCTCAACAGTGATCACTCCTGGTGGGGCTTGAAAGACATTATGGGGTGATAGGAATTGAACCCCTGTTGGTCACATGCAAGGCAAACACCTTACCTGCTCACTCTGGTTTCTCAAATCCATTTTTTTTCAATCATTTTTGTCATACTCTTGAGTCTCACAGCCATTTCTTTCTCTTTTCTCATATGAGCTGTGGTAATCAGTTTAATTACTGTGAGCCGTGATTGAACCATGTAATTCAATCAATTTAATAAGCAGGTTCTAAAACTAAATAGGCCAGAATGAACCAGTAGCTTGGGTCTTTATTACCTGGTTTTCCAATAAGGATATTTTTTTGGAATCCAAATGGACTTCAAATCTTATTGCCTTTACATTACCAGTACAACATTAATTACCATTAAGCAGCTTCAGCACTTGCCTGCTTGTGCATGAATTGTAATCATGTGAGCAGGCCTATGTCCCATCCTATTACCTAGATTAATCTGCGGGTGCCTAATAATCTCCATGAATTGATTAGAGATATGCTGCCTCTGTAACCTCAGCAACCCATCATCATGCTCCTCCCTGCTGAATAACTCCACTCTGCCCTGACTTCGCCCCAGCCAATTTTGTTATTTTCCTTTGAGGTGCTGTGCTAGCTCAATTGTTCCTAGCATAATGAGATGTGAAATGAACTCTTTAATGAAATTAATGAAAAAACACATCTTACTCTTGGACAGTTTAGACACTTCTACTTTATATTTACCCAACATGAGTCTAATATTTGCCACTAATATTCCTGCTTGTCTCCACTACTAATTCAGACCAAAAATCTTTATAGGATTTAGTATTGCCTGTTATTAAATTTCTGGTTCTATGTATGTATTTTTTTCTTTTAAAAAAAGCTTTTGGGGGCTGGAGCGATAGCACAGCTGGTAGGGCGTTTGCCTTGCACGCGGCCAACCCGGGTTCGATTCCCAGCATCCCATATGGTTCCCTGAGCACCGCCAGGAGTGATTCCTGAGTGCATAAGCCAGGAGTAACCCCTGTGCATCGCCAGGTATGATCCAAAAAGTAAAAAAAAAAAACAAACAAAAAACCAACATTCTTTTTTTTCAAGTTTCCTAAAAGACAGATTTTGTACCTCGATAACTAACCTATTTATGTATTCAGGTGGCACAGAGAAGCTTCACCAGTAGATCCAATGGTACAACGAGGGTGAGGGGAGCAGGAGCTTCCCACTAACATGGTGTAGACAAGCCTCTATAAATGGCCTCTCCTCTGACTCTGCAGCTCCCAGCATCCAATCAACACCTCTAGGCTCAGATAATATCCCCAGAGCATCTCAGATGAAAATCTGCTTTCCCTATGCTACTGCTTTCCCTATGCTACAGCATTAACATTTTGCTCATACTTGTTTTCACATGTGCCACTTCTTATCTGCAGGTTTTGATGGAACAGAGGTTTCTGAGAAGAGAACAGGATTCCAAAGAAGAAATATGTGTACTTGGGAGATGTTGATTTACACTTTGGATGAAAAATTTTAATGAAAGCACAAAATACACTCAGACTTGTAGTCCATATTAACTAGTTGTTGCATCTGTAAACTTGATGCTTTGATAAATTCCCTGCATGCATTTTTATGGGAACATCTTGGTCCGGACAACATAACAATATGCGTGAGAAACCTTGTCTTGGCTTCCCTCTTTGATGGAGGAATTGTTCTCCCTAGGGATAGTCTTACACTTAGGAGAAAGCTTTTCAAATACAAGAGGTGACATTTGCATCCATCTTCTTTACTGGCTTTCACTATCCTGGCTTCTATACATCTGCCCTAAAAATTCCATAGTCAGATCTCAGACTCCAGGAATGGCCTCCGGTGTTCTAGAGCCCATTAAAATAAATCAGTTAGCAAATGTTTATTTATCCTCCTTTCCCCATGCCTTCCTTACAGAACCATAATTAAAGAGTCACTCACTGGTATCCCTTCTTGTACTCCTTTCTTGAGTCCCAAGAGTATATAATCCTCCTCTCCCCCCACCCAGTTGGTCATTTCCTCCCTGTATCCTGAACATATCTACCTTTTCCTTCCTTTCCTCTTTCTTTCTTACCTCCTCTGAGCTCCTCCCTTCTCCTTTTCTTCCTCTTCATCCTCCACAAAGCCCACGTACAGATTGTTCCAGAACAGGAATAAAAGGCTCGTGATGAAGACTACCAGTAACATAATTCTTCGCACAGTTGGGAAAGATACTGAATTCGGGGTAGCAGGATTGCCATTTGTGGTATATACAAATGGGAAATACTTACCTTTGGGAAATACTTACCAAGTCGTTCTATGGCAGGTATCTTGGGTATTTTTACTCAAATTCTTCTGGGGCTTTCCATAGACGTTTCATTTTTTTGCTTCTGGACTGGGTCTTGTATTTTTTTCTTTGCCACAGGGAGGAAAAGTCTGAGAAACTTTTCCTTGAGCTTGAGAATAGCACATACCAGAGAAAGATTATCTTAGGGCAATTTCTGATCAATTAGTTGCTTGATGTATTGAAAATGAACAAAACAGGTAAAACTCTAAAACTCAATCCATATCATGTTTTCCTTGGTCCATATACTTACTTCTCTCCTTCTGTCTCTGTTTCTCTCTATGTCTTTGTCTCTGACTAGTCTCTCTCTCTGTCTCTCTGTCCCTGTCTCTGTCTCTGCCTCTCTCTCTCTCTAAGGTGATTAAATAGAATAATTAGATGAGATGTTCAGCATTAGCAGTATTGCCAAGAAACAGATCAGTGAGGGAGGCAATGAAAATATCTGATTTTGGGGAGGGGCTGTGAAAATAACTCAAAGGACTGAAGCATATGTCTGACAGAAACAAATGCCCGGGTTCAATTCTGACATATCATACCCTCTGAACTCCAAGCACTGACTGGGTGGCCCCGTAGCAACTCTTTGAGTGCAATGTGTAGACACCCTGAGCACTGCTTGGGAGGGGCACCCCCCAAAAGAACAGGACAAGGAAAGAACATCTGATTTCCTGAGGGACAGAATTGCTATGTAATTAGGCTTAGAGAAATACAATTCATGCAAGAGAGAATGTTCCTTCAGTTTTTAGTGCTGTTTAAGTACAAGGAAGCTAAATCTCTCAGATTACTAAAATGAACATTCTTTTTTTTTTAAAGAAAGAAGCTCTTTTCTTTTAAAAAGAATATTGCATTGTACATTGTTATCCTATTGTTCATTGATTTGCTCGAGCGGGCAACAGTAACATCTCCATTGTGGGACTTGTTACTATTTTTGGCATATTGAATAAGCCATGGGTAGCTCGCTAGGCTCTGCCCTGGGGTAAAAGAATATTAGGTTAGCTAAATATAAATGAACAACTTAATTGAGGTGCTGTCACGCATGTCAATCTTGTGTGAATTAAGTCTTTAAAGAACTCTGATTATTATTAAATAAAAGATAAAGAAGTCTGACAGCAGATAGGAGAGTTCTCAAAACAAACGTGGAGAGCTATAAACCCAGGGAACAAATGATTTTCAGTGCTCATTCGTTCTGAGTGCCTAATAATTAAGAGTAGTGAGAAAAGAAATAAATTAATCATTAAATAAATAAATAAATGAGAAAATGAGCTGTTTTTCCTTGTTCATTTTCTTCTGTTTTTGGGGTTTTTTTTCCAGTGCTGGGGGGGTGTCCTACCCAGGATTTCACACATGCAAGACCTGTGCTCGGCCACTGAACACCATTCCTAAGAGAAAAGGAATGATTGAATTTGTGACTTTTGGGGTTCAGTCTGCATTGTATATATGAATTTCCACATTCCACAAAAGATAGGAAAGACTATACATGGAAATGAATATTAAAAACCTGGCTTGCAGCTTAAAAAGAGCAGTCTTATATAAACAAGTGTTGGCTCTACTAATATCACCACAAGAATGTTATAATCTGTACCATGTGCTCCCATTGAGCTACAAAGCTAAGTCACCCCCAGCTTTCTAAGGCATTAAGAAGAACTACACAGTACATCTGTAATGGTATGTGTACAGAAAACGTGTGCATTTTGTACCACATGTAAAAAAAAACTTACACCAGTTTGTAGTCACAGACTCTGTTAAAGTGATTTGAAATATTAGGGAAGATAGGAACAACAGTAAGAAATTTAATAAATTAGGTAACTATCAGCAACAAATTAGACAATTTGGCACACATAGAAAAATTCTGCCCAAGAACACATACAGAAAAACTGACTCAAGAAGAAAAACTGTATTACTGTATCACTGTCATCCCATTGATCATCGATTTACTCGAGCGGGCCCAGTAACGTCTCCATTCATCCTAGCCCTGAGATTTTAGCAGCCTCTCTTTACTTATCCTTCTCAATGGTACCGCATTAGGGGCTCTTCGGGTCTGGGAAATGAGACCCATCATTGTTACTGTATTTGGCATATAAATATGCCACGGGGAGCTTATCAGGCTCTTCCCCATTTGGGCAGTAAACTCTCGGTAGCTTGCCAGGTTCTCCAAGAGGGAGAACTAGGCTATCAGATACCAAGCTTCCAGGAGCTTGGTTTTATAGTCTCTGGATGTTGGCCATTGATAGGATTACACGGTGCTGGGGGCAGTTTCTGGGTGTGATTGCCTAGCTTCTGGAAAATGGGGGACCTGGGAAGAAGAGGCCCAGTCCCGATTTGAGCAGCCTTGGAGATCTTGGCCCCGGGTCCTGCACACCTGGGTTCCTCTGCGTTTCTTCATGTGTGAGGCTCGTCCAAACATGTGGAGAGGGGCCTTCAGTATGGCTGTGGCTGGGTTCTAGAGGCCTTCAACTGCTGGAGCTCTGCTTGGGGCGGGGAGGGAAACTCAACTCACCCACTCTGAGGGACCTCGGTGAAAACAACCAGGCATGGGGGCAAGAGACTCTGTGTTGCTCTCTTCCGGGAAGTTGATTTTATAGTCTCTGGATGTTGGCTGTTGATGGAATTACACAGCACTGGGGGCAGTTTCTGGGTGTGACTGCCTAGCTGCTGGAAAATGGGGAATCTGAGTGGAAGAGGCCCAGTCCTGATCCAAGCAGCCTTGGAGATCTCGGCCCTGGGTTCCACACACATGGGTCCTTCTGCCGGTTCCTTCATGAGTGAGGCTTATCGGAATGAATTTCAATTATAGAAGATATAATTCAGAGTCTGTCAAGACTGGATTACTTGAAAAGAAGAAAAACAATTGAATAAATATGTAAGAATTGTATTTGTGAGTTTTACATCTTCATAGAAAGAAAATCTCACTCTCAGATGGTTTCATTGGTGAACTCTATTAAAAGAAGAACTGAAAAACTTCCTTAAACTATTATAAAAATGAAAGGGAAAAGAATACTCTCCAACTCATTTTATGATTACTCTGATACCAAACCCAGGCAAAGATAACACAAAAATATAAACTATAAACTGATATTGCTCATAAATATCACACATACATCTACAAAATACTAACAAATCGAATAAAAACATGAAAAAATCTCCATTAGAATGTATGGAATTTATCACACAAGTGCAATGTAGTAAACTAATATTTATATTATAAAGGAGAAAAAACCATAATTTACTAGATATATATGGCGAAAGTGTCTGACATAATCAATTACTATTCATGACTTAAATAAAAGCAACTTTTCCAACTAGGCACAAAAGGGACATTCCTTAGCCAGTGAAAGTCATCTAGGAAAAACCCTCATCACCATCACTAAATGTTGAAATTTGATAAACCTGTAAACCTGAAACAAGAATGTATTCCTCTCTCTGTGTGTGTGTCTCTCTGTGTGTTTCTGTCTCTGTTTTGAGTTTTGTTTTTGGGTCATACCCAGTTATGCTCAGAGCTTACTCCTGGCTCTGCGCTCAGGGATCACATTTGGCTGGACTTGGTAGACCATATGGGGCGCTGCGTGCTTGTAAGCGCCCTAAGTGCTGTACTACTTCTCCAGCCTTCAGAATGTCTTCTCTTACTATTTCAATTCAACTTATTTTGGAACCTTTAACCAAGACATTTGGATAAAACAAATGAAAAGACACCTGGGTTGGAGAAGAAGCATAAATCGTCTTTCTCATCTTTTTTCTCTAGTCTGCTCTTGTTCTAGTTCTCTGTCCTAAACTCTATTTATAGAATACATGATTTTGTACATGGTGACTATTAGGAAATCTACCCAATACTGATTTGAATTAATAAATGAGGTCAGCAACAAAACACTTAAAAGTCTACTGTCTCACTTGATAGGGAAGACACTAGAATCATGAAAACAATTTCCCGAGGTGACACTCATTCTTTTGTCCTTACCTTGAGGTTTTCCTCAAATGTGGGAAACTCTACTGCATTGATTAAGAATTGACTTGACTCTTTCCCCTTTTCAGATGAGAGTTGAAAACATTATCCTAAGTGAAATACTCAGTAAAATAAAACATCACATATACTCCTTCACATGCACACACACACACACACACGCACACACACACACACACACACACACGATTCCATAATGTTAAATGTTTTCTTCCAGCAAATCTGCAGTGAAAGCAAGTTCAGTATTACAGAGATTTTTTCATTGCTTTTCACTTATGACCTTCTTTCACCTGAAAATTTTCATGTGTCTTCAGGCATATAGGCTCTAAGGTAGGTATGCAAATCAAAAATCCACTGACAAGAAAAAATTATTTTGAAACACATTTTTACAAAATCACCCAGTTTGAAGAAGCTAAGAATCGGCTTGATCTTAAAGCCCGTGTTCGTTCCTGTATACATACCTCACTTGGTTTTCTCTATATCTCTTTGCTTGCTTGCTTACTTACTCTTTCAGTTTTGTGTTCTTTCTTAAACACATATCCCTTTTCTTCACTACCCACACCCTTCTCATCTTTCTAAATAATTTTATTCAATAAAAAATATCTTGCTTTACTGAAAGAGCAAAAAAGGAACTAAGAATTAGAGTGTAGACTTAAGCAGGCAAGGGGGTGATTGCACATGCCAGTGGGCGCTTGGGTTTCTTTTGGGGGTGAAGAACATGTTTTAAACGTAGGCTTTGGTGATGGCTCATACTGTGACTATGCTAAAATCCTAAAAGTATAAAAACAGGTGATTTCCAACACCCAAAAGTCCCTGGCTTTCTTATATACGAATAATGAAAGAGAAGAGACATTTAAAAAAACAAACCCATTCACAATAATACCTCAGAAAATCAAGTGCCTCAGAATTAACTTGACTACAGAGGTTAGAGACCTATACAAAGAAAATTATAAAACATTACTTCAAGAAATAAAAGAGGACACTAGGAAATGGAGACACATCTCCTGCTCATGGATAGGGAGGATTAACATTATCAAAATGGCAATATTCCCCAAAGCACTATACAGATCTAATGCACTCCCTATATGGATAACCATGACATTTTTCAAAGAAATAGACAAAACACTCCTGAAATTCATATGGAACAATAAACCTCACGAATAACTTAATCAGTCCTTGGGAAAAATGAAGGTGGGTGGCATCACCTTCTCCAACTTCAAACTGTACTACAAAGCAGTAGCCATTAAAACAGCATGGTATTGGACTAGAAACAGACCCACAGAGCAATGGAATAGGATTGAATATTCTGTCACATACTCCCAAATATATGGCCACTTAATCTTTGACAAAGGAGCAAGAAATGTAAAGTGGAACAAGGAAAGCCTCTTCAACAAGTGGTCCTGGGAAAACTGGATAAGTACCTGCAAAAATAAAGAGAACTCTGACCCCTGTCTAATGCCGGCACAAAAGTCAGATCAAAGTGGATTAAGGACCTCAATATCAGATATGAATCCATAAAGTACATGGAGGAAAATGTAGGCAGAACCCCCCATGACATTGAAGCTAAAAGCATCTTTAAGGATGAAACAGCACTGACCAAGCAAGTGGAAACTAACATAAACAAATGGGACTACATCAAACTAAGAAGCTTCTGC